>NW_027361738.1:29945000-30310000 GCF_039654945.1 Dendrobates tinctorius
ATCATTGTATAATTTTGCATCTAGAAGTCAGCATTTAGGACATAAGGGCACATCCATTTGTGGGAAGGGTTAAATACTTACATGTTTTTGACAGTGGTCTGGTTCTTTCTTCTATAGCATTTTGGCTTCCACCATTTATGTTTGTGTCTTAAAAAATCCAAACAAACAAATTGAGACTCATACAATTCACATCATCATTCTGATCAGTCTATGAGAATTTATACAGTGATATTGTCCTGTGTAATGTCTATATGATAATGTCACAATTAGTGATGGGTGAACCTCTGGATGTTTGGGTCCTGCGTGTTATGCCAAACGGTTAAAAAAAAAGCTTGGTTTGGGTACCAGAACAGTACCCGAAACCGAACCTAGACCCCATTCAGATGCATGGTATGCCCGAACACCCATTGTTTGCCATGCTGTCATTTGCAGCACAGCACAGCAAACACTGTCTGTGATCAGTTAGAGAGCTGCGGTTTCCAACACCAGCTATGAAAGTTTACCTCTGTTCATAGAGGCGTCGGCTGATTAGAGAGTACTATTCCCAGCAGCCAAGCCTGCTGCCGCTAATAACAGCAAGGTCAGGTGTCGTTGATGGGAGTATTCATCAGTCAGTGCCTGCACTATAAATAAATACAATTTTTTTAAAAAAATGACGTGAAGTCTTTCTATTTTTGATTACCAGTATGGTAAAACTGACAGCTGCGAGCTGCAACATTTAGCTGTCAGCTTTAGCAAAGCTGGTTATCAACAATAGAGGGGTCCCAACGGCATTTAAAAAAATAATTAAAAAATATGGAATGGGATCCCCCCATTTTTAACAACCTGCCAAGAATTAATGCTTAGGAAGCCTATGGATAAAGTTATCTGACTGGATATAACTGCTATCCATGTATTCTTGAGTACATTTTTTTCCAGGAGACTCGGAGATGTTCTGGGAGTGTTGGCGAATACATTATAATCTCACTATCTGTCTACTTACAAGCTGATATCCTCATTGCTGCATTCTGATGTGGCATTAAACTTATCCACCTCTTCTTCCTCCTTTTCCTCCTCCTCCTCCTTCTCGTCATCCTCCTTCTCCTCCTCCTCCTCTTCATCATCCTCCTCCTCATCATCCTCCTTCTCCTCATTATCCTCCTCATCCTCCTTCTCCTCCTCCTCCTTCTCCTCCTCTTCGTCATCCTCCTTCTCCTCCTCCTCCTCGTCATCCTCCTTCTCCTTTTCCTCCTCCTCCTCCTTCTCCTCCTCTTCGTCATCCTCGTCATCCTCCTTCTCCTCCTCCTCCTCGTCATCCTCCTTCTCCTCCTCCTTCTCGTCATCCTCGTCATCCTCCTTCTCCTCCTCCTCGTCATCATCCTCCTCCTTGTCATCCTCCTTCTCCTCCTCCTCCTCGTCATCCTCCTTCTCCTCCTCCTCCTCGTCATCCTCCTTCTCCTTTTCCTCCTCCGACTCCTTCTCCTCCTCGTCATCCTCCTTCTCCTCCTCTTCGTCATCCTCGTCATCCTCCTTCTCCTCCTCCTCCTCGTCATCCTCCTTCTCCTCCTCCTTCTCGTCATCCTCCTTCTCCTCCTCCTCGTCATCATCCTCCTCCTCGTCATCCTCCTTCTCCTCCTCCTCCTCGTCATCCTCCTTCTCCTCCTCCTCGTCATCCTCCTCATCCTCCTTCTCCTCCTCCTCCTTCTCCTCCTCTTTGTCATCCTCGTCATCCTCCTTCTCCTCCTCCTCCTCGTCATCCTCCTTCTCCTTCTCCGACTCCTTCTCCTCGTCATCCTCCTTCTCCTCCTCCTCGTCGTCATCCTCCTCCTCGTCATCCTCCTCATCCTCCTCCTCCTCTTCGTCATCCTCGTCATCCTCCTTCTCCTCCTCCTCCTCGTCATCCTCCTTCTCCTCCTCCTTCTCCTCGTCCTCTTCCTTCTGCTCGTCATCCTCCTTCTCCTCGTCATCCTCCATCTCCTCGTCATCCTCCTCCTCCTCCTCCTCCTCCTCCTCCTCCTCGTCATCCTCATTCTTCTCCTCCTCGTCATCCTCCTCGTCATCCTCCTCCTCCTCCTCGTCATCCTCCTTCTCTTCTTCCTCCTCCTCTTCCTCACTATTGGATATATAACATAGACATTATTTAGCAATTCTCGTAAACTGCCATTGTTTTTACAATTACTCATTTTATATGAGAAATTTCTCTAAAAACTTCTGAATTTCTATCCATCGTCACTGTTATCCTCCAGTTGCCAACTATTAGCAGAATGAAGGCTGCAATTTATAGTAGACTGTGTATGGAGGACATAAATGGTTTCATAAAACTCCCAGGCATGATCCGTAAAAATCACTCTAAGAAAAAGTGTCCGTGTTACTGTCCGCCATGTCTGTCATGCCGCAAGATGCCTGGAGCAATGTGCACGCGCGCCTTAACTCATGGCTATTGCTGGGTAACCATCCATCTCTGTCTGGTTCTGCAATCCGCTGTATTCCTGGAACACCTAATCATGTGACTTCTATGTTCCAGCCCTGCTCTGATTCTGCAATCTGCTGTATTCCTGGAAACCTCTGATCATGTGACCTCCTCTATGGTTCTACCCAGGCTGTTCTAGCGATGCTCTCTAAGATCCTGAAGGATCTGAACACAAAGTTCCTCCCAGGTCCTGACCCGGAAGTACTGGTGCTATATCAGACCGCCCCTCCCTATGGTCAGGGCCTGAGTATCGTGTAGCTTCCCTGCATGGCTGCTTGGCCTGCTGGGTCGCTCCTGTATTCTGTGCCCCTACACTTTGCTCTGTCGTGCGTCTCTGCACACGCTCTGTGCTTGTACTCTGACTCCTGTCTCGTGCCATGTCTTGTGTTGTCTCTCGTGCCATGTTTGTCCTTGCCTTGCCTTGTAGTACCTCCGCTGTTCTCTGCTTTAGCCTGTTTTGCCATGTCTGGTCTTTGCTATTTTGAGCCTTGTAGTACTTCTCATGTTTCTTGTCTCTGCCTGGTTTTCCGTACTCTGCCCTTTGGTGCTCTCTTGCACATTTCCATGTCTAGTCTCAAGGCTCTGCCATGACCTGGCTCTGGGCTTCGGCCTACGCTCCGTTGCTAGACTCTGTCCTATCGTGCTCTCTTGCACATTTCCACGCTAGTCCCAAGGCTCTGCCTTGGCCCGGCTCTGGGCTTCGGCCTACGCTCCGCTGCTAGCTCTGTTCTTGCTCTGACCTGGCTCTGTTTCTGCCTATGTTCCGCACCCTGTCTTGCCTTGTTTATCGCCTAGCCTTGTCTTGATTCTTGCTTTGCCTTGCTTTGTTGCTTCGTGTGCCCTTTGCATGCCCGCCTGCTTGTGCCTCAGCCGTGCTCGTCGGTCAGTGACAGCTGTGTCGCCTGCTATGCCTCAGCCGGGTTCGCTGGAGTCTTGCCCGCTTGTTAGTGCTACAGACCGATCAGCTAGCCAGTGCCTCAGCCGTGCTCTCTGTGCTTCCTTGCACTTCACGCTGTTTCTGCACTCTGCTCTACGTGCTCTCTATAGCACACGCAGGTCCTCGCCTGCCCTTGGCATACCTCCCCGTGCTTCTCTAAAAGTACGCGCAGGTTTTGCCATGTACCCTGTCGTGCCCTCTAGCACGCACAGGTCCTAGTCTGTACCATGTCTTGAATCCTGACCCTGGCGTGCTTCTCTGCATGCGCAGGACTCTGCTTTTAAATTCTGTCCCTGGCATGCCCCTCGGCATGCGCAGGCCTCCGTCCGTGAACCTGACCCTGGCGTGTTCCTTCGCAAGCGCAGGACTCTGCTCTGTACCTTTCTCTGGCGTGTCCCTCTACACGCACAGACCTCCATCCTTAAACCTGTCCCTGGCGTGCCCTTTGCATGCGCAGGCCTCCGTCCTTGAATGAACCCTGGTGTGTCTCCAAGCACGCACCCTGCCTTGAACCCTGGCTTGCCTGCCGGATTCCCAAAACCTGCCGACCACTGCCAGAGGTCCGGAACCAGATTACTGCGGCCTGATGTCCGGACCTGATTTCCGTAGCCTGATGCCTGGATCCTGTCGGTCGTTGCCAGTAGTCCGGAGTCCGATGCCATCGCACCCTGTCTTGGATCCTGGCGTGTCTCCTTGCACGCACCCTGCCTTGGACTCTGGCGTGTCTCTCGGCGTGCACCTTGTCTTGGACTCTGGCGTGTCCTAGCACGCATCCCTCCTAGGAACTCGTGTGATCCCTAACACGTACCCTGCCCTGGACTCCAGTATGTTTTCTGCACGTGTTATGTCTGAACTTTAGGCGTGCCCTTGCTCGCACCTTGCCGTGTTTCACCGTTGGTGCCCTGCATCTGATTCTCTGTTTTTGCCTTGTATCTGATTAAAATGTGTAACCACGTTTGCTGATGAAATCTTGTGACTTCGCTTTATGTTTCGTTTCCTGTTCGCCCTGTTGCTAGACACTCAATAGTGTCTCCCTGAGCCGGCCGTCTGGTCCAGCTGCCGTGGTGGCTCACCCCCTTGGTCTTGCCCCTGACACTCCCTGTACAGGGGGTAGGTTCTCACTAGGTTCGCTCGCCCTAGGTGGGTGCCACGGCCCAGAGGGTCCACTCTAAAAGGAAAAACGACTCAGCGTAAGCTGACGCTCGTCACACTCACAGCAACCAACCGGATCACTGCTCTTCATTTTAAAGGAAATTGAGATGTTGAAATCTGGATTCTGATTGGCTGTGAAGGGTCACACTGATACTTTGTGTTAGAAGAGTATTTATACATGAGCGTGCCTGTGTCTGCTGATGGTGGCACAGTGACAATGAGGGGATGTGAAATCCTCATGAATTTCCAACTCTTTCTTACATCATTTCCCCTTGTAGATACAGTACATTGATTATGGCAATAGTATATCTGAGGGAACAGCTCAGAAATATGACTCTGTTTATAATACCAACTTACAAGATGGTCTCCAGGGTAGGCGCGCGGGATGCTCTTCCAAATTTGTTTTTCCTATAATAGAACATACAGCTCTGGTTAGAATCATAACACACTGGCTCATCATCTGCGGCTTTTTATAAGTCACTTTCCTTATATGTCTTGTGGTATTTGTTGCTGTTTTGGCACAGAATTCATCAAAATAATGTGCGTGATTCATGAATTTGTCGCAAAGTAAAAAATAGGCTTTTTTCGTCTTTTGAACTGCGTTTGTGATGTTTGGTCTCATATTTTGGAGTACTGAAAAACACACCAGAGGGAGGAAGAAGGAGACTAGAGAGAATCTGTGCCAAATCAGGTGAAAATATCTGGAATTGTTAAAAAACAGCCACAAAGCAGCAAAAATTAGAAAAAAGGCGAGTACATGTAAAATTGACTTAAAAACGGTCCAAATAATGAAAAGGGTAAAAAACAACAAAAAAAGGTGCCAGCACACAAAAGTAGACATAAAGTGGACACAAAGGTGGTGATGAATCTGGGCCACGATCTTTATAACCTGTCCCTCAGATAACAGCATGGACATAACCTCCAGAATCTCTCCAGCTCTGCCATCACATAGATTGTGCTACACAGAAGGATGATCCTTTAATCTCAGGCTCCAAGACAACATTTGGTTGGTCAAGAGTCCGGATAAATTTGGGGCATTACTGTAATTGGCTCCTGACCGTATTGTTATTCTACGAATAAAAGGGATGAGGAACAGTATGAACAATTAATTTGGGTCTAAGTTCTTTATTATTGAAAGCAATGTCATCCTTCTTATGGAAACAGTGTAAATGCCCCTGAGTGGGAGCAGTAACGCCATGATATCACCACCATGGAATCCTCCCCTTATTGGGACACATACTACTCCTATATGAATGTGGAAGATATAATAAGATACATACTCGAATTCTACCTCCCATAGCTCTATGCTGACTCTCCATCTATTAAAGAAAAAGAAAACAGAATGAATAATATTACACATACACAGTCACCATGATGGTAGGAAGAGGAATGATACTATTGAGCCTTAATATAACCAATGCAGACTCATAGGGAACATCTCTGTGGTGGATCATTACAGGGAGAGTCCAGGAGGATCAATAATCCCAGTTATATGATATACATACAGCTCATGCAGGAACTCCTTGTACTCCTTGTACTCCTCTTCTAACGTCATCCTACTGAAGAGAAGGAAGACTATTAGGAATTATTGTATCTGCTCCATAGCTGATAACAGATCATCAATGGTCACTAAAATGTACAACTGTTGTATGTCAGAAACCTGGCGTAGTGTAAGCCCCTGTTCACATGTACGTGTCTCCAGGGCGTCTGGCAGCCGTTTTCACCCGTACTGGAGACATATATCCACGCGTACCCATTACAACCTATAGGGCTGCTCATATGTCCGCGTTTTACCAGCAGCACAGATGACAGAGGCCAATACCAGTCTATGGGTCCATGTACAACACATATAGCACACGAATGGCATCCATGTGTCATCCATGTGCCGTCCGTGTATATTTAACACTGCAAGTATAGAAGCTTTGGAATGGATTTTTATAAAGCCATACTGGAAAAAAACGGATGTCACATGGATGGCACACGGGTGACCCACTGATGAATCATTGATGATACACTGATAGCACTCGGGTGACACTGGGGACACACTAATGACACCAAGTCATCGCCAACTGTGGTACTTTACAAATCATTAAAATGTAATCTTTAATGCAATACTAGAAAAAATATTTATACAAAAAAACACTAATTAGAGTAATATGGGAGTAATTACTCCATTTTTATACTATTTAATTAAAGTTTATATTTTAACAATTTGTAAAATATCACAATTGGTGGAGAATTGGTTTCTAAATAGTGTGTACTCTAATAACACAATAACGCTTTGAGCTTTCTCAAGGATGACACACTGATGGCTCACTGATACTACACTGACAGTATACTGATACTACACTGATAGTACACTGATGACACACTGATAGTACACTGATGGCTCACTGATACTACACTGACAGTACACTGATTCCACACTGACAGTACACTGATGACACACTGACAGTACACTGATACTACACTGATACTACACTGACAGTACACTGATAGTACACTGATACTACACTGACAGTACACTGATGGCACACTGATACTACACTGATGACACACTGACAGTACACTGATGGCACACTGATACTACACTGATGACACACTGACAATACACTGATGACACACTGACAGTACACTGATCCAAAACACTGATGACACCGATACTATTTTTTCCGGTATTGGTATTATATGGACGTGTGAAGGGGCCCACAATTTCCTCCCACCATGAATGAATTTCCCAAAAATGGGCACTAAATCTGCCACATCTGAACTTGCCCTTCGGCTAATGCTCGGCGGTAATAGAGTCACCCGGTCATTCTGACATGGATCTGCAATGTTTCCCTGTGGGAAGCAGAATTGCAGGAGATTACGGGTGACATGGAAGGTGACTCTCCGCCATCCAGTGGCTCCAGTGTATCAGAGAAATTGCAGATTTAGGGTAAGTAAGCATTTACCTCATTCTCCTCACTAGATTCTCGCTCATAAACTATAAAATAATAGAAAAAGAAGAATTATAGCAGACATTGTATTTCATTCCTGTTTTGATATTTGTAAAGAATTGCAGGGATTAACTACATAACGATTCCATTATTAAGGAGAAGTGATGTCCTGACATTACAGGGTTAACACCTATAGATAAAGGAGAACCTATCAGAACATAATAAAGGACACAAAAAAGAGGCTAATACGTTTCCTTCCACTTTACTCCCGACTGCGGACCTCTAGTGAGTGTCCCCTCCGCAGGCACCATGATGTCACTGTGTGATGTCATCCCATTTCATGGATTACTAATCCCCAGTAACAGCAGTAACTGTCAGGAGTGACAAAAACCTACAACCAATCCCATATCCATGAAATAGGGTTTTAAGGGATTGTGCAGGACTGGAAAAACATAACTGCTTCCTTCTAAAAACAGTGCCGCACCTGTCCACGGCTTGTGTTTGGCATTGTAACTCGGCTTCATAGAGATGAATAGAGCTGAACTGTAATACCGGACACAACCAACAGACAGGTGTGGCGCTGTTTTTTGAAGAAAAGAGACAGAATTTTTCAAATCTTGTACAACCCTCTTAGATTCTTTACCTTAAATCAAAACTTTATCAATGTAATCACCTAAATATAAAGCACATAGCCTCTTCACAGAGGAAGAGGACAGGAGTTCTAGAGCCACCCATTAGAGGAGGCAATCCTAAAAGTCAATATCGGCCCTTTCATGAGCCTTGGCACATGACTTTGGATAGGAAACCAAACCAGAAGCTGCATTTACAATCAAGTACTTTGGATTTTTTACTCCTTATTAGCACAAAGCTATCGCCAATAGGTGGCGCTAGAGCTCTTGTCCTCCTCCTCTGAACAGGCACCCTGCATATTAAAATTCCCAGAGGAGCATTACTTGGCGCCTCCCCACACCAACTTGGCGCCTCCACAAGGGACAACGTTACCCCTTAGACCCTCTAAATGTTATGTAACTGTTACAAAATGGTAAAAATTAAATATTAATGGCAGTTATTTCTATATTCCTAATTATACCTAATCTATACATTGCACTGTATTGTTCACATGGATGGTGGAGGATACAAAGAGAGAAGGCCGGTTACATAGATGACACAGTTTAAACATTAGCAAAAAATAAAGTTGAGATATTAGAGAATGAGGGAAATGAGGAGCGAGAGTCACAGACACATGGGATATAATAGAACAGAAATCAGGAGCTAAAGTCACAGACACATGGGATATAATAGGACACAAATCAGGAGCTAATATAAATGATGTTACTTACACTCCACTAACTGAAACCCTCAGAGAAGTTCCGTTCGGCAGTTGATTCTATGTCATCGTGATGTCACAACATTCCGTGACCTCATAACCGGCAGCCACCTACAGCCGATGCTCTATACATGAAATAGGCTTCTCACGACTTATGGGCACAACTGGTTTTGGCCTTAAAGGGGTTCTCCGAGAAATGTAATAAAATAAATAAATAAATAAATACACAAATAATAAACAGTTTTCTAAATACTTTTATTCAGCAAAAAGCTATGCTTTATGGACTGCGCCCTGTCAGGATTTTTGCATGAAAGAGTGGTCCAAAATTCAAGTTGAGAGGTGTAAGAAGCTCTTGATGGTTATGGGAAGCCACTGATTGCAGTTATTGTTTCCAAAGGGTGTGCAACCAAATATTAAGATGAGGGTGCCAACAATTTTGTCAAAACTTCAGTTTCTGGAACAATTTCAAGGGTTCCAACACTTTAGGCCATTATTGTGTGTGTAATATGTATACACAGCAGTCTCGGCGTCTCCTATGTGATGTAGCCGTATATACACCATTCTAGGTGTATCCTGTCCTGTGTCATGTATATAGCTATAGTGCGGTGTTAACATAGTGGGTAATATTTATATATTGAGCTTTTTTTCTCATACCGAGTCAGTATGGGAAAAAAATATTGCACTTCCTCATTCAATAGTATCTGATAAAAAGAAAAAACCTGATAAAAATAAAATATCGAATAGCACACACCCAATTTATACGTTTGTGTGCATGAGCCCTTATTCCATGTATATATACACTGCACAGTACGGGTTCTCCTGTCCTGTATACTGGGTATAAGGGCTCATTCACACTCCTGTATAAAATATTGATCTGATGTTGCTTCAGAAAAGTTGGACAAGTGGAATCCGTATGGCTGAACTTATGCCATGCGAGTGTGCAATTTGTTTTCTCCCCCAGTATCCGTATGACATCTGTGCGACATGCATATGCAATGTATTCTTAACATCATCTTTTACATACTATAATTCACTATGTAATTTAAGACAAGTTTACAAACTAATAAAGCAATCTTATATACAGATATAGATAGAATAGATATAATAAACTCTAAAGTTGGCTCTGAAGGATCTTTAGCCTTGTTTAACCCCTTTCTGACATTGGATGTAATATTCCGTCCACGTGCCCTGGGCCAATTTGACCATGGACAGATCATTACTTCATCGAGATCGGCCGCGCTAACGGGGAGTACGCGGCCGATCGCAGCCGGGTGTCAGCTGATTCTAACAGCTGAAACCCGGCATTAGGTGCCAGGAGCGGTCACAGAACGCTCCCGGCACTTTAACCCCCAAAATACTGTGATCAAACAAGATCGCAGCATTCCGGGAGCCGACGCAGTGCTAACAGCCTCTCTGTCTTTATATCAGAGACCCCGCAGCGTAACATGGGGTCCCGATTGTTGCCATGGTGGGTTACCAGAGCTGGGAAACTTGTTGATCATGCACAGTGCAGCGCTGACAGCTTCTATGGCATGCAGATGCTGTTTCATCAGGATGCTATAGAAGCGATCAGCCTGCAAAAAATGATTGTCCCATAGTGGGACAAAGTGTAAATGTTAGGAAAAATTAAAAAAATATTTTTAAATAATTGAAAAAATATTTAAAAATAGAATAAAAAATAAAAAATCAATATACAGTGTGAGCCATTTATATAAATACACCAAAATAAAATGGGAATGGTTGGTGATATCAACTTCCTGCTTGTGACACATTAGTATATGCGAGGGGGAAAACTTTTCAAGATGGGTGGTGACCATGGTGGCCATTTTGGTTCCAACTTTATTCTTTTCAATGGGAAGAGGGTCATGTGACACATCAAACTTATTGCTAATTTCACAAGAAAAACAAAGGGTGTGCTTGGTTTTATCGCAACTTTAGTCTTTCATGAGTTATTTACAAGGTTCTCTTTGTTTACAGCTATTGACATGTCGCAGAGGTTAACACGTAAGGAGCGGATAGAAATTGTGTTGATGTCTGGTGAACGCAGTACCCGGGTCATTGCAGCAGATTTCAATGCAAGACACCCTACGCAAGAAAACAGTCACCATTCCCATTTTATTTAGGTGTATCCATATAAATGGCCCACCCAAAAAAGTTTGCCTCATCACTAAACATAATGTTCTGTGTAAATTGAGGGTCCTATTCCAATTTTTGTTTTGCCCATTCTGCAAATTCAGCGCGCTGATCTGGGTCACCAACCACTCCCATTTTATTTAGGTGTATCCATATAAATGGCCCACCCTGTATATTCTATCACTAAATAAATATTTGAATGAAGAAAAAAATCTAAACAATAAAAGTACACATATTTGGCATCACCGTGTGCACAACAACAAGACCTATAAAACTGTCTCACTAGTTAACCCCTTTAGTGAACACCATTAAAAAAAGGCAAAAAAAATGATCTATCATCATACTGCCGAACAAAAAGTGGAATATTACGCAATCAAAAAGATGGATATAAATAAAAATGGTACCGCTTAAAACGTCATCTTGTCCCGCAAAAAACGAGCCGCAAAAGCGCCAAAACATAAAAAAAAATATAAATGAGGTGTCTCTGTAATCATACTGACCCAAAGAATAAAACTGCCTTATCAATTTTACCACACACGGAATGGTATAAACCCCCCCCCCGCCAAAAAAACAAGAAATTCATGAATTGTTTTTTGCTCTTTCTGCCTCCCAAAAATCTGATCTTAATTCCAGCCAATTTTGCATTGAAAAAGTAAAACGGCGCTCCTTCCCTTCCAAGCTCCGCCATGCGACCACACAGTGGTTTACCCCCACATATGGGGTATCGGCGCACTCAGGACAAATTGCACAACATCTTTTGGGGTCCAATTTCTCCCATTACACTTGGGAAAATCAAAAAAAATGGATCTGAAGTAAATTTTTTGTGAAAAAGTTAAATGTTCATTTTTTGTTAAAAATTCCAAAAACTACTGTGAAGCACCTGAAGGGTTAATAAACTTCTTGAATGTGGTTTTGAGCACCTTAAGGGGTGCAGTTTTTAGAATGGTGTCACTTTTGGGTATTTTCTATCATATAGACCCCCCAAAGTGGCTTCAAATGTGATGTGGTCCTAAAAATAAAATGGTGTTGTAAAAATGAGAAATCGCTGGTCAACTTTTAACCCTTATAACTTCCTAACAAAAAAAAATGTGGGGGACTTCCGGTTCCGGCGCCCGCATGTGAGGAGCAAGGCTTCCAGCGCTCCCCAACCCCCTGCTAAAAGGCAGCATCTACACCGCAAACTTGATCCCCGGATTACCGGGAACGGGAGGAGAGGAAGCCCCGGCCCTGCTGCACCGCTGCATGGACAGATACGTCCTCAGGAACAGCGGTAAAGAGGCAGCTCAAAACCGAGGGGGAGAGACACGCGCGCCTTCCAAGATGGCGCCGGCGCCGACCTCAGCGGCGGCAGCAGCTGCTTCAAGGCAGACGGTGAGGAGAGGGGAGCAGGGAGGAAGGAGAGACGGCAGGGCTGAGACACACAAGTCTGGGAAATCCGCGATTGAGAAGCTCAGGGAGACCCAGGGCACCCCTAAGCCATGTACTCTTCCTGACGCGATTTATGCCCCTGCATCCCCCACTGCTATGGAGGACTGCGGTGATTGTGAGGAGCGTGACCCCCCTGGATCGCACATACCTGAGATGGACTATAAAAAGCTGGCAGGGGAGGTGGCAGGTCATTTACTGCCTGAGATTACGTCAAAGCTGAGGGAGTACATAGGAACGGCCTTGCATGATATGCAGAAGCATCTACATGAAACCGCTGAGAAGGTGTCCGCAATGGAGACACGTGTATCTACACTGGAAGACAATGTATATGATGATCAGTCAACAATATCTAGATTATCTAAGGAAAACCTGATTTTGAGAGATAAAATTGATGATCTGGAAAACAGATCCAGACGGAGTAATATTCGGATTATAGGAATCTCTGAAAAATTCCCCATAAAGGACTTAAGAAATCTGTGCGAAAATATGATCCCCGAGGCTTTGGGGTTAGAGGCGGGGAAGATAATTGAGCGGGTACATCGCATTGGCCCCCAAAAGAACCCGTCCGAAATGGGCAACCAGATAAGACCTAGACAAATCATTACCAAGTACCTGAACTTTTCGGACAAAAATGATGTCATTCAGTCCTATAAAAGACTTAGACGACCCCTTGAAATTAGGGGGGAAAAAGTGCTCTTATTTGAAGACTTTTCTGCTGAAGTGACCAGGCAACGCAGAGCTTTCAGTGTGATATGCACAGAACTACACAAAAACAATGTGCGGTTCCAATTGAGATACCCGGCAACCCTCTACATTAGGCATCAAGATGGCTCTTCACATTCATTTTACAATCCCAAAGAAGCAGAGAAGTTTCTCAAGACCTTGAGAGTCGTTCACACAGAGGTTGCAAGATCGCAGGGAAGCGCAAACAGTCCCAAAGAGCATCTAAAGGACTGGCCGACATACACGGAGGACAGAAGCCCGAATCTAGTATCGGATTCACCGAAGGCCCAGAGAACGTCCAAACAATCCGGGAAGGTTTGAAGAAGGGTGTATGGGTCGCTACTGAGGACAGATTGGGGTTTGACGTATAGTTGTTTTCTTCTCTTTCTGGGGTCTGATCACCTCTCGGACCGCCCGAGGGATTTGTATTCTATATGTCTGTTTATAACTGATCACGCAATAATGGGAGAGGGGAAAGGGGGGAGGGGAGCAAGGGAAGGAAAAGGTGCGGGGAAGAAGTGAAGTCAAAAATGGTATGCCAATCTGGACAAGGATCCTGGAGATGTTCTCCAGGCTCCTTAGGGGATAAAGGGGCAGGGAAAAGGTTAATCTTGGTTCAACTTGTTTGTGGGGGATATAACTGTATTTTTGATTTTGAAATTGGCTCACATGGACAGAGAAGCTTTGCTCGTATCCCAGTGTTGGATGTCACTAAGTTAACTACAGTTGGCCCACCTAAAAAAAAAAAAAAAAAAAAAAAAAAAAAATATATATAATAAATAAGAATTTATGAGGATAGTTACCTGGAATGTAAGGGGCCTGAAGTCCCCACAGAAGCGGTTAATGATTCTCAGACATCTTAAACGTATTAAGCCAGATATAGCCCTATTACAAGAGACACATTTGGAATTGTCAGACTTTAAGAGGATGGAAAAATTGTGGGTGGGCAAAACATACGGGTCACCAGCTATTAATAATAAGGCAGGAGTACTAATGTTGATAGATAAAAATTTCCAACACCAGGTGGTGAACACTAAAACGGATCATGAGGGGAGGCTACACTCGATTACCATAACGGCATCAGGCAGCACATACAAAATAATGAACGTATATGCCCCCAATGAAAATAATAAAGCATACTACCATTTTCTAGAACAGGAGATACTGAAAGATCCCATACATGACCTGATAATCGGGGGGGATTTCAACTCGGTGGTAAATGTCTCAGAAGATAGAAAAAACGAATCACAGAGGACACCGGGGCTGAGAGGCCAAGATAAAGTAATTTCCCCAATGCTAAAAAACACGGGCCTGACTGACACTTGGAGATATCTGCACCCGCAGGATAGGGAATTCACTTTCTATTCACCTGCCAGAGACGCGTGGTCGAGGATAGATCATTTCTTGGTCTCCCCGACTGTCCTTGGCAGGGTGTTGTCGTCTACAATACATGATCTGGTGATATCGGATCATGCGCCTGTGACAATAGAACTGGCAGATGCGTTCCCTAGAGGAACAGACTATTTATGGAGATTTCCTAGATATTTACATGACAACGAAGATTTCGCATTAAAACTGAAGGAGTGGTGGGGAGAGATAAGAGAGGACAATAGGTCACACGAGACTAACTCACCCCTATTATGGGAAACAATTAAAGTAGTCATGAGGGGAAAAATAATTTCATACACGTCAGCTTTAAAAAGGAAAACACAGGAAAAGTACACAGAACTCACGAACAGGCTCAGACAGACTTATACCCTGTTTCAAAGTCACCCCAACAAAATAAATAAGGATGACTGGTTAATGGAGCAAAGAGAATTTAATACTTGGATGGCTAAGAGGGAACAATTATTTAAATCATCTCACGAGGCCAAATTCCATAGATTTGGAAATAAAGCAGGAAAACTGATGGCCTCTATGGTCAGGAATAGATTCTTTGCACAAGGCCCTTTTCATCTAAAAGACCAAAATGGTAACATACAAATTAAACCAAAAGAAATAGCCAATATTCTGGGAAAATACTATAAGAACCTTTATATGGATAAGGTGGATCGGAGATTTCCGAAGACCACATTGCTCGATCGACCAGATATCCCGAAGTTGTCAGATGAACAAAAACAACTCTTAAATACACTCATTACACAAGAAGAAATTAAACAGACAATTAGGAACTTGGGGAATGGGAAAGCCCCGGGCCCTGATGGCTATTCGGGAGAATTTTTTAAGATTTTACAGGATGAAGCATCCCCTGTTTTAGCAAAAATATTTAACGGGATACTAGAAGGGAAGCCCATGACGAGGCCCAGCAAATTAGCATATATCAAAGTTTTACCAAAACCAGGAAAGGATCCCCTGTCGCCGGGATCTTATCGTCCCATTTCCTTAATAAACGTAGATAATAAAATTATGTCTAAAATCCTGGCTGATAGATTGGCAGAAATATTACCAAACCTAATATCGGAATCACAGGCGGGTTTTGTTAAGGGTAGGTCAGCAACGAGTAACTTGAGAAAAGTCATGTTGGTCTTGGACAGGGTAAACCTTAATCCCACTCCAAGTGAAAAACCAGCATTACTAACAATCGATGCTGAGAAAGCATTTGATAATGTCAGGTGGGAATGGCTTTTCAGGGTGTTGGTAAGAATGGGTTTTGATGGCTCCTTCCTGACCTACATCACAGAGTTATATTCAAGGCCGGAGGCCCAGATCTACATTCCGGGTTTCCTCTCGGACAGGTTCCCATTGTCCAGGGGGACAAGGCAGGGGTGTCCTTTGTCGCCTCTGCTATTCAATATAGCTCTGGAACCTTTGGTGAGAGAGTTGTCCGACCCGCAGCGGTTTCCTGGCATTCAGATCGGTGGGGAGACAGTGCGTGCTACTTTCTTTGCCGATGATATTTTGCTTTTCCTTAGGGATCCCTTTGCGCAGGTGGAACCGGCTATAGAAACGATAAATACATATGGGGATTATGCGGGTTTTAAAATTAACAAGATTAAATCCGAACTGCTTCCCCTGGGAAGGTGGGACGAGACGAATAGACAGAAATTAAATAGAGCTCAATTGGGGGTGGGTATGGCGAAATCTTATATTAAATATTTAGGCATTAAAATAGGGGGAGAGCCATCTTCTATATACAAATTAAACTACCCTCCTTTAATAACAAATATAGTAAATGATCTAGTAAAGTGGAAAGATCTCCCATTAAATTTGACAGGGAGAATACAACTTATTAAAATGATGAGTACTTCGAAATTAATGTACCACCTTCAAACAATCCCACTCCTGCTGAAACACGCGGATGTAAAAGCATTGACTTCTGCGTTCTCCAAATTTATTTGGAGGAACAAAAAACCACGCATAAGTCTTAAAAAGATGATGAATCCAAAGACGGAAGGGGGCTTAAACTTATCAAGTATTAGAAATTATAATATAGCGTGTCTGACAAGGTACTTTTTAAATTGGTTGCATGGTGAGAGTAAATATTCGGCCTATGTCATAGAGAAGGAATATGCCCATCCTTGGGATCTTAGGTCCTTGTTGCATGCAAGATTAAAGATGCTCCCAGCCAAAATCAAAAATTCTTTGATATTCCGGGATACTATTGCCACCTGGAAGACGGTGAGAAAAAAATATAAACTTTCGTTCCGAATATCTAAATACCTCCCAATGTGGAACAACATAGAGTTTTTACCGGGAGTAGAGAATAAACTGTTTAAGGAATGGAGAGATAGGGGTATACAGGAGATAGCTCATCTGGTTCATCCTACAGAGAACAGATGGCTAAGACAAAACGAAATAATAGAAAAATTTGATCTCCAAAAATTTCAAACGTTACAATTTGAACAGATTAGGTATCATATCATGTCCCACTTAGTAGACACGCAGGCGGAGTTCACATGCAACGAGTTTGATAAAATGGTTGATGCAGCAAAAAATTTTTCGTCTATTACATTGCTGTATAACACGATGAGAGGGGTGCTCTTAGATAGTCATCCAGATACCTTCTATAAAAAATGGGAATCGCAGCTGGAGGACAGGGCTATTGGAGACAAAATAAGGAAGGGGTGGACTAAAGCTCGACAGTCCCTTATTAATGAGAGTTGGAGAAACTCAATTCAAAATAATACATAGGGCAATATACGCCTTCCAGTTTCCAAGGAGTTCTGATAAGCCAGATAGAATCACGCAGTGTCCCAAGTGTAATGTCCCATTTACTGACTTACTCCATGGCCTACTGACTTGCAAGCACGTGGCGGATATGTGGGGTGCGGTTAGAAAATATATAAAGAACATATGGGATTGGGGTGATGAAATCCCGAGAGATTTGATCTTATTTCATTATTGGGAGAAGTCCCCCGTTGCTCATGAAGGGGGGGGAGGACCCCCGGATGTTGTCCATATAATCATAATGCTCATGAAAAAAATATTACTAACAAATTGGCTGCAAAAAGACATGCCCACCATAAAAGAACTCTCGGGTCGCCTGAAACATGTAATGCTAATGGAAAGGTTGGAAGCAGAAAAGAGGAAGTCTTGCGAAACATCTAGATTTTTTACAAAGTGGAGGCATTATATTGTGGAACATTGTAACAAGGAGGAAATTCAACGCATAGTTATTCCTTTCAGGGACACAACATGGTACCACAAGGAATCTTTGGGGGGAACACTGGGAAGATTAAAACTGAACTGAGGCAAATGATTTCTGTGAGCCAATGAAAGTCAATTATGGAGAGTCATAGAGCCTGTGAGTGGGTAGGCTCTCCACAAAGCAAGGGAGGAAAAGGTTATAGGGTGTTGGGGGGGGGGGGGGGGGGGAGAGATTGTTGGGGAGGGAAGAGGGTAGCAGAGTTAAAGCTGTTCTTTAAATATGTAATCTTAAGGAAGAAGTGGACGCCACCGACTTTTGGACAGATTGTTACTAGAGATACATGCTCTTGATTAGAGCCGTGATGTTGCGTCTCTCTGAAGAATGCAAATTTGTAACATGATATGTATTTGTATGGCTTTTCCTTTCTGTACTTTCTTTTGTTGTTAACAAAGAAAATTTCTAATAAAAATAGAGTTTAAAAAAAAAAAAAAAAAATGTGGGTTCCAAAATTGTGCTGATGTAAAGTAAACATGTGGGAAATGTTAGTTATCAAGTTTTTTGTGTGCCGTATCTCTGTGATTTAAGGGCATAAAAATTTAAAGTTGGAAAATTGCGAAATTTTCAAAATTTTCGCCAAATTTCCGTTTTTCTCACAAATAAACGCAAGTTATTTGAATGAAATTTTACCACTAACATGAAGTACAATATGTCACGAGAAAACAGTGTCAGAATCACCGCGATCCATGGAAGGGTTCCAGAGTTATGACCTCATAAAGGTGCAGTGGTCAGAATTGTAAAAATTGGCCCGGTCATGAACGTGCAAACCACCCTTGGGGGTGAAGGGGTTAAGGATATCCAGCCATCCTTAAAGACAAAAAAGTCCAGGAAGGATGGGCAATGTATCAGGTTTTGCTGATTTTTTGTGCCAAAACCTGATTCTATAGAACAGAACTTTTTTTTCAACACTAAACTTTATCAGCATGCATAAGAAACAAGTCTAGCATGCCAGAAACACAGCAAAAATGAGAGAGATCAGGTTTTGCTGCAGGAATTGGAAAACTTGCAAGGTCAGCAGTCTATCAAATACTTAATTTTCCCCACTGTATATACTGGCCCAAAGTACGCTCTGGCTGGCCTCCATTACATGAAGAGAGTCCTATGGATAAGTCATAAGAATGTAGGCAGACATATTTTTAGGTATGTGCCAACTATAAGAATAACGTATATTGAACACCATGTAAATCTAACTTCAAAGGGAATCTGTCACCAATCTGTCACCAGGTTTTTGCTACCTCATCTGACAGGAGCACAAAATTAGGAAAAGACAGATTCCAGTGATGAGTCACTTAGCTTACTGTGGCAGATGTGACACAGAGTTCTTAGATACAGCACATACAATAGAAGAGCTGAAAAGCTGCCACGGGCCACACCACAGCTATGTACATTATCTATAGACAGTGAGCTGCTTATCACAGGAGGGGCGGAGTCGAACTTGGTGTCACCTGTTGCTGCAGTCTGAGCAGTGATAAAGTCCTGGTGATAAAACCTTCATTATAAGTAAACAACAGCACAAAGCCTCATAAGGGACACATCGATGAGTTACCCATTTAAACCCTACCTCATACTTTATTCAGACTACATAGCGAAAGCCTGCTGATGGATTTCTTTAAATCTATAGATGTATTTCCATCCTTTGGCCATTAAAAGAAAACATCTGATAATCCCTGATGAGTTGGTAATAATGGCCTGGTATCAATAGTCGTAGCCGCACAAAGCGAACACTCAGCGTGCAGCAAGATTTCTCCCCCTTCATGAGTCCGGAAGGGAGTGATCACAGCCTTCTTGGTCCGGCTCACAGACCGACCCACTGAATAATGACAAATGTAACATTTTTTTCTATGATTTATTCCCCCCATATTTTTTTTTAAGTACTTTACAAAAGTCCTCATTTAAAGGGATTTTTCCTTGTTAAAGGTCACCTTTACAGATTCCTGAGCAAAGAAAAATAGAACTTGGTTCCATGTGATTATGGGCCCTGTAACATGCAGCTATGACTTGTTACCCTTGTCTTCCGTCTCGTACAGTAACGGTCTCACCAGACTCCAGTTCATTCTTCTTCTGTTCATAAAGTTCTGACAGATACCGGTCCGGCTTTATGTTGGCCTCACGCAATTCTAACATGATCTTCTCCACTTTCTGGAGGCTTCTTGCATTCTTCATGCTCCGTCCTGCAATGTATAGTTTGAACTCTTCTAGTTCAAAAAGCTTACAGGTGTCCTCCTCACAAACGTTCTTCACTTCTTTTGATTTGTCCACTTGAGGGAAGAAAACAAGACCAGACGACTTCTCAAGTGTTTCAAGAGGGACCTGAAATTCTGGCAACTGATGCTGAAAGCTGATGGGGACGTTGGGAACAATAAAAGCTCCTTCAGCTAGAGTCTCCTCAGAGGGCCTCCTCCTGGCGAGGATCACCTTATACAGATGTGTGGGCACGACTACATCATCACTGCCAATAACCTGAAATAAAAAATGAGCAAAAACATCTTCATTACACCAAAAAGATCACAGTGCACCACCACAAATTGCAGTAGGCCTCTGTGCACCTACATGGAGATTTCCACATCGCCTCTCACACACCCCACCCATCTTCACTATTAAAGTTTAAACTTTAAGGACTTGTAAGATTTAGCAAACGAATATAAAAATGCCATCAAATAGCAAAAGCGAAAGAAGCTGTGGTGGGCATCTCTATTCCTGGGGACCCAACTTGCCCCCAATAATAGAAACATTCAGCCCACTTATTTCACTGTTATCTGACAATTGGGTCCCGGGAAGCGGGGACTGCATTAATGGATAAATAGAAAATCAGCAAATACCTTTATTACAAATTAGATTGTTTAAAAGTGCCACCAACAAGGTGCATTCATTCTCACTAACCTGTCCGTCCAATGCCTAATGTCAGGTCTGTGGCAACAGAAAGGGAACCTGTCACCAGAAGTGTCATAACAGCTAAAACTATGACTTTACTCAGCATCTGTGCTGCATTCCATAAATGCTTATATACCCCCTGTATACTCCCAAAAGAACCTTTAAAGTTCTCCCGCGTTGTATGAAAATCGGGTCGGTCCTGTCTGATGGCCATGGTTTCGGGCCTCTTGATCCCTCCCCCCCGGCTGCTGCTCGCCGCCCTCTTCCCCGGCTGCTGCTCGCCGCCCTCTTCCCCGACTGCTGCTCGCCGCCCTCTTCCCCGACTGCTGCTCGCCGCCCTCTTCCCCGACTGCTGCTCGCCGCCCTCTTCCCCGACTGCTGCTCGCCGCCCTCTTCCCCGACTGCTGCTCGCCGCCCTCTTCCCCGACTGCTGCTCGCCGCCCTCTTCCCCGACTGCTGCTCGCCGCCCTCCTCCCCGACTGCTGCTCGCCGCCCTCCGCCCCAGCTGCTGCTCGCCGCCCTCCGCCCCGACGGCTGCTCGCCGCCCTCCGCCCCGGCTGCTGCTCACCACCCTCCGCCCCGGCTGCTGCTCACCGCCCTCCTCCTTCAACTGACATGGATGATGCCTCACGTCAAGATTTCGCCAGGCAATGTGGATGCATCAAGGAGTCACCTACGTCAATTAAAGAAGAAGAACAGTGAGCAAGAGCCAGAGGGAGGGATGGGGAGGCCTGAAACCACAAATCCAGCCTTTATAGTGCCCACAGAATGATAATGAAATGGGGCAGCCCACTAGAAAAAAATCTGATGCAAAGTTACAAAGCACCAGAATTTTATAGTGCTCACAGAATTATAATAATGACATTGAGCAGCCTACTGAAAAAAAAAGTGGAAGCCAAGTTACAGAGTATCAAAATTGTGTATTCTAATAAAGGAAGTTCCAGACTCTATAGTGCTGGCAGAATGATAATGAACTGGAGTATCCAACTGGAAAAAAAAGAAGCCACGTAAGAGAGTGTCAGAAGGGTGTACTCTAGTAAGGGAAAAAAGGAAGTTCCAGACTCTATAGTGCTGGCAAAATAATAATGACCTGAAACTGACCATTGAAAACAGAGTGGTAGCCAAACTACAAAGCATTCGCATTGGAACAGTTCCAGCTAGACTGGTACAGTTAGGTCCATATATATTTGGACAGAGACAACATTTTTCTAATTTTGGTTCTAGACATTACCACAATGAATTTTAAACAAAACAATTCAGATGCAGTTGAAGTTCAGACTTTCAGCTTTCATTTGAGGGTATCCATATTAAAATTGGATGAAGGGTTTAGGAGATTCTGCTCCTTAACATGTGCCACCCTGTTTTTAACCCCTTCACTACCAAGGGTGGTTTGCACGTTAACTCCCGGGCCAATTTTTACAATTCTGACCACTGTCACTTTATGAGGTCATAACTCTGGAACGCTCCCATGGATCTCGGTGATTCTGACATTGTTTTCTCGTGACATATTGTACTTCATGTTAGTGGTAAAATTTCATTCAAATAACTTGCGTTTATTTGTGAAAAAAATGGAAATTTGGCGAAAATTTTGAAAATTTCGCAATTTTCCAACTTTGAATTTTTATGCCCTTAAATCACAGCGATACGGCACACAAAAAACTTGATAACTAACATTTCCCACATGTTTACTTTACATCAGCACAATTTTGGAACCAACATTTTTTTTTGTTAGGAAGTTATAAGGGTTAAAAGTTGACCAGCGATTTCTCATTTTTACAACACCATTTTATTTTTAGGACCAAATCACATTTGAAGCCACTTTGAGGGGTCTATATGATAGAAAATACCCAAAAGTGACACCATTCTAAAAACTGCACCCCTTATGGTGCTTAAAACCACATTCAAGAAGTTTATTAACCCTTTAGGTGCGTCACAGGAATTTTTTGAATATTTAAAAAAAAAAAAATATGAACATTTAACTTTTTTTCACAAAAAAAATACTTCAGGTTCAATTTTCTTTATTTTACCAAGGGTAACAGGAGAAATTGGACTGCAAAAGTTAATGTGCAATTTGTCCTGAGTACGCCGATACCCGATATGTGGGGGGGAACCACTGTTTCGGCGCATGGCAGACCTCAGTAGGGAAGGAGCGCCGTTTGACTTTTTCAATGCAAAATTGGCTGGAATTCAGATCGGACGCCATGTCGCGTTTGGAGAGCCCCTGATGTACCTGAACAGTGGAAACCCCCCCAAGTGACCCCATTTTGGAAACTAGACCCCCCAAGGAACTTATCTAGATATGTGGTGAGAACTTTGAACCCACAAGGGCTTCACAGAAGTTTATAACGTACAGCGGTACAATTAAAAAATCATATTTTTTCCACAAAAATGATCTTTTCACCCCCAATTTTTATTTTTCCAAGGGTAACAGGACCCTAAAAGTTATTGTGCAATTTGTCCTAAGTACGCTGATACCCCATATGTGGGGGTAAACCACTATTTTGGCGCATGGCAGAGCTCGGAAGGGAAGCAGCACCATTTGACTTTATTGGCTGGAATTGAGATCGGACACCATGTCGCGTTTGGAAAGCCCCTGATGTACCAAAACAGTAGAAACCCCCCACAAATGACACCATTTTGGAAACTAGACCCCCCAAGGAACTTATCTAGATGTGTGGTGAGCACTTTGAACCCCCCAGTGCTTCAAAGAAGTTTATAATGCCCAGGCATGAAAATAAATTTTTTATTTTCCTAAGGGTAACAGGAGAAATTGGACCCCAAAAGTTGTTTTGTAATTTGTCCTGAGTAGGCTGATACCCCATATGTGGGGGTAAAACACTGTTTGGGCGCATGGCAGAGCTTGGAAGGGAAGGAGCACCATTTGACTTTTTCAACGCAGAATTGGCTGGAATTGAGATTGCATTTGGAGAGCACCTGATGTGCCCAAACAGTGGAAACCCCACAATTATAACTCCAACCCTAACCCCAACACACCCCTAACCCTAATCTCAGCCCTAATCCTAGCCCTAACCCTAATGGGAAAATGGAAATAAATACATTTTCTTTTAGTTTTATTATTTTTCCCTAACTAAGGGGGTGATAACGGGGGGTTTGATTTACTATTTATGGCGGTTTTTATGTTTGGCGGTTGTCACACGCTAAAAGACGCTTTTTATTGTAAAAATAGTTTTTGCATCACCACATATTGTGAGCTATAATTTTTCCGTATTTTGACCCACCGAGTCATGTGAGGTCTTATTTTTTGCGGAACGAGTTGACGTTTTTATTGGTACCATTTTCGGGCACGTGACATTTTTTGATCGCTTTTTATTCCGATTTTTGGGACGCAGAATGAACTAAAACCAGCGTTTCATGAATTTCTTTTGGGGGGGTGCGTTTACACTGTTCCGCGTGCGGTAAAATTGATAAAGCGCTTTTATTCTTCGGGTCAGTACGGTTATAGCGATACCTCATTTAGGTCGTTTTTTTATGTTTTGTCGGTTTTTTGCAATGAAAACAATTTTATATAAAAAATAATTATTTTTGTATCTCTTTATTCTGCGAGCTATAACTTTTTTATTTTTTTGCAGATGATGCTGTATGGCGGCTCGTTTTTTGCGGGACAAGATGACGTTTTCAGCGGTACCATGGATATTTATATGCGTCTTTTTGATCGTGCGTTATTGCACTTTTTGTGCACTATTTTTTGCTTCGTTTTTTATTTTTTAAGGGGTTCGCTAAAGGGGTTAACTAATGGGAAAGTTTTATAGGGCGGGTCGCTACGGACGCGGCGATACCAAATATGTGTACTTTTATTATTTTGTTTTTTTTTATTTTGAAAAAATGCATTTATTGGGGAATATTTTTGGTTTTTTTTTACTAATTTATTTAGCGATTTTTTTTTAAATTATTTTTAACACTTTTTTTTTTTTTTTACTTTATTACCTTGTCCCAGGTGGGACATCACTGTCCTCTGACAGATCGCTGATCTGTCACATCACAGATCACTGAGACAGATCAGCAATCTGTCACAGGCAGTTCTGCAGACTTCCTCATGCCTGCGCTTTGCAGGCAGTGAGGAAGTCAGCTCCCTACAGGCCCCCGAAGGCCCCCGTCGCTATCTTGGATCCGGGGGCCTGTAGGGAAAGAGACCCCCGCAGAAGCGCTGCACATTGCGCTGCCGTGGGGGGCTCAGGGAAGCACGGAGGGAGCCCCCTCCCTGCCGATGCTTCCCTTTAACCCCCGGTACACCGCGATCGCATTTGATCGCGGTGTGAAAGGGGTTAAGGTGTCGGGGGCGGTCCGTAACAGCCCCTGACACATTGTGCCGGGTGTCAGCTGTGATAATCAGCTGACACCCGGCCGCGATCAGCGGCGCTCACCACGTGGGCGCCGCTGATCGCTGGGACGTAATATTCCGTCCATGGTAATTAGGTCCAGGGTCACATGGACGGAATATTACGTCCATTGTAGGTAAGGGGTTAAAAGGACCAAAAGTAATTGGACAATTGACTCCAAGGCTATTTCATGGACAGGTGTGGGCAATCCCTTCGTTATGTCATGCTCAATTAAGCAGATAAAAGGCCTGGAGTTGATTTGAGGACTGGTGCTTGCATTTGGAAGGTTTTGCTGTGAAGGAAACATGCAGTCAAAGGAGCTCTCCATGCAGGTGAAACAAGCCATCCTTAAGCTGCAAAAACAGAAAAAAACCCATCTGAGAAATTGCTACAACATTAGGAGTGGCAAAATCTACAGTTTGGTACATCCTGAGAAAGAAAGAAAGCACTGGTGAACTCATCAATGCAAAAAGACCTGGGCGCCCACGGAAGACAACAGTGGTGGATGATCGCAGAATAGTCTCCATGATGAAGAGAAACCCCTTCACAACAGCCAACCAAGTGAACAACACTCTCCAGGAGGTAGGCGTATCAATATCCAAATCTACCATAAAGAGAAGACTGCATGAAAGTAAATACAGATTGTTCACTGCACGGTGCAAGCCACTCATAAGCATCAAGAATAAAAAGGCTAGACTGGACTTTGCTAAAAAACATCTAAAAAATCCAGCACAGTTCTGGAAGAACATTATTAGGACAGATAAAACCAAGATCAACCTCTACAAGAATGATGGAAAGAGAAAAGTATAGTGAAGGCGTGGTACAGCTCTCATGATCCAAAGCATACCACATCATCTGTAAAACACGGCGGAGGCAGTGTGATGGCTTGGGCATGCATGGCTGCCAGTGGCACTGGGTCACTAGTGTTTATTGATGATGTGACACAGGACAGAAGCAGTCGAATGAATTCTGAGGTATTCAGAGCCATACTGTGTGCTCAGATCCAGCCAAATGCTGCCAAACTGATTGGCCGTCGTTTCATACTACAGATGGACAATGACCCAAAACATAAAGCCAAAGCAACCCAGGAGTTTATTAAAGCAAAGAAATATTCTTGAATGGCCAAGTCAGTCACCTGATCTCACCCCAATTGAGCATGCATTTCACTTGTTAAAGACTAAACTTCAGACAGAAAGGCCCACAAACAAACAGCAACTGAAAACCACCGCAGTGAAGGCCTGACAGAGCATCAAAAAGGAGGAAACAGCGTCTGGTGATGTCCATGAGTTCAAGACTTCAGGCAGTCATTACCAACAAAGGGTTTTCAACCAAGTACCAGAAATGAACATTTTATTTACAATTATTTAATCTGTCCAATTACTTTTGGTCCCTTTAAAAACAGGGTGGCACATGTTAAGAATCTGAAACTCCTAAACCCTTGATCCAATTTGAATGTGGATACCCTCAAATGAAAGCTGAAAGTCTGAACTTCAACTGCTTCTGAGTTGTTTTGTTTAAAATTCATTGTGGTAATATCTAGAACCAAAATTAGAAAAATGTTGTCTCTGTCCAAATATATATGGACCTAACTGTATTTGCACTAACAGCAGTGATGAGGGTAGCAGGTCCAAGCATTTACCCTGGTTTTGGATATTATACTAGGTACACCCCCCCAGATTACGATTACAGCTGATTGCTGGCACAAATCACACATAGGTGCAAAAACGACAAAGAATATTTGCCCAGAATCACTTATGATTCCAATGATCATGCCATGGAGGTGTTGCAAACCTGCCATTCGCTGCCCCACGAAGCCTTTTATTGCATATTATGCCCTTAGCTCCTCATTTAAATTCTGAATTTATAATTTATCAAATTAGAATCTCACCCTGGTTACTGAGCAAACAGGTAGCTCTTAGTGAGAATGTGCGGTGTCTTTCACCCTGAACTAAGAAATTTAGTGGATCGGAGGCTGCCGATAAGAGGAACTTCATTTCACGACTGAACGCTTCTCAACACAATCAGGCAGGAGCAGAAAGCAATGATCAGCCAGACTGAAGGAGGCTCATTGTTTTCTAGAGCACGGCGGCCGACCGGTCATCTCTGAAGTCACTACATGAACATGTGGTGGTAAACAGCGGCTCACCTGATAAGTGACACTTTTCTTGCCGTCCTCATTCTGCACGGGTAACAGCAGGGGGCCGCTCACAATCCAGACATCATCGAATCGCTGTGTCAGGTCTCGACAATACATTTCAAACCTGGATAAAGATTTCAAGCAATGAGAAAAATGAGCCGCCATTACTCCATTGTAGGACTGATCTCATTACACTACACATGCAATGGCCTGGCTGATGACTGTCCCCGGAGAACATGTCCGCCTCAAGCCGCCATCGGTTATGTCATTCTTTGCAGAAATTTCTACATATCTGTATCTGAAGCTCCAGATACGGTTCTCCTAGACCTGTGAATAGGAAATTTACCTAGTTACATAGTAATCCAGAAGCAGAGGGGTGTCACCATACAAATAGATGCCATCCAGGACAGAGTATGAAATCACCGTGAATAATGACATTTATGATATGGGGTATTCCCATCCCATAAAGTGATGGCATGTTACTTTATGATCGGTGGAGGTCTGACCTATGGGCCCCTCACCGATCCTGAAAATGTTGCACTCTCTACACAGTGACGCCAGAGGGGAACTACAGCTCAGCGGTATACCACCACCTTCCTCAGCGCCTGTGCTGCATTACAGAAAGTTGTATACTATTTCCTGACTCCCCCTTATATCTCCAAAAAAAAACTACTGAAGTGCTCCAGCAAGGTATACAAATTAGGACGGTCCGGTCCCAGGGGAGTCATTACAGCGGGGCCTGTCCCTCCTCTCCCCTGCTAAAAGCCGTCTTCCAGCTTTGATTGATGTGGATGACGTGTCCTGTGTCATCCACATAGCTGAATGAAATCTCGTGCCTTAGCAGGGACATTGCCGGATCGCACAAACGCACTTTCCTCTTCTCTACTGCAGGCCGAGCCTAAAACCTAACTGCGCATGCGCCGGCACATGTCTTTCCGGCTCCTGCTTGCCAAAACCATTTTAGCTATATTGTTTTCTGGGCAAAATGGTTCCGTAAGAAGGAGCCAGAAAGAAAGGAAGGCTGTAGAAGGCAGCCATGTCTCGTCATATCTTTGTGTCTGTGACATTGAAGGCTCAATGTGGGTTCAAGCTGCAGTGGTCCAGGAAAGACCACGATATGTTAAAAGTATTGTCCATTACTGAACAGCCCCTCATTAAATGCTAAAGGACCCCAGATTTTATAAAAATAAAAACCGGATTACTTACCGGTAATACTCTTTTGTAGAGTCCACGACAGCACCCACTGAGAGAGGGGATCCGCCCCCGGAACAGGAAACCTACAGAGAGATAAATGGGGCGGTCCCCCTCGCTCCCTCAGTTTGTGTTACCGAGAACAACGGAGGAACCGCCAT
Source organism: Dendrobates tinctorius (assembly GCF_039654945.1). Classification (NCBI taxonomy): domain Eukaryota; kingdom Metazoa; phylum Chordata; class Amphibia; order Anura; family Dendrobatidae; genus Dendrobates; species Dendrobates tinctorius. The sequence goes on from NW_027361738.1 coordinate 29,973,431, forward strand.
ACATGTTTTAGTCAATTTGTTTGGGCGATTCATCTATCTTACCCCTATGTAGCTTTCTGCTTACTAAGTTTAATTACATATCTAACTTAACCTCATAATCTCCACCACCAAGGAGACCCATGTGTGAAAAAATCTTTACGGGAGGGAAGTGAGCGGGTGCTGTCGTGGACTCTACAAAAGAGTATTACCGGTAAGTAATCCGGTTTTTCCTCTTCGCCACGACAGCACCCACTGAGAGATTTCCAGAGATAATCACTTGGGAGGGCACACCGTGTTAAGGACTGATCTACCAAAAGTTAGATCCTCTGTAGAGGACAAATCTAGTCTATAGTGACTATAAAAGGTAGACGGAGAAGACCAGGTTGCAGCCTTACATATTTGTTCAATTGGCACGTTCGCTCTCTCGGCCCAGGAGGATGATATGGCTCTAGTAGAGTGCGCCTTAATCCCCAGTGGAGGGTCTTCTCCTTTTGCCAGATACGCCATTGTGATAGCATCTCTAATCCATCTGGATATCGTGCCTGATGTAACTGCAGACCCCTTCCTGCTACCCTGGAAGGAGACAAAAAGAGACCTACTCTGCCTCCAGGGATTGGTCCTATCTAGGTAGGCTAGCACTGCTCTTTTCACATCTAAAGTGTGATATTTTACCTCGTCTTGTGTTGACGGGTTCTCATGGAAGGAAGGTAGGTATATCTCCTGAGAACTATGAAATTTAGTTGCCCGTTTTGGAAGGTAGGACGGGTCTGTCTTTAAAATCAGACTGTCTCGTGTTATTGACAGGAACGGAGGGTCTACTGATAGAGCGTGAAGATCACTCACTCTTCTAGCCGATACTAAGGCTACTAGCGTAGCAGTTTTTAGAGAGAGGCACTTCACTGATGCTGAGCTTATAGGCTCAAATGGTGCCTGAGTGAAAGCATCCAAAACTAGAGTAAGGTTCCATGCTGGTAGCTGAGGAATATGCACTGGTTCTGAGCGTTGACAGGCTGAGATGAAACGGGTCACCCATCTATTTGCTGCCACGTTATAGTTAAATAGGGCTCCTAGAGCTGACACGTGGACCTTTAGAGTGCTTACCGAGAGCCTTAATTCTCGGCCTCTTTGCAGAAATTCTAGAATGGCCGTAATGGGTACTTCACCGGTTAGTTTTGCTGGGTGAAAGGCCAGGAACTTTTTCCACACTTTAGCATATATTTTTGTTGTGGACTCCTTCCTACTTTGCAGCAGGGTATTGATTAGGTTCTTTGAGAAACCTTTCTGCCTCAGTAGCTCCCTTTCAAATTCCAGACCGCTAGGTGCAGGGCTTTGGCCTGTGGATGGTAGCAGGATCCCTGCGAGAGAAGATTCTGGTGCAGCGGCAGGATCCACGGGTCGGTTACTGACATGGCTCTCAGCCATGAAAACCACGGTCTTTTTGGCCAAAAAGGGGCTATCAAGATGACCCTCGCCCTCTCCTGTCTTATTTTCCTGACTACTGTTGGTAGTAGAACCATTGGAGGGAAGGCATAGGCTAGCTGAAATGTCCAGGGTGCTTGGAGGGCATCTAGAATGTCTGGGTTGTCCGACCTGTAGAGAGAAGCAAACCTTTTTACGCGCCTGTTGGCTCTGGTCGCGAATAGGTCTATCTCTGGTCTGCCCCATTCTGACGCTATCATTTCGAAGACGTGCCTGCTGAGGACCCACTCGCCCTGATATAGGGCTTGGCGACTGAGATAGTCTGCTCGGGAGTTGTCTACTCCTCTTATATGGAGAGCTGACAAGGAGAGAAGATGGACCTCGGCCATTTCCAGGATCTTTCCCGCGATAGACATCAGTGGCACTGACCGCGTGCCTCCTTGCCGGTTTATATAGGCCACTGCGGTGGTATTGTCTGTCTGGATTTTTACGTGGGCGCCCCTTAACTGCGGGAGAAAATGAGATATTGCATAAAAAAATCGCTGTTAGCTCCTTTACATTAGAGGAGGTCTCTATTTCATCATTACGCCACCAGCCTTGTACCATGTGCTCCTCTAGATGGGCCCCCCAACCTAAGGGGCTGGCATCCGTGGTGAGTATCTTGGAGGGAGTCACCCACCATTGCACTCCCTTCGATAAATTGGAAGGATTTAACCACCATTTTAGGGATTCAACCACCTCGGGCGATAGGGACATCCTCCCCTCCAACCGCCCCTGCAGTCTGTTTCCTGCAGAATAGCCCACTGTAGTTCTCTGGAGTGGAACTGGGCCCATTGCACCGCTGGAATGCACGATATTAGCGACCCCAGCAAGGACATACCCTGTCTCAATGATATTACAGGTCTTTCTGCAGTATTCCGTATCTTATTGATTATGGCTATCACTTTGGCGTGTGGCAGAAAACACTCCTCAGTTACGGAGTCTAGTTGCAGGCCTAGAAACCTCTGACAGGTTACAGGTTCTAGCCTGGACTTCTCCCAGTTAATTAGCCAGCCCAGTGTCTTTAGGGATGAGATAATCTTAGCTATTCTGGCTTCGCACTGTGAAACAGAGTTTCCTACTATGAGTAGGTCATCTAAGTAAGGGATAACTAAGGTGTCATTCAGCCTTACATACGACATCACCTCCAACATCAATTTTGTAAATACCCGAGGAGCCATGGATAGTCCGAATGGCATTGCCGCAAACTGGAAATGCTGAATCCGACCTTTGAACCAGACTGCTACCCGCAGGAACCTCTGGTGCCCACGATATATGGGGAGATGGTAATAGGCGTCCTTTAGGTCGACTCCATCTTAAATGACCTCAGCTTTAAGAAGGTATTAAGCTTCCTTAAATTTATTATGGTCCTAAAAGAGCCATCCTGTTTTGGGACTAAGAATAGAGGAGAATAAAAGCCCATTCCTATTTCGTCCCCTGGGACCTCTACTAGGACCTGTTTAGTTAGCAGTACTGCAATCTCCATCTCCAGTGCTTCCTGCTGTGTTCGGGACTTCATAGAAGTCAATAGGAAGGAGTTCGGTGGATGCCGAACAAATTCTAATTTTAGGCCTGATGACACAATATTTATGGCCCACGGGTTTGATGTCACCTTCTCCCATTGGCGGCTGAATTTTAATAGCCTGCCACCTACCGGTGTAATGGTTTTATCGGGATCTGTCTCCCCTGAAGGGACGTTTCCCGAATAGGTTGCCCCTTTGCTTGGGGTCCTTATTTCCCCAGCGGTCCTGGGGTCTAAAGTCCTTCTTTTTACCGAACGGCGGCTTCCTGTAGGCCCTCCTATTGAACGGAACATACGGGTTAGGAAACCCCTTCTTCCTTTCCCCCGCTTTTGTCAAAATCTCATCCAGTTCCGTGCCAAACAGGTACTTACCCTGGCAGGGTATAGCACACAGTCTAGTCTTTGTTTGTGTGTCTCCTTTCCACCCCTTCAACCATAAGGCCCGCCTGCCTGCATTGGTCAGTCCTGCCGCTCTAGCCGATAACCGGAGGGAGTCCGCGGAGGAGTCGGAGAGGAAGGCCGCTGCTCCCTTAATGAGGGGCATAGAGGAAAGAAGTCTATTCCTAGCTACTCCATTCTTAATATTGTCCTCTAATTCATTCAGCCACACCAACATTGATCTTGCCGTGCACGTGGCTGCTATTGCGGGCTTAAAGGCTGCCGTACATGCTTCCCAAGATCTTTTAAGGAATGTATCGGTTTTACGATCCAAGGAATCAGCCAAAGTTCCCGAATCCTCTACCGGCAAGGAGGATCTACGGGAGGTAGAGGCCACTGCCGCATCCACCTTGGGGGCTCTCGACCAGGCTGTTAACTCCTCATCGTCAAAGGGGTACTTACGTTTTGACGTTAAGGGGAGGAAGGTTCTCTGACCTTGTTTCTCCCACTCCCTTTTAACTAGCTCTTTAACAGCTGGGACCACTGGGAATGCCCGGACCTTTCTACGGGAAATACCCGCAAACATTATGTCCTGAGGGGTCTTGGGGTCTTTACTTTCTGGCAACCCCATGGTATTTCGGACAGACTTCACTAAATTACTGACACTGTCCGTGGGGAAACACGTCTGGTCCTCGTCCTCTGAGGAAAGGTATTCCTGGGACTTATCGGAATCTAGTTCCTCGGTTCTTGACGGCGACTTTGACGCCAGCGAGACTCCTCCTCTAGGCGAACATATTTCTCTCACGGAGGAGTGACCCCCCAGACTACTGGAACCGCCTAAGGCCCGTAGCGCCTCTCTTATCATTGCCCGGATATCCTCCTTCTTTCTTGAGGATTCCCCCTGTAAGGCCTCCTCAATACACGATTGGCATAATCTCTTAGGGTGGCCGTCCGAGAGTGGCTGCGAACATAAGGCACACTCTCTATGTTTCGCCTTTTCTGTTTTTTTAGCCTAAAGGGGGTATGGACCAGAAAGAGAAGGCCATCAATTATTTATCCTGACCAAAAAACACTCACCCGTGAGTTTCGTCAGCAACTACCGGCTGCGGTGTCCGCGACCCAGGCTGAGGCGAGGCATGGGACGACTTCTTTTCTTTGCGTTTTTTCTCTAAAGGCTCATCTTGCCTGGAAGGTCCACTGGATTCCTTCCTGGAGCTGCCACTTTTCCTGGTGCTACTGCTTCTACTTGTAGCACTGCTCTGTCTACTGCCATGTGGGGATTCCACTAGCTGACCTAATGGGAGCGAAGCTGGGTCATCTAAGGACGACATGACTGCGCACTAGCGCTGTGTCTGTGGCTTCCTTTTAAAGCCTTTGCTATAGTTGCTCCTCATTTTTTTTTTTTTTTCCGTCCCCATTTTTTTTTTTTTTTTTCCCTACTACGCATGCGCGGGCGTTGTCCCGCGATCTGTGCCTTCTGACCTGATCCCGGAAGTCCTCCTTCCACTTCCGGGTTGCCTCTCCTGGGGAGCGCTCGGTCACAGGGATTAGTGATGCAGCCGGCGATGCCCACCGCGCATCTGCGCTCCGCGTCAACGCACGGGGTCCTCCTCACCTTAACCCCTGGGGCCCCTGCTGCTCATATTCTGCACGCAGGCGGCTACCAGACCAGGAATCCTCTTCTGCGGGTTCCTTTCCAGGAACAGGAAACCAAACTGAGGGAGCGAGGGGGACCGCCCCATTTATCTCTCTGTAGGTTTCCTGTTCCGGGGGCGGATCCCCTCTCTCAGTGGGTGCTGTCGTGGCGAAGAGGAAAAAATATATTTCTAGATATTTACACACACTTGTCGGATGGAGGTTATTCCAGCAATTTTTAATCGCTGGTATAACCCGAGTCTTTTGATAGAGGACAATGGTGTCACAGGAGCGTTGCAGACTGCCACACCGATCAGCTGCAGCCTTCAGTCAGGTGAAGCCATTTTGTCTGATGCCACGATGAAGGCTGGAGCCGATTGTCATGTCACATAACCTCTGGAAGACAGCTCCAAAAATCACTGAGATGTGGAGTCCGGGTGGTAAGGAGGTGATTTTTGCTATTGACAACCCCTTTAATCTTTGAACATGAGGCAGGACTGCATCTGCATTTCAGATTGTAAAGTAAATCCCTGTTGACCATGGACCTTACCGATTCCAGAAGCCGGCGTTGTTTTTATAGTTTTGGGGCACAATGTTTGACAGGTAAAATGTTTCAGCCATGGCCTCCTGTGGACGTAAAAGGGAACTGATGTAAATAGTCAAAATAGTAAGGGTCTGTGCACACGCTGCAGAGTTGTCGCTTTTTTTCTGCACAGATTTGTCATAAAGTGAATGAGAATCCTGAAGTCTCATGCACTTATTGCTTATTTGTGACTTGCAGATTTCACTCATATTAATGAGTGGGAAAAATCTGCACCAAAAAAACATTTAAAAAAATGGGGCAAAAACGCATGCATTACACGGTTTTTCGTGCCAAGAGATGCCGAAATGGTACAGAAATTTCTGCACCAAACATTTAATGTCTGCACACACCATAAAGCTTTATGACAAGTCAAAGTAATGAACTTTATATTCCATATTCTTATATAAATACAAAAAGAAAAGAAAAAAAAAGACTAATTTTTATAGATTTTCTTCTTCAGATAAGCAGAAAACAGATTCTTACTGTAGAATATTTACTGTCCCCCGCTGGCGCCATGTGACCCCGGGACCACCCGCTACGTAAATAGTCTTCATTGCTGGCACTAAATAATTGCGGAATGTTTGGATCCGGTTTAAATCGGCAGTGTTTCCGGTCAGCAACGCCTAAGGAAAAGATAAAAAAGAAAAACATGTTCTAAAACCTAGACAAACAAAATAAAGCACAACACCCCCTGAATTGGGGGGCAACTATATTTATACTGAGCCGTCCTGCTGTTTACAGTCCCAAGAGGGGCCTTTCCATTGGCAGCTGTATACGACCATTAGGGCTCGCTCCCACTGGCGATTAAATAATAATAATAATCAGATTGCATTCGAACCAATTTAATCCTATATTTCATTATCTATCAGTGGCGGGTTTTTGCCAGCGCTGATTGGATTGCAATCGGACAGGAAAAAAAAATGGCAGCATGCTGTGATTGCACGCCAAATTCGGTTCTCACGCACCCATACAAGTCTATAGGAGAGTGTGTAACATCGCACTGCACTCGGATAACAGATGATCATTTCCACTGTGGATTTGGTCACTAATCCACAACAAAACGTGTAATGAATCCACAGAAGGAACCAGCATTTGTTGATCATGGATTCCACCCTGCTCCGTTACTAAGCATTATTGAATAGGGTGAAATCCACAATCAAAATCTGTACATGAAGGAGCACGCTGCAGATCTGAAGTCGGCACCATGCTTTCATTTTTTTGCAATGTGTGACTGAGACTTTCAAGTCTTCTAGACTGCTGCAGACTAAACCACAATTCCGCAAAGTGTGAACTTGGCCTCAGGACATGCCGCAGCCTCACTTAAAGAGGACCTGTCACCTGTGTGTGGCTGCACGTACGATGTAAGAAAAGAGAGAGCAGCCACAGACCGACGGTTTTACAAATCATAACTCATTAAGAAAGACGTCCAGCAGTGTCCCTAATGACAGGCAAAACGACCGGACTGTCTAGAAAAAAAAAAATCAGGTCCGAACTTCCGGGTTGTGGGATCCCGACATACAGAGCGAGATCCAACAACCCTCCGTGGCCTCCGTGACAGTAAAGTGCGAGGCCGATTATCTACACCACAGCGGATACATCATTTACTGAGAGGCGAGGTAACCGCTCTAATGATGTTACGACTGGTAACTGCTACGTACCGGACGGGGCAACACTGGTTTGGCTCCAACGTGAGATTTCATGACACCTCACGAGGTCTCACACTGTGGGAATCTGAATGCCACGATCTAACAACATGCAAGTTTGAACCTGAATTTTGCTAGAAAGTCGGGTCTTTTAGGTTGGTATTAGCAACACTTTTTTTATTTCATTTTTGCCCATAGGTTGTTTAAAAAAAAAAAATTAAAAATCACCAGTCGGAGGCTGCCCGCTGTTCTCTTAAATAAAAAAGGGCGACCTGAGACTGGTGGCAGGCGCTCTGTAATGTGACCGCTCTAGACAAATGTCTAATGCTACAGTTTTCCCAACACTGAAGTCAGTAAGTGAAAACGGAGTCAAATCAGAAACAAATAGAAGAGGTTTGAAAACTTTTTTTTTACTGCATGGGAATAAACAATAAGAATTCACTACAACGTTGTCTGGCCTAAGTGGTGAATTGTCAGAAAAAATACTAAATACATCAAAAATCAGATGTGTAAAAGTGCCAATAAAAATGGATAACTGTGATCCTGACATATTGTTAGACCTCTGGGAATCCAGTGCTGAATAAAGGGGGCTGTCCCACTCTCTGTCTTCAGGAGGGCACAGCTCCCGGCGAGCATGCAGTCAGAAAATAGGAATGGCACTGAGCGCTCAATACATTGTGACAGATGAGACGAGCCGCATGTTTCCACCGCTCACTGGAACGCAGTGCTCAGCTGCTGTTACAGGAGGCGGCTCTGGCTCCGCTTGTAAACATTATTATGCTTTAGCTTATATAGCGCCATTAATTCCACAGCGCTTTACAGATCTTGTCTTCACTGTCCCCATTGGGGCTCAGGGCTCACAATCTGAATTCCCTATCAGTATGTCTTTGAAGTGTGGAAGGAAACCGGAGAACCCGGAGGAAACCCATGCAAACACGGGGAGAACATACAAACTCCTTGCAGATGTTGTCCTCAGTGGGATTTGAACCCAGGACCCCAGAGCTGCAAAGTAAAGGTGCTAACCGCTGAGCCACCATACAATGCTAACCACTGAGCCACCATACACTTTGTTGCCCATTGTGCTCCTTACTAGGAGACCAGCCGAGGTAATGGAATTAATTCCCTTTTTACTCACCAACTATTTTCTCTTTTGTAAGATGCTCAATGACCCAACGTGGGGTCTTCTTTGCTTGATCATAAGATAAAGCATGACCGATATATTGCCTGACCTCCTCTCCACTCTGCGGGAATCCAAACTCCTCCAATGGAGACTTCTGTACAGGTTCTGGGGGAAAAAAAAAGGTTAATATTAACATTATATCTGGTTCAGTAGGATCAACCCTCCTAAGCCATCTAGATGGCCACGCAAGTAAGTAAAAATAAAAAAAAATTAATAAAATGATAACGTGACGTCTTCAATCTGATCTTATTACCTAGAAATCTACACTTGTCTTTATATGTAAATGAACGGTTAAGATCTACGGGCCGGACATAGATCTCCCTGAGAATCTGCCTCCAGAGACTTTTTTAAATAAAAGGAGGTGTTACCAGTGTAGATCAGGAGAGCTGACTGTCAGTCATTACATGTCTCACACCAGCAATGCCGCATTTCATTTAAAGTTGTCCACTGCTAGGACAACCCCTTGTCATACCCCACGCTTTGCCCCAATAAGATAAAAAAGCCTATACTCACATCCCGTGCCTGTGCTGCTCCCACGGTGTCAGCACGCGCTCTCTGCAGGGCTCTCATGCGGTTTGACACTGGCACACAATCAGCGCTGGCATCACTGTCCCCACCCTTCATATGAATTGAACATGAAGAGGAAGTCGGAGATCAGCCGCAGCCCGGACTTACTCTTCATGTACAACTCGTTGAAGGCGCGGACAGTGATGCCAGCACTGATTGGGCACCGGAGTCACGTGTCACATCACACAAGAGCCCCAGGACCGCGGCATAAACTTAAAATGAAGCAAACAATGGTGTAAATTGCTGTTGTTTCACAATACAACTCAGCCTGCAGAAAAAACACCAAATATCAGAGCTACACAGACGAAAAAAGAAAAAAAGTGTATAAAAAACAGAACAGAAGAGATGCTGAGCAGTGATGAGCGTGCTGAGGTGTTATCTGGGCATGCTGGAGCGCTAACAGTGACTTCGGTGTGCTGAATAATATGTTCTAGTCCCTGCGGCTGCATGTGTAGGGTCGGTGGGCCGAGCTAGGGGGGTGGTCCCTCGATATACCGCGCAGAGACAAAACAGAGACAAGATGGAGGCAGGTTCTGGGTGCAACAGGTCCAAGTTTATTCCACTCGCCGTCCGCCTGACGGCCTCTGCAGTACACCGCACTTCACCTCACGGCCCTCCATTTCTAGGGCCCGTTATACACACCGTACTTTCACACTAGGGACGTACATGCACGTACCGTCCCTTCTTCACTGTTTGACGCTCCTGACAGGTCCGTCACTGTGGCCGCCTTAGGCCACTAAACCAACAGCAATTTTACTGGTCAGGCGTCGTGTCAAATACGGTGTCCCACACCCGGTGTCTCGTCTCCACTGCGGTTCTTCCTGTCAGGATCACCCCCCTGACGTTCTCTCTCCTCAGTCCCCCGGTTCGGTTCTCCTCAGAGCGCACAGACTGTCGTAGTCCTTCTGTCACCTGAGCTCCCCCTGGGGACTGGAACTTTCTGGAACCCTCCCTCAGTATTTATACCTTTCCTGGTTCCCTGTAACTCCGCCCCCATGACCAATGGTTTCCTAAGCCCTAAGCTGATGTCAAGTCCTTTGCTCACACTCCTCCCTGCCCTCTAATGGTCAACCCAGGTACTGCACGTCCACTACACTTTCCTAGCTGTTTCCCCACTGTAGTAACTGACAACTATCTGAACTGTGCAAACCTTTCCTTCTCTATACTGACAGGTCCGTCCGGTCACCTTCCCTACACATGTCTCGTGACAGCGGTGACACATGTAAGGGTATGTTCCCACGGTCAGTGGACGCTGTGTACATCCGCAGCGTCCAGATGTTACAGCACAGTGGAGGGGGTGTCATCATATCCCACGCCCACTATGCGGGCAGACGCCTCCGGCTTCCATGTGGAGCATCTCTCCCGCCCGCAGCATGTCTATATATGTAGCGGAGACGCTCTGTCTCCACAGGATAAATCTCACCCGTACAATGTAATGGGAGCCGTGATCCCGCACGGTTCAGTGATCACATGTGGAATCAGCGGCGTTCAGAAGCCGGCAGCGCTGTGGATGGAGCGGACATGTGCTGCCAATACTGACCGTGGGAACATCCCCTGAGGAGTGACTGACAATCCCTGCATGTGCCGCTGCTGTCAATCAGCCACGAGACATGCAGCCGCGGGGACCAGAGCATAGTATTCGAGCACGCCGGGCACTATGAGCACTCGAGCATGCCCAGATAACACTTCATCCGACCCCGCTCACTCATCACTGATTCCACGGTGTGGACGTTGCGCTTTTTTACTTCTCTCCTATAAACCAACACAGAACAGACCCCAGACAGACACCATAACGATCCATGTCCCCTCTGCTCCGTCCTGACAGGAGGGGGCGCTGCAGTAAGGCAGAGGGTGAGAGGGGAGCTCGTACTGACGTCACTGGGAACTAGTGATGGGAAGTTCGGCTTTTTTTGGCGATCCGGCTCATTCGGCTCCGCTCACCATAAAGAGCCGGCTCTTTTTTTAATATTAATCCATTTTCCACAGTCCTCGTGCCAGGTCTTTGCCTGTAAATTGAGGGCCTCATTCTCCACCTGTATAAGGATCTAGTGACGCAGTGTAGACTGTTATTCAGCATTGCTGTCTCCTCAGATTGTCAGCTCTTGTGATCAGGCCCCGGCTCCTTGGTTGCAGACAGTCTTACCATGTATTAAAATAATAATAAATAATCTTTATTTTTATATAGCGCTAACATATTCCACAGCGCTTTACAGTTTGCACACATTATCATCACTGTCCCCGATGAGGCTCACAATCTAAATTCCCTATCAGTATGTCTTTAGAGTGTGGGAGGAAACCGGAGAACCCGGAGAAAACCCACGCAAACACGGGGAGAACATACAAACTCCTTGCAGATGTTGTCCTTGGTGGGGATTCGAACCCAGGACCCGCTAACCACTGAGCCACCGTGCTGCCCTATAATGTATTCCTTTCTAATCTGTGGAGTTTTTTGTACATGTCCTGTCTGGATTAGTAAGTGCTGCAATCTGTGTTGGCGCTGTATAAGGCCGGGGTCACACTGGCGAGGAATACGGCCGAGTGAGAGGCGCTAAAAGCCCGCATTAGACACGGACCAATAATTCTCTATGGGGTCACTTGCACCAGCCGTATATTTCTCATCCATTCTACGGTCCGTGCCACTCGCAGCATGATGATGCGATTGTCGGCGTACTACGCCCGTAGTACGCCAATGCAAGTCTATGGGTGCGCAAAAAATACGGATTACACACAGACCACACATGTGACTTGCGAGAAATACGCACCCGGTGTCTTTTAGCAAAGCCGGCAATTCAGTGCGCTATACAGTAAACTCACACTGACAGGTTTAATAAAGAAACGAAAGAATAGATATATTCACATAGAATACACACATATATCTATATATATGCATTCTATGTGTCTATATCTATTCTTTGGTTTCTGTTATAAACCCTGTCATAGGGTTCCATTATATGTCCATTTTGCAAGCCTGCGAGAAAATCTCACCATACGGATTACATACGGATGCTGACATGCGCAAAATACGCGACCACACCTTGATTACGGATGACCTACGGAGCACTGTTTAGGGGTCATTCATCCGTATTACGCCTGTAAACTACGGACCGTATTTTGCGCAGGTTAGTGTGACTCCGGCCTAAGAGTATAATCCGTAAAAGGTCTGTTGGAAGCGCTGTGCCAACACACACTCCAAAATATGTTAGCAAAGCATACTGAATGGTAAAATCAGACACTAAGAGCAGCTGCCGGGCTGGGGGGCTCAGTGTCGCACCCTCACTGATCAGACATTGCTGACCTATTCTAAGGTCAGCCAGCATTAAAGTCATGGACAATCTCGCTTGTGCGCTTATTTGAAGCCTGCAAAATGATTTGGACTTGGGCCAGTTTTGTTTCTATATTACACTGAAATGATCCTTTCTGTTCCCCACTGGCCCCTTCCTCCTAACCCCCTATTCCTGCAGTGTAATAACCTCATGTGCAGTAAGAATAGTCTCATATCGGCACTGGTGATCTGATAATGAACCAGCAGTAGCCCAGCGGGACGTCTATTCCCCCAGACTAGTCGTCCGCACCTTCATTGCTGCAGTCATTCCCTCTTGGACGCGATTTATTCGCATCCGTGTTTTTTCTGCAAATGGATGCAAACGCATGGAACTGCAGCCTGATCAGGATTTGGTTGGAAATGTGAAATTCTGACTTCTGGGGCAGAGGATAGGGGGAGAGAGGAGAGGGGAGGGAAGAGAGAGACTGGTGAAAGAAAAAAAGAAAATGGACCTCGGAGCCTGCGCAGTATGAAATCCACATGCAGATTGGACGCAGGCATCCTGATTCAGGTGCGTCTACATTGACAATCATATGGTTTTGCTGACACATATCAGGATGTCTGCAGATTTTTTTCAACACCCAAAATTCACAACAAGCTGCGTTTTGGGAGAACATGGAAAATCCTGATGCATCCTGATGAAAACGCAGGTCCGTGCATCCCTATGTTAAGTATAGAGATGTGATCTGGATCAGGATTGCTACGCTTCACAACGCACAGTACCAAAACGCTAGTGTGAACGCAGCCCGACTCGTGCAGCCCGTAACCAGGTGCCCCCATGTCATATACATGCTCCCAATACATGTTATTATCATTACCACACTGTAACACAGGGCACAAGCCCTTCTAGTGAGGCGGGAAAGATCCCTGTATGACAGAGCAGCATGCGGACATAGTCTAGATTATGTCTGCAGTCTGTTCCCATGCAGTTTCATCACTTTCCCGTACAGCACATCCCTCACTTCCGAGCATCAGTGCCGCAACACGGATCCCTGCACACGGACCCGTGTTGTCCTGGATCCGTGCTCCATAGAGCTCCATGTTAATTCCAGACGTGTAGCCGCGGATCCGTGCGTCTCCCTGTGCCTGCGTGTTTTTTAGATGACACAAAACTGCAACAAGTTGCGTTTTTGTGCATCTGATAAAATATGCAGACACAGCGATCTGTGGGAAAACGGTGACAACTGGATGCACAGTCCCATCCGTCACCACTGAAAGTCAATGGAGACGAAAACGGATCCATGTGCAGCCAAAATATGCAAGTGTGAGACCAGCTTAACCCTATAAGGCCATGTGCACACGGTGCGGATTCTGCTGCGGATCTGCAGCGTTTCAGGCCCTGTGGGGCCGCAGCAGCTTTAGCTGCATTGTACAGTATCATTGTTTTCAATGGTAAACTGAAAAACGCTGTGCACATGCTGCAGATTTGCTGCAGGTTCATATCCACAGCATGTAAATTCTTTGTGCGGAATCAGCTGCGGTTTCAAACCTCCATTGTAGAGATGTGAAACCGCAGGGGTAATCCGCAGGCTGATCCGCAGGTCTTTTTTACCTGCGGATTTTTCCAAATCCGCAGCACCAAAAATTCTGTGTGCACATGGCCTAATTATTGGGGCTGGACCTAGATCTCTGCACAGTCTTGCCTGAAATCACTTTATTATATTGCTTACCCTTACCCTACCCTCAGCAAAAACTGACGCTTCTCCCTGTAGGGCTCCTGTCCTGTGTGACTGTCCTGAATCCTCCTCACTCAGGCCGGTTTCACATTTGCGCTTTATGGCGCAGCGACGGACTGCGCACGGCCGCCGCTAAGCCCCGCCCCCTGCCCGCCCCTTCCGGTCATTGCCGCCTACTAGCGCACATGGATGCTTGCGATCTGCGCACCCTATCTTTAGCATAGGGTGCACAGATCGTGTGCTGGCCGTGCACTAGTAGGATTTTGCCGTGCGCTGCGCACTTTTGAAGGTGTGCCCGTGTGCGCTGAACGCAGCATGTTGCATTTCGGCACGCACGGCGCACCTTCAAAAGTGCGCAGTCCATGGCAAAATCCTGCCAGCGCACGATCTGTGCACCCTATGCTAAATTTAGGGTGCACAGATCGCAAGCGTCCATGTGCGCTAGCAGGCGGCAATGACCGGAAGGGGCGGTCAGGGAGCCGGCAGGGGGCGGGGCTTAGCGGCGGCCGTGCGCAGTCAGTCGCTGCGCCATAAAGCGCAAATGTGAAACCGGCCTCACTCAGTGCTGCACTGCTGAGTCGGGGGACTTTAACTAATAGTATATGTGAGAGTCTACATGAGACCAATTTGCTGAGTCACTTGAGTTTAACCCCTCTACAGTCACATGCCATGCATGCATGTCTGAAGCTAGGAGGAGTGTATCACTTTCAATATTTCCACTCACTCCAGCACAGACAGCACACATTTCTCTGTCTCCTGACAGCTCCGCCTCCTCCCAGATGAGTCACTGCCACTGCCTGGCGCCAGAAAAAGAAAAAAAAAACCGGCTCGTTCACAGTGCAGAGCCGGCTCATTTCGTGCTCAGCGGGGAGCCGGCTCTTTGAATCGGATGGTTCATGAACGACACATCACTACTGGGAACTAGGGGGTGACACATACACTGTACCCTGCTCGGACCGGTCACTCCCACGCGTGAGCGCGGACACGAGGCCACGTGACTCCGCCCTGATTCACTGTGGCCGCAGTTTCGGCGTTAACCCCTCCGTGCCTGTTGAGATCCCCGGATGCCATGAGGAGCGCGCACAGAGCAGGGACCCGGATGCAGGCCGCAGCCCACGCGTCTATGACAGGGCCTCCCTCCACAGGGGTAACGGCGCACACTCTCCGCCAGGGGGCGGCTTTCTCACCTGGCTCGTCTCTTTTTCGCTCGTATAAGTACAGCGCGGCTAAGCAGGACGATGTGCTCAGTGTAGCCCCCAGCACGAAACCCCCCAGAAAGCGGCGGCTTATAATCCTGTAGGAAATATGTCCTGACATCTTCCAAGTAGTTGTAAAAGACGAATGAACCGGAGCCGCCACCTGCTGGCCGGGAACAGTACAGCACTCGATTTAGAACCCAAGGCGTGCTACCAGCGACATCTTACGGCCAGATTTGTTTATTGCATGTGAATAAATTGTATGTAGACGGGCGCCACCTACTGGCGCGGAATATGACTGCTGCTGTGCTGGTGATCGGACATGAGGCGTCACATCTCTGAGCTGTGATTTGGGGTCACCTCAGGAGTCAGGTATAGGTGTAAGCAGGGCCGGACTGGGGCGAGAATTCAGCCGCGGCATTGTAGGTGCACAGGCCACGTGTGGGATGAATGTGAGACATCTCTGTGCACTTGTAGGTTGTAAGAAGTGAGGTTGGAGTAACACGACTCTATGGCTGAGTTCACACGTGGCGTTTTTTTCGCGTTTCCGCCGCGGTTTTAACCGCGTGATTTTGCCGTGAAAACGCGAAAAATAAGCATCCCATGCATTCCTATGGGATTCCGCAATGCTGTGCTAATGCTGCGGTTTTTACCACGGCGGAATCGCTTTGCGGTAAAAACCGCAGCATGCTCATTAATTTGCGGAATCGCGGCGATCCCGCACCCATAGGAATGCATTGTTCCGCTTACTTCCCGCATGTGGCTGTGCACATCATGCGGAAAGTAAGCAGAACAATTGCGGATGGTACCCACGGTCCGGAGGAGAGGAGACTGTCCTCCGGGCTGTGGGTACCATATCCCTGTTAAAAATAGAATTTAAAATAAAAAATATTGATATTCTTACCTTCCGAAGTCCCGCGCAGCCTTCCCGCCTCTCTCCACGCTCCCGGTCCCAGTAAGCCTTTGCGAAAATGCCCGCGATCCCGCGAGAACGGACATCATAGCTGGCATTTTCGCAAAGGATTACTGGGAACGGATGCGCGGGACGATGGAAGGTAAGAATAACACCATTTTTTACTCTTTTTTACATTCTATCTTTTACTACTGATGCTGCATAGGCGGCCTCAGTAGTAAAAAGTTGGTCACACTCGTTAAACACTATGTTTGACGAGTGTGACCAACCTGTCAATCAGTTCTCCAAGCGATGCTACAGATCGCTTGGAAAACGCTAGCATTTTGCAAGCTAAATACGCTTGCAAAATGCTAGTTTTTTCGCGGGAATTTAAAATGCGATTTTCCCGCGGAATGGAATTCCGGAATTCTCGCGGTAATTTCCGCGAGAGTTCCGGTACGTGTGCACTTAGCCTATGGCCGGGGTCAGACTTGTGAGAAGCTCGGACGAGCCTCGCATCAATACCCGGCACTGCCACCGGCACTCGGGACCGGAGTGAGCGGCTGCATGTATTTCTATGTGGCTGAGCGCTCCGGGCCGAGAGCCGGCGGCAGTGCCGGGTGTTGATGTGTGAGGCTCGTCCGAGTTTCTCACTTGTCTGACCCCGGCCTATAACACGGTCGCAGGTGGTCCAGTATCACAGCTCCGTCCTATTGCCGCTACTTTACCTACATACCGGAGTCTCGTAGATAATGATGAGGACGCTGCGCTCTCTATGGTGCTGGGGGTCTTCATACAGCTCACGGGCCGAGATGTAGATACCCCCTGAGCTAATACTGATGACCCATGCTACAGACAGCGATCAGTCTGAAGTCCCCAATCATCACTTTAACCCTTTCGAGACTTTACAATTTTCTGTTTTTTGCGTTTTCCTTTTTTTCCTCCCCTTCTCCCCAGTCATAACTTTTTTCTTTTTCCGCCAATACACCCACATGAGGGCTTGGTTTTTTGCAGAACGAGTTGTACTTTTGAACGACACCATTGATTTTACTGCTGCAGCCAGGATCATATTCCTCACCAATCGTAACACCGATGCCTCTACCTTGTGCCAGTCATTACACTGGCTACCCATCCACTCCAGAATTCAGTATAAACCACCCCACATCTCCCTTGTTTCAGTATACCACCCTACCCGCGTCCTCCGTTCTGCTGATGACCTGAGGTTAGCATCCTCGATAATCAGAACCTTCCACTCCCGTCTCCAAGACTTTACACGTGATGCGCCAATTCTTTGGAATGCACTTCCCAGGTCAATACGATTAGTCCCCAATCCCCACAATTTTAAGCGTGCCCTGAAAATGCATTTATTCAGATTGGCCTACCGCCTCAACACATTAACCTAATCTATCCCTGTGTGGCACAGCCAAAAGTTTTACCATAACCAATGATAGGAACTGAAGGAGTTAAATTGAGTTCTGTCTATGTTGCATTCTCTTGTTTAAAACCTTATCTTTTCTTCCAGGAGATGTCTCAGACATCTCCCTTGTGAACCAAGGTCAAATACCTCTGCTTTTTCGCCTAAATGACTTTCTTTGTCGAAAACAAGTTGTAAAATCATTTGTACTGCGCATGTCTGTAAACGTTTAAATTCTTTACTATAAAAGACGGAAGCCTAACTGATAAGCCAGAGGCGTCTTGACAGGCATCCCGAGTTGTACCATACAGCTGTTGTTTGTATAGTTCTTCTCCACGGAGCTGATTTAATTAGAGACATATGATGCTTCACACCCAAGAACATCGGTCCTTCAGATGAAAGAGTAATCTGAGGGATCCCGACAGTTTCCTGGCGCCCGAACAGGGACCTGATATAGGCACCTCTCCAAGACCACCCGGCTTACGGACCACTCCTGTTACTGATGAAATTGTGAACAGCAGACCTAAACACCTGGCCAGGTAAGAGATCAATTTTTCTCTTCTCTGCTCTTCATAATCTATCATTATAACTAAGGTCCGTATAAAGGGGAATCTAGTAGAGGAGGGGGCCGTAAAATCAGGTCCATATAAGAACTCTGAGGAAATCGGGTGTGACACGCATATGTAATTCCTGTATCCCTGTCCGAATGAGAGGCTGTTGCAGATTCTGCCTGTGCACAGCTATTTTTAGAAGAAGAACTGATGCAAATCATAACGGGTATGGTGATTGGACATTTGCAGGGACAACCCCAGACACAAACATAAAAAAGTTTCACCACTTCAAGAAGGGAGAACAGTGGTGGGTATTGTTAGCATTGAATACACATGTCCCATTGAGTGACACGCTGAGAGGTCTGACATTACGGAAGATAAGGCTGGGTGAACAGTTCATACTGCGCAGCCCGGACGGACAAGTTTTTCACAATAGACGATTCCGCACTAGGAATAGAGGAGGTTGTTAAGTGACTGCCTTGATTTGAAGGACTGTGGAAAGTAGAAAAATAAGCTGCACAGTAGGTATTCGTTCAAAGAGTGGTGATATTGCCTAACTGGGTCATGTGACTGCGTCCTTCCGGGGAGGTCACCGCCTAAGCTTAAATCAACACCCTTTACGGATAAACCTTGTGACAGATAAGAGTGTGATTGAATGAGCACAGGACTGTGAAATGAGCCTGTGACAAGATATGACTGAAGAACCCCGATAGATGGATACTTTGTTTACAATCCTGTGTGTTGTGGGAGTATTTCTGTTCGGATGCTACATAGCATATAAGTACACGAAACACGTAGTACACCGAGGAACAGACACTCCATTTAGCCTGTTAGCACCTTAGGAAGAAGGTAACGAGGTATAGTAGAGCCTAGTCTTGAGCTTACCCAATACACCACCTAAGGCAGGGGACTAACAGGAAGACAACAAGAGAGACAGGATAAGAATAAAAGATAAGATGGGGAACAGTCAGGGAAAGATACCTGAAGAAGGAGATTGGTTATGTGATATAATTGAGGATAGATATGGAAGACGTGCAGCAAGAGACCTAGAGAAGGTATTAAAAAAATTCAAGGTAAAAGGGAAAGAGGCTTTAAATGAGGATAAATGGAAAGAAATAAAAGACACAAAGTCAGGAAAAATTGCAGATGCGGGATGGGGGGAACAGGTTGAAGCATGTTTAAAATGTTCACAAGTTGCTCAGAGGGAAAAGTGGGCATATAATGAGAAGACAGGGAAATGGATACGTTCAAAGAAGGTCAGAAAGACAGATGACCCAGTGGAGGAAATGCGTGAGCCTCCACCCTATCCAATCCCTTTGTCAGTGCTACCACCAGTACCTATGGCTCCTGCCGCAACTCCCAGTTCACCCCCACCACCGTCCACTGGACTGTACCCTGATGTACAATCACCATCACCTGATAATGGCAATCCAGGATGGGTTTGTAGTAATTGTGGTCAACAAAATCCAGACTGGAGAAATACTTGCCTAGCCTGTGGAGCACCCCGTTACCACCACCCTAGCAGGTTAGCCCCTGTTAGGACTCAAAACACCCCTTTTAGAGAAGTGGATGACCAAGGTGTTACCCGCACCAGACATATTCAGACCCTTCATTACACTCCATGGTCTGCCCCAGAATGTATGGCATTATTGTCCAATGCTCCAGATCCAACTACCTTTCCTATGGCGTTTGCCCGATATATAAGACAGGTACTGACTGTACACAGAGGGACTTGGTTGGATGGGGAAGACCTATGTAGACTGAAATTACCATTAACTACCCAAGGGGAGTTCTCACACATTATCGGACCAAACAGACCGCCTGACGATGACCAAGAGGGTAACCTTCGAACTCAGGCTTCAAGAGAGCCTTTCTTAACCGCCCTTGATAATTTTATGCAGACAAAACAGAGACAGAGAGGTAACATGACAGCCATACCGCAGAAACCGGGACAATCAGTAACCGATTTCTTCCGGATATTGGAAACAGCTTTCCAAGATGAGGGTCTTGACACCAATAATGAGGGAGTATCGAGACTATTGGCAAAAGCCTTCATGGAAGGGTTACTCAAAGAAATACGAGATCCCCTGAAAATAAGCACCCCCGATTGGAGATCAGTACCTGATGCCCATGGATTAAGACAAAAAGCTATGGGAATTGAGCTAGATGTACAGGAAAGGAAGAATGCACCGCCAGCAAAAATAAGAGTAGCGGTGACTCAGTTTGATAATCAGGGAAATCCAATAAGTGGGGCTAGGAGGAGAACTTTTACATGTCACTATTGTAAGAAGCCAGGTCATTTCCAAAGAGATTGCCGTAAGAGGAAAGCGGATAGAGAATCTCAGCCTAGAAGGGAAGAACCTACTGACTGACTAAATGCAATTAGATTGAAACTCGACTCTAGGGAACCAGTAGTTAAAATTCAGGTAAATGGTAAAAAGGTACCCTTTCTATTAGATACCGGAGCAACCTCTTCGGTGGTGAATGACAAAGTAATAACTCCAGACCTCCTTTCAGAGTATTCGACTTTTGTCTCAGGATTCAGTGGACAATCTAGCCTAATTCCTTTTAGCAAACCTTTACCAGTTAAGATAGGACCTAAAATGTTCCTGAATAAATTTTTGTTTGTCAAAAGAGCACCAATTTGCCTATTGGGAGTGGATGTCCTAAAGAAATTGCAGGCAGACATCAAATTTACTGAAGATGGTACAGTACATCTTACTATCCCAGATGAGGATGAGGATGCTCTTGAGGCTTGCATGATAATTCAAGCTCTCGAGTCACAAAATCCTGATGACACCACATCACAACCATGGGACCCAGCCCTAGACAAATTACCTGATACCTTATGGGCAAAAGGGAATGCGGATATTGGCTTACTTCCCGTATCCCCAGTTGTGGTGGAGGTGCCCGCAGACACAAGGTTGCCACAGCTGCGGCAGTACCCTATCAGTGCCCAACAAGAGGCTGCTATTGAGGCACAAGTCACTGATCTTGTAAACAATGGAGCATTGGTGTCAATTAAATCACAAGCTAATACGCCATTGTTTCCTGTCAAAAAGAAAGGAGGACCAGGTGATGCCCCGAAATATCGCATGGTACATGATCTGAGAGAGATAAATAAGGTTCTTGTTCCTTTGACACCAGTAGTACCTAACCCACACACGCTATTGGCAAAAATCCCTAGTCAATCGAAATGTTTTTCAGTGATTGATTTGTCAAACGCATTTTTCTCAGTGCCCCTCCACAAAAGCTGTTGGCATCTGTTCGCTTTTACATTTAAGGGCAAACAATATGCCTGGACCAGACTGCCACAGGGCATGCAGCATTCACCCACATTGTACACGCAAGCATTACAGTCTGTGTTGGCCGGCTGGCCACATCCACCTGATATTGTGCTCTTACAATATGTGGATGACCTGTTGCTTTGTGCACCTGATGAGGCTAACTGTAGAATCCATACACTTTCACTACTGATGTTTTTATCAGACAATGGATGTAAGGTCAACAGAGAAAAATTACAGTTTTGCCAACCAAAAGTCATATTCTTAGGACATTGTCTATCACATGGTACCCGACACTTAACCAATGACAGAATCACAATTGTACAACAAATGAAGGAACCGACAACCCATAAGCAGTTGAGAGCATTTTTGGGTTTAGTTTCGTCTTGCCGCCAATGGGTCATACATGCTAGTGAACACATGCAGCCACTGTATGATTGCATCAACACAACACCTTTCCAACTGACTGACATTGCACGAGACTCATTCCAGTATCTGAAGAAGGCCATAGTGTCAGCCCCAGCATTAGGTATACCTAACTATGATATACCCTTTCAACTGATGGCCGCTGAAATTAGAGGGCATGCTACTGGCATTTTGACACAGAAACATGACAAAAAGAATAGACCCCTTGCATACTATTCTGCCAAATTAGACTCTGTGGCACAGGGAACACCATCCTGTGTTAGAGCAGTCTCTGCAATCGCATTGCTGCTTGACAAAGTTTCTGATATTGTACTGGATAACCCACTAACTGTCTGTACCACACATGATATATACGGTATCCTGAATCAGGTTTCTGCTAAACATATTTCTATGGCAAGACAACTCAGATTGCAATGTGCCTTGCTTATGCCTCCTAATGTTACGTTTACCAAAACTCAGAATCTGAATCTGGCTACATTGTTGCCAATTGCAGATTCTGAAGGGGGGGATATAGATGAGAACACATTATCGCTTTCTTTTGAGCCCCCACACGAGGTTGAACATGATTGCATAGAACTGATGCAGCAAGAAGTTGTTGGCTTGCCCAATGTCACAGACACACCATTGTCAAATCCAGACTTTATATTTTTTGTGGATGGCAGCAGATATGCCGATGAAAGTGGAAAATTCCACACAGGATATGCGGTAGTGTCACCACATGAGACTATTGTAGCAAAGGCACTTCCACCCCACATGTCCGCACAAGAGGCTGAGCTGACAGCTCTGAATGAGGCATTAAAACTTTCCAAAGGAAAAACAGCAAATATCTACACTGACTCAAGATATGCCTTTGGGATAGTACATGATTTTGGGGTTTTGTGGCGCACAAGGGGTTTCATGACAGCAGCAGGAACACCCATAAAACATGCCACACTGATCAGAGAAATCCTCGAGAATGTGGCCCAGACACAGGGGGTGGCCATTATGAGGGTGCCAGCACACACCAGAAAAGACAACATGGAAGCAAAAGGCAACGAAAAAGCAGACCAGGCGGCGAAGCAAGCTGCCTTGGGGACTCCAGAAAAAGTAAACATAGTGCACAAGGATGCATCAGAATTGTTTACAGACTTACAAAAGTTCCAAGAAGACTCCGCTCAGACGGACAAGGAGACTTGGGAAAAGATGGGAGCTGAGAAGACGAACGGAATGTGGAAGAAAGATCAGAAGTACTGTTTGCCTAGGGTTTTGTACCCAAGGATGGCAGAAGCAGTTCACCTTCCAACTCACATGTCCGCCAATGGAATGACGCGCCTAGTCACGAAGGTTTGGATTGCTCCTGGGTTTGGGAAGGTGGCGCAGCTACACTGTACTACCTGTCCCATATGCCTAGCACACAATCCCGGACAGGTGGTGAAAACTCCACTGAAACACAGTCCTAGGCCGTTATATCCCTTCCAGAGACTACAGATCGACTACATTCAACTCCCCAGAAGTGGACCATATGAATATGTTCTGGTGTGTGTTGACATGTTCTCTGGATGGCCAGAGGCCTACCCGGTGAAAACGGCTACAGCTCGAGCCACTGCAAAGAAACTAGTGATGGAACTAGTACCACGATTCGGTGTCCCTGAGACAATTGAATCAGACAGAGGTACACATTTCACTGCTGAGGTAATGCAAAATGTAATGCAAATGATAGGTGTAGAACAAGCATTTCATACACCCTACCACCCACAGAGTTCAGGGAAGGTAGAAAGAATGAACGGGACACTGAAATTGAAAATACAGAAAACCATGGAACAGACCCATAGACCATGGCCAGAGTGTCTCCCATTAGCATTATTCTCAGTAAGGTACACACCCACGGGGAAAACTAAACTGTCACCCTTCGAGATACTGTTTGGAAGACCACCAAACACAGGGTTGTACTACCCACAGGTCTTAACACTTAATGTGGATAATTTGACAAGTTATGTAATCCAGTTGCAAAAGCATTTAACTCAAATGCATTCTCTAGTTTTCTCTTCCATTCCAGATCCAGATAGTGTGGAAGGAACTCACTGTCTACAACCTGGTGATTACGTATATGTCAAGAAACACTCCAGAAAGACCCTTGAACCCCGATATCAAGGACCTTACCAAGTACTCCTAACAACGCCTACTTCTGTTAAGTTGGAGGGACGACCAAACTGGATCCACGCATCACATTGCAAACTAGCCACAGGAATTAACAAAGCATAAGAGTGCATAATGTTTTGGTTTGGTTTTGTTGCATTTTCTGTAATAATGGTAGCTGCGTGGGATAGTTTAAATTCTCCAATGTCCTTGAATAATAAGTTTATACAACATCATGAAAAAATACTAAATGATTGGTCAAAAGACACTCAGTCTCCAGCAGACTGCTGGATCTGCACACATTCACCAGTATCAGCCACTAGTATTCCGTTCCTTGTTATTCCTGTGCCACCCGAGGAATTATTTGCCTGGACCAGTTGTTCTGATACACTTGCTAATAATGCCACAAATAATGTGAAGTTATGGAACACAACTGTTGGAATACCTATTGTGGGATGGGTAGGATACCCTTGGTGGCAGGGTAACCTTTCAGGAAGTAATACTCACCTTCAATATCTGGCATATAAAGGGGGGGCTTGGGTACCCAGGAATAGAACTCGATTAACCTACCTGGGGCAAATTCCAATGTATAGCCTACAAGTTAGTTTTAGTGTAACTTCTCACTCTACTGACGCCTTTAAGCCAATACTGCTAGAAAGAAGGTTGCATAATACGTCCTGGGAGTATTCCAATTTATTTCCCCAGGGGAATAATGAAACTTGTTTTAATATTTCAGGTAATATGCCTTGTAACGAGTTATCTGGATATGAGAAAGGAACTCCCACCTGTGGAAATCCCGATGTAGGGTATTGTAGCCCTTTAGGACAACTTCCAAATTGGTGTATGCTTCAGAATGTATCTGCGTTCATAGATTTAGTCCATAGACTGGTATTACAACATTCAGCCCTATGGGACCTACCTAGTGACATGTACTGGGTATGTGGAGACAATGCATATAAATGGTTGCCAGTAGGGGTAAGAGGTACTTGTACTCTGGGACGTTTGACTCCGGCTACCTTTATCGTTCCAAGCCAACAATTAGATATGAAGGCAATACCCAAACATACATTATACAAAAGAGCTGCTGACAATACACCTCGCCTCTCTGGGAGACCACATATAGTGCAGATGAGTGTGGCTAATAAAATTGTCAGCTCTATTTTTATTTATCCTATGATCACTCAAATGTGGGATAAATTAGTCAGGGCTACAGATTACTTAGATGACCAAATATGGGATATATTGGATATATTGAACACCACCGTTGCTGTCCAAAATCAGCTTATCATAGTCACTAATCAGCATACCATAGTATTAGATTATTTAACTGCAGCGCAAGGAGGTATGTGTCAAGTCATCGGACCCGCTTGCTGTCATTATATAGATCCCAACAGTAGTTTAAAGTTAAGATCAAAAATAGAGGATGTTCAAAGACTTAGAGATCAGTACGATAAAGACAATGATCGTACTAAGGATAGTTGGTGGTCAGACACCTTCTCTTTTCTTAATCCAGCTAATTGGTTTAAGGGTATTGGAGGCTGGATAGCTGGGATTATACTAAGTCTATTACGTATTGTTGTTTGTATCTTCGTAATATATGTATTTTTTAAACTTGTTTTTTGGTGTTTTTCTGTATGTAAGAAAAAGTACAGGTATAGATGAAATAGATAAATTAATGACAGAACATATGCCAAAATTGATAACTGTTTTCTTTAGGTTTCAGGTTGACATCTCATTTCTGGCATGAAGGAGCATACTCTTGTGATGACAGACGTGGCCTTAGTAACCAGGGGATGGAGAGGGTAAAAGAAGATGCCTGTCTCCCTCAGGCAACCCGTCGGCCTGGGATAGTACCTGGTGAACGAGCCACTATCAGCTGTCGTTGCAGGACCCAGTGTTCCAGATTGATGAAAAATGAAGATGTCAAAGGGGGGAATGATAGGAACTGAAGGAGTTAAATTGAGTTCTGTCTATGTTGCATTCTCTTGTTTAAAACCTTATCTTTTCTTCGAGGAGATGTCTCAGACATCTCCCTTGTGAACCAAGGTCAAATACCTCTGCTTTTTCGCCTAAATGACTTTCTTTGTCGAAAACAAGTTGTAAAATCATTTGTACTGCGCATGTCTGTAAACGTTTAAATTCTTTACTATAAAAGACGGAAGCCTAACTGATAAGCCAGAGGCGTCTTGACAGGCATCCCGAGTTGTACCATACAGCTGTTGTTTGTATAGTTCTTCTCCACGGAGCTGATTTAATTAGAGACATATGATGCTTCACACCCAAGAACATCGGTCCTTCAGATGAAAGAGTAATCTGAGGGATCCCGACACCAGGTTCCCCGCATCATGTTCCCACATGTTTTATGCATCCATTAGCCCTCTGTGTCCGTACTGTTACACACTTAACATTAGGGCTGGTCCATACAATCAGGGCAATTGTTACCACCCACCTTTCGTGTCTCCCTCTTTCCTCATAGACTGTAAGCTTGCGAGCAGGGCCCTCATTCCTCTTGGTATCTGTTATAATCTATGTGATTATTGTTATGCTGTAATGTCTATTGTCTGTACAAATCCCCTCTGAAATGTAAAATGCTGCAGAATATGTCGGCGCTATAGAAATAAAATGTATTATTATTTTACGATATAGCGTATTGGAAAATGGAGAAAAATTCTAAGTGCAGTGAAATTGTAAAAAAAAAAAAAAGCAATTCCACAGCTATTCAGCTTTTATGTAATTTACCATGTTCATAAAATGATAAATCTGACCCGCCTTTATGATTCTCCAGGTCGTCACGTGTTCTCAGATATCAAACATGTCTAGTGGTGAAAAAAGTCCAAAGATTATAAGAAAAGAAAGGCGCCATTTTCCGAGATCTGGAGCGTCTCCGTTTTTTGTGATTTGGGTCAGGGCTTCTTTTTTGCTGCTGACGTTTTATTGATACCATTTCGGGGTAGATACGATCACATTTTATTGCAATGTTGCGACAACCAAAAAAGTTATTTGGGCGTTTTGATTTTTTTTCTCGTTACGTCGTTTACCGATCGGATGAATTTACTTTATACAGTCATGGCCAAAAGTATTGACACCCCTGCAATTCTGTCAGATAATACTCAGTTTCTTCCTGAAAATGATTGCAAACACAAATTCTTTGGTATTATTATCTTCATTTAATTTGTCTTAAATGAAAAAACACAAAAAGAATTGTCCTAAAGCCAAATTGGATATAATTCCACACCAAACATAACAAAGAGGGTGGACAAAAGTATTGGCACTGTTCGAAAAATCATGTGATGCTTCTCTAATTTGTGTAATTAACAGCACCTATAACTTACCTGTGGCACCTAACAGGTGTTGGCAATAACTAAATCACACTTGCAGCCAGTTGACATGGATTAAAGTGACTCAACCTCTGTCCTGTGTCCTTGTGTGTACCACATTGAGCATGGAGAAAAGAAAGAAGACCAAAGAATTGTCTGAGGACTTGAGAAACCAAATTGTGAGGAAGCATGAGCAATCTCAAGGCTACAAGTCCATCTCCAAAGACCTGAATGTTCCTGTGTCTACCGTGCGCAGTGTCATCAAGAAGTTTAAAGCCCATGGCACTGTGGCTAACCTCCCTAGATGTGGCCGGAAAAGAAAAATTGACAAGAGATTTCAACGCAAGATTGTGCGGATGTTGGATAAAGAACCTCCACTAACATCCAAACAAGTTCAAGCTGCCCTGCAGTCCGAGGGTACAACGGTGTCAATCCGTACTATCCGTCGGCATTTGAATGAAAAGGGACTGTATGGTAGGAGACCCAGGAAGACTCCACTTCTTACCCCGAGACATAAAAAAGCCAGGCTGGAGTTTGCCAAAACTTACCTGAAAAAGCCTAAAACATTTTGGAAGAATGTTCTCTGGTCAGATGAGACAAAAGTAGAGCTTTTAGGGCAAAAGCATCAACATAGAGTTTACAGGAGAAAAAAGAGGCATTCAAAGAAAAGTACACGGTCCCTACAGTCAAACATGGCGGAGGTTCCCTGATGTTTTGGGGTTGCTTTGCTGCCTCTGGCACTGGACTGCTTGACCGTGTGCATGGCATTATGAAGTCAGAAGACTACCAACAAATTTTGCAGCATAATTTAGGGCCCAGTGTGAGAAAGCTGGGTCTACCTCAGAGGTCATGGGTCTTCCAGCAGGACAATAACCCAAAACACACTTCAAAAAGCACTAGAAAATGGTTTGAGAGAAAGCACTGGAGACTTTTAAGGTGGCCAGCAATGAGTCCAGACCTGAATCCCATAGAACACGTGTGGAGAGATCTAAAAATGGCAGTTTGGAGAAGGCACCCTTCAAATATCAGGGACCTGGAGTAGTTTGCCAAAGAAGAATGGTCTAAAATTCCAGCAGAGCATTGTAAGAAACTCATTGATGGTTACCGGAAGCGGTTGGTCGCAGTTATTTTGGCTAAAGGCTGTGCAACCAAGTATTAGGCTGAGGGTGCCAATACTTTTGTCCGGCCCATTTTTGGAGTTTTGTGTGAAATGATCAATGTTTTGCTTTTTGCTTCATTCTCTTTTGTGTTTTTTCATTTAAGACAAATTAAATGAAGATAATAATACCAAAGAATTTGTGTTTGCAATCATTTTCAGGAAGAAACTCAATATTATCTGACAGAATTGCAGGGGTGTCAATACTTTTGGCCATGACTGTATATTGATATTTTGGGCGATTCTGAACTCGGCTATAACAAATATGTGCATTTTTTTATTTACTTTTTAATGTTTTATTTTGAATCGGGCAAAAGGGGGGGAGATTTGAACTTTTATATTTTTTAGCCCACCATATGTAGCAAATATCATCTCCTAGGAACGTCGGCCACGGGCCAGCGTTCATATTAGCTTCACAATGACAAGCACGGGAGTCTCCTGCAGACCTCCGGCTGTTGTGACAACCCATTGGCACCAGACGATCATGTGACAGGAATGCCAAAAGGCGGCTCTTGTGACACGCTTCCGGTTAGCGCGAGTTAAATGCCGCTGTAAGAGGTTGACGGCGGCATTGATTACCAGCCGTGGGTGGATCGTGAATCCACTCACTGCTGTTAGATGCACATGACAGCTGATCAGATCAGTAGTCACGTGCAGGGAAAGCTGCGGGCTCCGGCACAGAGACACGATCTTGGAAGTATCTATATGTCCAAGGTCGTCAAGGGGTTAAAGGCCAGAGTAATTTAATAAAATATAATAATGGAATGCATGTAAGCCACCGCAGAAATAAAAGAAACCCCAGAGTGGTGCTTTACTGCAGCTTACCAATAGATATAAGGGACATGTTAACTTTATTCTCTCAGTACAATACTGCAGCTTATGGAGAGAGTCCACTGTGACTGTGAAAATGTTTTTTAGCTCCACATTTTGCATCTTCATAAGGGTAACGGGAGACATTGCACCATACAATTTGCTGTGCAATTTCTCCTGAGCGTGCCGATGCCCCAACGGGCATTAGAGGATCCCGGCTGGTAATGAAGCTCTACACATGATGCACCTCCTGCAATGTCTGGGGGCTCCTTAGGATGGGAAACTGCCTTTACTGGTAACTTTATGATATGCATTTCCTGCATTTCCACGTTAGGCCGGGGTCACACTGGCGAGGAATACGGGCGCGTTAGAGGCGCGAAAAACACGCATTAGACACGGACAAATGATTTTCAATGGGGTCACTCGCACCAGGCGTATATTTCTCCTCAGTATCCTACGCTCCGTGCCAATCGCAGCATGCTGCGATTGTCAGCGTACTACGGCCGTAATACGCCAATGCAAGTCAATGGGTGTGCAAAAAATACTGATTACACACGGAATACACGTGTGACCTGCGAGCAATACGCAGGTCTTTTGGCTGGTGACAGGAAATGGGCCAATCCATCATCAGGAAGCCTTAACATGCAAATGAGCTCAAAAAGCGCTCCAGACATCCAGGAAGTACGCCTCCACGGAGTACAGCAGCAGCATGGCGTCCACATATATTAATGTTGAGATGCTCATTGTGCTGGTGCAGGAGCGTCCCGAAATATGGGACCCACGCGATGCAAATTATGCGAACCGGACAAGAAAGGAGGCGTCATGGAGGCGCATCTGTCGCCAGATGTACCAGGACTTTGGTGACAGACCACGTGATGAGCAGCATAAAATTCGTAAGTGCAACCATAAAAACATCATTAACCTTAGCGCGCTTAAAAATGAATCTACAATCAGCACCCCCCCTTCCTGGGCATGTAATATTCTTAGCCTCATGAGGCCGTTACATTTGGATGTGACACGTGGCTTCACACAGCCATAATTAGGGGTTAGGCCACAAGCTCCTCATCCTCCTAGCCAATAAAATTAGTTTCAGTGTAGCTAATGAGACCCTGTGTATCGGCCCAATTACATATGCCCCCATGGGTAGAAAGCACACCCCAGAAGGCCCCATGCCTAGACTACTGTTAGAAAATGTGACCTCTCAAATACAGTATGTGATTTTGACAATCTTTCCTGTCACATTGCAGTGGAAGATGTGATGAAACACTGGCGAAGCATCCGGGACCAGTTCCGCCGGGAACGCCAGCAGCGGTCCAGGAGTGTGGATGCTGGGCATGTGAAGA
This sequence comes from Dendrobates tinctorius, assembly GCF_039654945.1. Classification (NCBI taxonomy): domain Eukaryota; kingdom Metazoa; phylum Chordata; class Amphibia; order Anura; family Dendrobatidae; genus Dendrobates; species Dendrobates tinctorius. The sequence goes on from NW_027361738.1 coordinate 30,003,878, forward strand.
GAAAATATATCTACTATGACCAGCTGAACTTCCTCGCCCCAATTCTGGATCTGAGACCGTAAGTACATAGCTCGCACCACATTACACAAATACATTACACAAATACTTTACAGGGACAAAAATATTGATGTATTTTTGCCTCTGTTCTATTTCATAACAGAACTCATTCCAACCTTATGGATCGAGGAACGGCCTCAGAGGCAGAGCCCATTATAGATCCTGTAGGGGATGAGGTGGCTGGCCCATCTTCTCCCCCTACAAGAAGGATGGCTGAAGATGAGGCATCACAAGACCACACAATGGCTTCCCTACACACCACACCACCAGGACGGTCTGCTGCTGCCACCTCACCCATCCTGGAAGAGCCGGGCAACTTGAGCAGCAGCCCAACTGCCCAGATCAGGTCCTCCCCACAGGCTGCTCTAGCATCACGGCGAACAAGAAGGCGCCAGGTCACTCTTCAAGAGAGCAGGACCCATGTGGACACAGGGGTGCTAAATTATTTGTCCAGAGTAACAACAGATGATGGTGAGGAGGCCTATGCACGTAGCCTCACCCTTTATCTCCGTTCCCTTACCCGTGAGGTCAGGCTCCGTATTAGGGGATGTATTCAGATCCTGCTTGATGCAAGCACCCCCCCCCCAATACCCCATATGAGGTTTTTGAATTTCTGGAGAGGTGGCAGCTCTCACCACGAAATTTAATGCGCATGAGACCATCTACACAGATGCTTGCTCAAGCAGGGTCTGAACAGCCCCTAATACGTGGGCCAACACCTCAACCCCTTCCTCCCCCTACCCAACCGTCTATACCGCAGCACCAAATGTCTTCCTCAAGCCAACCCCACCAATATGGCCACTTGTACCCACCCAGTGTTGGAGGCTGGTCCCAACCTGGTTGGGGACGATCTGGCTATCTTGGTGGGTATGAGCACGGGCCTACCAGAGCCAACAAGAAGCCCCTCACCATCATCAGTACTCTGGCCAGTATCCCCAACAGTCCCAGGAGGCTGGACAATTCCAGCATCATGGGCAACAGTATGGCCCCACACAGGGCGATGTTGGCCACAATGTCCAGCAGCACCCACAGGCTGTTCTTCCACGTTCCCCTTCCCCAACATATGAAGATTTATGATTCTGTTGGTTGGAGATGTCCAGTCAGATGTAACTGGTGCTCCTAATCTAAATGTAAAAACAGGTGTTCTCCTTCACCAACATTTATAACATATTTTAACATTCACATTTTTAAACAATGTTTTCCAAACATATGAAACAATCCATCATGACAGGCAACGCTACCTCACGCCTTTCAGACAGATATTACATGTGTGTAGAAAAGAGAATCTTTAAATGCGCTATGCTGTAAACTGAAAGGATGAAAATACACTACTCACTTGCTAAGGCATAGGAAAGGCGTGCTCGCCTTAGTTAAGTAGTCACCTTTTTTGTTAGCAATCTCTAGTACAAAATTTCTAGGCGACAAGCATTCAGAGTAACCCGCTTTCTCTATGTCTTAACAAGTGAGTTTTGTATTTTCATCCTTTTCGGTATAGCATGCTTAAATATTGTCTGGTCTACAGACAGGTAATATCTGTGTGAAAGATGTGAGGTAGCCTTGCCTGTCATGGTGGAATCTTTCTATGTTTGGCTAACATTATGTGGAAATGTGAGTGTTATCTCGTTGCCTTTATTTTGGTGATGGAGCTCACCTTTTGTTGGCAAATCTAGGTTAATCTAGTGATGCAGCAATGTTTTTTTTGCCTAATGTTTGTGGCTGTTTTGTTCTGTAATGTTCATTTTACAACAAGTTAAAGAAGGCACAAAGGGTCATTTTGGCCATTGCCAAATTTGTCTTATGGCAAAATTATGTTTGCCTTTAAGCGAAAAAAAAAAAGGCAAAACTAAATATTTGTCTACTCTACTTAACGTCTCTGTGTGATTTTTCACAATCCCTCACAACATACTAACAGACACCAACCAAAGCACTGAAACATAGAATCATAAAGGCTTGAGTAATATATATTTTGATACACTTAAAGAAACAAATTATAACATAGACACAGCATGCTTTTGCCAAGAAGTTGCCCCCTCAGGTGAGATAAAGTAATTAGTGAAAATATCACGCACTTTGAGGCCAGAGAGCAGTCTACGTTGAGGGTTCATAGGTGGTCTCACCCTGCGCACATTGTCCGGCCTACGCACAACACCATCAGAGGAGGAGCAATCATGTATCCTGGTGAAGTTATGCAGAATAACACAGGCTTTCACAACTTCACATTTTGCTCACTCATCTGAATGGCAGACTGGAGTACTCGCCATTTGGCACAAAGAATCCCAAAGGAACACTCCACCAGTCGCCTAGCACGTGATAGGCGCAAGTTAAAAATTCTGCGCCTGTGGTCAAGGTTGTGCCGGGGATATGGCCTCATGACATTGCGCGATAACTGAAAGGCCTCATCTGCCACAAGGACATAAGGGACTGATTGTTTGGGGGAGCCTGGTAGCTAGCGTGGTGGTGGTAGATCCAACTGGTTGGTGCGTAGCCGCCGAGCCATTATGGAAGTATTGAAGACTCTAGAGTCTCCCGTCCTTCCATAGGCCCCAATGTCAAAAATTATAAACTTGTATTGAGGGTCTACCAGAGCCAACAATACAACAGAAAAGTATTGTTTATAATTGAAGAATTGGGAGCCAGAGTTCGGCGGCTTACGCACCCTGATATGTTTGCCATCCAGGGCCCCAATACAATTTGGAAACTGGCAGTCCTCCTCAAACTCCCTTGATATCCTTAACCAGTCTTCCATCCTGGGCTCGGGCATGACCACTTGATGGAGTCTTGTCCAGATTTGTGCACATGTAGACCTCACTATGCCTGAAATGGTTGATTTTCCTATGAGAAACTCATGGTGGAGGGCGGCATAAGACAGGCCAGTGGACAGGAAGCTGTAGAACAACAGAAATAGTAAAGTTTAGAATGGCTAAAGTAAAAAAAAATCAGTTACATGCCGACCAAACTTGTTAGGAAATGATAGAGAAGAACACACACATATTTGGTGGCACAATGACTAAGTGATATGCTGGACATATTAGATGTAACATTCTGCTGTGTCAGGTGATTCATATTTGGAGTAAGATGATGGCATTCAACTTTGTCCAAGAAGGCCAAAAAACATAATTTAGCACACACATTAGGAATATAGAGAATGTGGTTGTGTAGTACATACCGTATTGTGAGTAGAAGTCGCTCCTCTGCAGATATGGCTTTGCGCATCCTTGTATCCTGAAAGGTTATCCCAGGGCGCACTGTCTCCAAGAGGCGATCAAATGTGGAAAGGCTCATGCGACAGTACTGGTAAAATTTATCCGGATGCTCCCACAGAGAAGAATAGAGGCGGTGAAAATGCCCTCTTGTGAGTCGTTGCCTCAAAAGTGGATGGACCCACATGCGTCTCCTCCTCCGCGGATCCACTATCACAGGATATGGTTGCCCAAAGCGCCGTGACAAAAGCCAGGTAAAGAGAACCTGCTCAGTTGTATTGAATCGCAGACCCTCTGCCATGCTGCACAAAGAACACCAACACACCTCGTGAAAGCAAGGTGACAAATGTACAGAATGTAGGCAGCCACCTGTTTCTGAGTGTCTAAATAGGGTGCAGGCTAATGATTTAAATTGTTTGCAGGCCTCAAAACCGTTAAATGTCCATTTTGCAAGGCTGCGAGAAAATCTCGCCATACGGATTGCATACGGATGCCATACGGATTACATACGGATGCCACACGGATTACATACGGATGCACACATGTGCAAAATACGCGACCTCACCTTGCTTACGGATGACCTACGGAGCACTGTTTAGTGGTCATTCATCCGTATTACGCAAGTAAACTACGGACCGTATTTTGCGCAGGTTAGTGTGACTCCAGCCTTACACAGATTGTTCATGTGAGCACTGGCACTTTCTCTAATATATGGATTCATTTAATTTACACTATATGTCTTATAATATACTGATACACGTGTGTGTACATTCTGTATATACAGTATATCCCTTGCATTGTTTTTTTCTTATACCCTCCATAACCACTAGGGGGCAGGATTGTACTATTTTTTGGCTCCCAGGGCTAATGTTGTGTATCCCTGTGTCTATACTCCACATGGATCAGTTTATTTCCTATTTTTCTAACATGTCATGTAATGTGCACCGTTTTATTTGTATACCAGTTGTTTCATTCTGCAGTATATTTCCTTTTTTAATTGTTTTATGTATTTTTGTTGAAATGGAGATATTTGATTATAAATGCTTTTCATGGGAGTATTTTTTGTAGGTTTTCTTATACTCTTCTCTTTGTGGGAATGCAGCTCCCATAGAGCAGTATCTGTATGGCACGTGTTGGGAAGAGGTTAAAGGAGTTGTCCTGCCTAAAATGTAAAGTCTGCAGTCACTCTGTGTGACTGTAGACTTATGAATCCCTTGAGTGCAGCGCTGTGTGCCGTAAGGATTTGCGCGTTTCTGAGCCGGTAGCGGCGGTGATGTATGTGATATGCATACTCCCGGCCAAAGCCCGTCTGGCAGGCATGACCCCACCTTTTTATCCTTTGCTCCTAGTGGCCAATTACCAAACTCCAACTTTCCCTAGCTGATACATTCTACCTCCAACATCTACATATAATGGTTACAGCACATATTCATTTGTCCTATACACTCCGACAGGTCCACGTCTTAGTCCACCCTCCTACATACCCCCTTCCTGTAACCATTGTCGTCCCCGACAATCCCTAACCTTTCTTTTTTTTTGCACTTCCCCAATTTGCTTTTGTCTGTGTGGCCGGTTGCCGAGCAGAGCCCGGAGCACTTTAGCACTACACGGGGTGTTGGGCAGAGCCTGGAGCAGTTAAGCTCCGAGTAGCTGACGGCTACTCGCAGGCGCTTGCGCCTATATGACAATTTCCATTTTATTGGGGTAGGACCACCCGGACTCCTCAACAGGTACTCTCCCCCACTTTTCTTACACTTCAAATACCCATCTTTGATTGGGGTAGGACCACCCGGACTCCTCAACGCGTGCTCTCCCCCACTTTTCTTATGCTTCCAGAATCGTCTTTAGTTCCAGGGGCAGAATGACCGAGGCTGCCATGGAGCCTACCAGGTAATTGTTCCCCCCTCCTGCTTTTGAGATATTTCCCACCGAGGACCTAATCCGTGGACCGCTGTCTGCACCAAGTCATAAACCATCATATGAAAATTTCATTTGCTTTCTTTTACATTTTGTCATGGCAGGCATTTTACATTTTCCTATATATCTACATTTTTAACATTTTCATCTATAACATTTTTCATATTTGCAACATTTTAAATATGTATATTTTCAACATCTTCCATCATTTTCAAACATTTGGCAACAGTGCTCCCCTTCCTGTGAGGGAAGCACTCCGTACATCCCTGCCGCATCAGGAGACAGGGTTTCTTACCCTGAGGGGACCAGAACAGTCCCCATGCTGTGCAACCATGCACGGTAGTCCCAGCAGTCCGTTTACTTCAGCGGTGCTTGGGGGCGTCTCCTGGTGGCTGATTTTTTTCCGCCGGCAAAAAGGAACTCTACTGCCGTGGAGCCCTCGGGATGACTGGCAGTCTCAGATGGTGCATACGTGCACTAGAAGGGCAAGAAGGGGCCACAGAGAGTTCCGCGGCTCACATCCTGTGCCGTGTCTCTACGGGAGGCCCGGGCCGAAGAGGACTCTGCAGCCGCAGAGCCCGCAACCCGCGAAGGATAAACGGGCAAAGACGACCTCAGCTGCCTCTGCACGGGGACCGACATCTTCTCCGGAGGGCTCGGTGGTCTCAGGGGGCGGAAGTGTGGGTGCTCAGTGACGTGGACCTTGGGCCCCGAATCCCCGCAGTAGGACAGCATTGGGGCTGCGTGGTCCGCCACCGGCTGAGGTAGAGATGAACTCACCCCCTTTGATGTTGCGGTTCCGCTCCGTCTGGCCTTCATCTCCTGCAGGTAGTGCTGCATGCTGGAGGCCGAGGTCTCCATCGGTTCCTCGATTTTCTCCTCCTGAGTTGTCCCCGCCGTCTCGGGTGCGTTGGGGTTCACCTTCCGCCTGCCGCCCAGCAGGAACAGCTCCCGGGTCTTTCAGTTCCTCTGGCTGCAGAGCGGCTTCCGCTTCCCGCGCTGTCTCTGGCATGGACCGTGAAGAGTGCGGACGCATCTCCGCTGGGCGATCCGGCTCCGGGACAGCAGGCGCAGATGTCGGGGACTCCATATGCGGCAGGTCTTCAAAACGGATGAGTGCTTGCTGCTTTTGTAACTGCTCCCAGCTCCAAAGGTCCTGCTGTTGGTGATTCCACCTCCCGTTGTAGTCCTTCAGAGTGCCCGGCTTTCCTGCCGCGGCACCCAGCTTTCCCAGCCGCATCACTCCCGTTCCAGGGTGGGGATCTCGCCGGCCTCCACCCATTTTCCAGCATTCGGTGGGGAGGACGCTTGTCACTCGCGTATACCATTGCTCCCAGGGGCAGACCCGGCATAGTTGACAGTCTGCATTTGGCGCCATCCGCAGCTCCCTTCAGGCCATTCCGCCGATCTTCCAGGGGTCGGTGCATCCATGCGACAAAAGGGTCTGGGGTGTCGCTGGTCTCCACTGCTCCTCCACAGCTCCCGGTCCCGTCATCTGGTCTTCGCTGCTGTTCTTCATCCCACCGTTCGGCAGGACCAGCTTCCAGGCCCGATGGTCCCGCAGGACACGTCAGCGACGGCTGCTCCAGTGGCTGGAGAGCAGGCCCCACTTCCTGCGCTGCCTCTAACTCCGGCGTGAACAGTGGAGAGCGCGGGCGCACCCCTGCCAGGCGATCCAGCTCCAAGGCCCCGATATCGAGGACTCCATCTGCGGCAGGTCTTCAGGACGGCTGAGAGCTTGCTGCTTTTGTGATGGCTCCCAGGTCCTGCTGTAGCCCTTTAGCGTGGGAGGGTACCCAGCTTTCCAGCAGCGGCATCCAGCTTACCCAGCAGTGTTCCAGGGGCGGGCTCGGCTTAGCTGCCCCGATAGTCCAATGCAGCAGCAAACTCCTGCGATTCTTCAGGCGCTTATATGCCACAGCCATTTCTGTAAAGTCCTTTTTCCTCTGATTAAATCCCGCAATCACAATCATAGTCCAATTTGTAATCCACAGCGGTAAATCTTCAACCTATTCAGCTTGGGTTCATTGGCTCTTCGGCGCGCTCTTACCGCTGCCGTTGGTGTATTGGCGGTGGTGATCCTGCCAACTACGCCAATTGTAGGTACGTGTGTCGACTGGGGGGGTGGTCCCTTTGTGCTGCGAACAGACTGGAGACAGAAACCAATGTACGTTCAACAGGTCTTTATTGGTCGTCCTCCCGACGACCACAGCAGCACGACAGCTTCCATACACACAGGCCCGGGTACCTTTCAGCTCCTTCTCTTTCATGAAATTGACATCCCTCGCGGCTCTATCGCTGTGGCTGCCCTAGGCCTACCACCACAACGCTTCTCCTGTCTGAGTCCGTCCGTCTGGTACCCCTGGACTTCCTATGTCCTGCGGCTCTCCTGTCAGGGCCACCCCCCTGACCGTTTTGCCTTCCAGTATTTCCTGGAGTTCTTCCTCTCTGTCTCTTCCTCCTTCAGTCTCCTTCTCTGCTGAACTCCTCCTCCTGGACTGGCTCCCTTCTGGAACTCTCTCTGCCTATTTATTCTCCTCCGAGGGAATTTCCCTCTAGAGCCCCTGTAACTCCGCCCACCATGACTAAATGGTTTCCTAGCCTTAAGCTGCTGTTAAGCCCTTTCCTCACTGTTCTCTGCCTCCATCTTGTGGCCAAACTCTAGTACTGCACCGTCTACTTTTCCTGCTGTTCTTGGTCTCCCCCTAGTGGTCAAAACCCAGTACTTTACCATCTTTCATTGTCTCTAGCTGTCTCCCCGCATACATATTAATCAGTTCACATCAAGCACTTTTACAGTACATTTTGCATTCACCTTCCTACTGCAGACAGGTCAACAGGTCAGTCCACTTCCCTACACATACATGGATAGGGATGGAGCCATGCATAGAAGGATAGGGATGGGGCCATACATACATGGATGGGGATGGGGCCATACATACATGGATGGGGATGGGGCCATGCATACAAGGATGGGGATGGAGCCATGCATACAAGGATGGGGATGGGGCCATGCATACAAGGATGGGGATGGAGCCATGTATGCAATGATGGGGATGACGCCATGCATACAAGGATGGGGGTGGTGCTATGCATACAAGGATGGGGATGGTGCCATGCATACAAGGATGGGGATGGAGCCATGTATGCAATGATGGGGATGGGGCCATGCATACAAGGATGGGGATGGAGCCATGTATGCAATGATGGGGATGAGGCCATGCATACAAGGATGGGGGTGGTAATATGCATACAAGGATGGGGATGGTGCCATGAATGCAATGATGGGAATGAGGAGGCCGTGCATACCAGGATGAGGGGACAACGCATACCAGGCTTATACTTGAGTCAATAAGGTTTCCCAGATTTTTTAGATAAAATTAGGTGCTTCGGCTTATACTCGGGTCGGCTTATACTCGACTATATATGGGTAATTAAAAAAGCAAATAATATTTTTTGGAGAATAAAAAACAATGATAAAAAGTAATAAAAGAATAATAATTAGAAATTGGAAAAATATTGTTCCATGGTACCCAAGGTCACTGTCCAGCAACATTCTAGTTGTACCAACAAGCGTTCTACATCATCCCCCTGATGCCACAGTGGAGCCAGTAAATGCCTCGCACCTTAAGGCTGAGTGCAGACGGAGTTTTGAGCTCTGCGGATTTTTCCGTGCAGAATGGAAGAAAACCGCAGGTCAAATGACCTGCATTTTTCCTGCGGATTTCTTCCATTTTTCATGCGGTTTTCATGCGGTTTTCATGCGGTTTTTGTGCGGTTTTCCATTGCGGTTTTCCCCCTGTGGATTTGGTGACAGGGGAGATAGAAAACCGCACAAAAGAAGTAACATGCTGTGGATTTTGTACCGCAGGAAAACCGCGCGGAAAAATCCGCAGCGTCTGCACAGCGTTTTTTTTTTTCCATTCATTTTAAAGGTACTGTACATCACAATGCGGATATGCAACGTTTCTGCGCGGTAAAATCCGCTGCGGAAACGCTGCAAATCTGCATCGTGTGCACATGGCCTAAAACCAGTAGAGTCTCAGCTATGTCAGGAGGTGAAGTGCCTTGGGATGGTCTTGAGCACGAAGATGTCATCAATCTCACGTGCTGCCTGGATATCTGTGACATGCTGTCTGGTCTGTACAGTGGGGGAAAAAGTATTCAGCCAGCCACCAATTGTGCAAGTTCTCTCACTTAAAAAGATTAGAAAGGCCTGTAATTGACATCATAGGATTCCACAACTATGAGAGTCAAAATAAGAAAACAAATCCAGAAAATCACCTTGTCTGATTTGGCAAGATTTTGCAAATTACGGTGGAAAATAAGAATTTGGTCACTTAAAAACATGCAAGATTTATGGCTCTCACAGACCTGTAACTTCTTCTTTAAGAGGCTCCTCTGTCCTCCACTCATCACCTGTATTAATGGCACCTGTTTGAACTTGTTATCAATATAAAAGACACCTGTCCACATCCTCAGTCACACTCCAAACTCCACTATGGTGAAGACCAAAGAGCTGTCGAAGGACTCCAGAAACAAAATTGTAGCCCTGCACCAGGCTGGGAAGACTGAATCTGCAATAGGCAAGCAGCTTGGTGTGATGAAATCAACTGTGGGTGCAATAATAACAAAATGAAAGACATACAGGACCACTGATAATCCCCCTCGATCTGGGGCTCCACACAAGATCTCACCCCGTGGGGTCAAAATGATCACAATAACGGTGAGCAAAAATCCCAGAACCACATGGGGGACCTAGTGGATGACCTGCATAGAGCTAGGACCACTGTAACAAAGTCTACCATCAGTAGCACACCGCCAGGGACTCAGATTCTGCAGTGACAGACGTGTCCCCCCTGCATAAGCCAGTACATGTCCTGACCCGTCTGAAGTTTGCTAGAGAGCATTTAGATTATCCAGAAGATTATTGGGAGAATGTCAAATGGTCTGATGAAACCAAAGTAGAACTGTTTGGTAGAAATAAATCCCGTCATGGTTGGAGGAGACAAAATGCTGAGTTGCATGCAAAGAACACTATACCTACTGTGAAGCATGGGGGTGGCAACATCATGCTTTGGGGCTGTTTCTCTGCAAAGAGACCAGGACGACTGATCCATGTACATGAAAGAATGACCAAATACTTATTTTCCACCATAATTTGCAAAAATAAATTTTGCCAAATCAGACAAGGTGATTTTCTGGATTTGTTTTCTCATTTTGACTCTCATAGTTGTGGTCTACCTATGAGGTCAATTACAGGTCATTCTCATCTTTTTAAGTGGGAGAACTTGTAAAATTGGTGGCTGACTAAGTACTTTATTCCCCACTGTATATACCCAGAAAATGAAACATACATAAATCAAATAACATGTACATGTGGCATAGTAAATAACGAGTAGTGACACATGACATATAATTTGTGATTTTAAATAGTTTTCATCTGCAGAATAAAATGTAAAGGACCTAATGATGTTTTTACATGCAATAGTCTGGTTGCAGTAGCGTAGCTACCGGGGGGGCAGAGGAAGCGGTGACCCCGGGCCCCGCGCTCTAGAGGAGGCCCACCTGGAGCTACGCTACAGTAACTGTATCGCCATGCATAGCGCGCCGATACAGTTACATTCTGCGGCACAGCAAGGAGAATCGATCTCCCTGCCCTGCCGCCCAGCCGCTATGGGCCCCTGACCAGGTGGGGTGGGCCCGGTGCCGATACAGCTTACCTCCCATCATCTCCCTCTCGCTGACAGCGGGTGCGATGACATCACTACCTGGCACCCGCTGTCAGGAGATGAGCTGGAGCAGTGCAGGAGCCGGGAGCAAGAGAGGTGAGTATTAGATTTATTTTTTTATGGGGGTGCATTATACTACAGTCTGCCTATTGGGGGCTTCCTTATACTACAGTCTGCCCATAGGAGATGGGGAGGCTGCCTTATACTACAGTCTGCCTTTAGGGTGGGGGTGCTGCCTTATATTACAGTCTGACTGTAGGGTGTGGGCTGCCTTATACTACACTCTGCCTTAGTAAGATTAAAATTGACAAATCACCAGGCCCTGATGGCATTCACCCTCGGTTATTAAGGGAGTTAAGTAATGTGATAGACAGGCCTCTATTCCTTATATTTAAAGACTCTATAGAAACAGGGTCTGTTCCTTTTGATTGGCGGCAAGCAAATGTGGTACCAACATTCAAAAAGGGGTGTAAAAGGGAACCTGGAAACTATAGGCCTGTAAGATTAACATCTGTTGTGGGTAAAATTTTTGAAGGGTTTCTAAGGCAGGGTTCCCCAACTCCAGTCCTCAAGGCCCACCAACAGATCATGTTTTCAGGATTTCCTTTGTATTGCACAGGTGATGCAATTTTCACCTGAGCAATACTAAGGAAATCCTGAAAACATGATCTGTTGGTGGGCCTTGAGGACTGGAGTTGGGGAACCCTGTTCTAAGGGATACCATTATGGAATATCTCAGTGTTAATAAATGTTTAACTCCATATCAACATGGATTTATGAAGGATCGCTCCTGTCAAACTAATCTGATCAGCTTCTATGAGGATGTAAGCTCTCAAATGGACCAAGGAGAATCATTGGATGTCATTTATCCCGACTTCTCTAAAGCATTTGACACTGTCCCACATAAAAGATTGGTAAGTAAGATGAGAAAGCTTGGTTATTAATGATGCATACTCAGATTGGTCCAGGGTTACTAGTGGGGTACCACAGGGGTCTGTATTGGGCCCCCTACTATTTAATATATTTATTAATTATCTAGTGGATGGCTTACACAGTAAAATATCAGTATTTGCAGATGATACAAAACTATGTAAGGTAGTTAACACAAAGGAGGACAGTTTGCAACTACAGACAGTTTTGAGTAAATTGGAGAATTGGGCTGAAAAATGGCAAATGAGGTTTAACACAGATAAGTGTAAGGTTATGCACATGGGAAGGAGAAACAGATGCTACAATTACTTACTAAATGGGAAACAGCTGGGGAAATCAGACATGGAAAAAGACTTAGGCATCTTAGTCAATAAGAAGCTAAATTGGAGTGCCCAGTGTCAGGCAGCTGCCACCAAAGCAAATAGGGTCATGGGATGCATTAGAAGAGGTCTGGGGACACGAGATGAAAACATAATTCTCCCTCTGTACAAATCACTCGTCAGACCACACTTGGAGTATTGTGTGCAATTTTGGATGCCGGTGCCCAAGAAAGACATTACTGAACTTGAAAGGGTTCAAAGGCGGGCTACTAAAATGATAAATGGAGTTGATTCACTACAATACCCAGAAAGGTTATCAAAATTAGGTCTATTTACTCTAGAAAAGAGAAGACTTAGGGGAGACCTAATATATATGTACAAGTACAAGTATATCAGAGGGCAATACAGAGATCTCTACAATGAACTGTTTGTACCAAGGACTGTGACAAGAACAAGGGGCATTCTCTTCGTTTGGAGGAAAGACAATTTCTGCACCAGCATAGAAGAGGGTTCTTCACGGTAAGAGCAGTGAGGCTCTGGAATTCTCTTCCTGAGGAAGTAACATACATAGTAACATAGTAACATAGTTATTAAGGTTGAAGGGAGACTTTAAGTCCATCTAGTTCAACCCATATCCTATCCTAACTTGCCCTAACATGTTGATCCAGAGGAAGGCAAAAAACCCCATGTGGCAAACAGTAAGCTTCACATTGGGGAAAAAAATTCCTTCCTGACTCCACATACGGCAATCAGACTAGCTCCCTGGATCAACGCAATATTAAGGAAACTAGTGTATATACCCTGTAATATTATACTTTTCAAGAAAGGCATCCAGTCCCTTCTTAAATTTTAGTAGGGAATCACTCATTACAACATCATATGGCAGAGAGTTCCATAGTCTCACTGCTCTTACAGTAAAGAATCCGCGTCTGTGAGTATGCTTAAACCTTCTTTCCTCCAGACGTAGAGGATGCCCCCTTGTCCCCGTCACAGGTCTAAGAGTAAAAAGATCATTAGAAAGCTCTTGGTATTGTACCCGCATATATTTATACATTGTAATAAGATCACCCCTAAGCCTTCGATTCTCCAAACTAAATAACCCCAAATGTAATAACCTGTCTTGGTATTGCAGACCCCCTAGTTCCCTAATAACCTTGGTCGCTCTTCTCTGCACCCGCTCCAGTTCAGCTATGTCTTTCTTATACACCGGAGACCAGAACTGTACACAGTATTCTAAGTGTGGTCGCACTAGTGACTTATATAGAGGTAAAATTATGTTCTCCTCATGAGCATCTATGCCTCTTTTAATGCATCCCATTATTTTATTTGCCTTTGCAGCAGCTGCCTGACACTGGCCGCTAAATGTGAGTTTGTCGTCCACCCATACACCCAGGTCTTTTTCAGTGACTGTTTTGCCCAGTGTTTTACAATTAAGCACATAATTATACATCTTGTTCGTTCTACCCAAGTGCATGACCTTACATTTATCCCCATTAAAGCTCATTTGCCATTTATCAGCCCAAGCTTCTAGTTTACATAAATCCTCCTGTAATATAAAATTGTCCTCCTCTGTATTGATTACCCTGCAGAGTTTAGTGTCATCTGCAAATATTGAAATTCTACTCTCTATGCCCCCTACAAGGTCATTAATAAATATGTTAAAAAGAAGCGGGCCCAAAACTGACCCCTGTGGTACCCCACTGCTAACCGTGACCCAGTCTGAGTGTGCTCCATTAATAACCACCCTTTGTTTCCTATCCCTGAGCCAGCTCTTAACCCTCCTACACATATTTTCCCCTATCCCCATTGTTCTCATTTTATGTATCAACCTTTTGTGTGGCACCGTATCAAAAGCTTTTGAAAAGTCCATGTACACCACATCCACTGCATTCCCTTGGTCCAGTCCGGAACTTACCTCTTCATAAAAGCTTATCAGATTAGTCTGACAGGAACGGTCCCTTGTAAACCCATGTTGATATTGGGTCATGAGGTTATTCTTCTCCAGATACTCCAGTATAGTATCTCTTAGAAAACCCTCCTGGATTTTACCCACAGTTGAGGTTAAACTTACTGGCCTATAATTTCCAAGTTCAGTTTTTGTCCCCTTTTTGAATATTGGCACTACATTTGCTATACGCCAGTCCTGTGGTACAGACCCTGTTATTATGGAATCTTTAAAGATTAAAAATAATGGTCTATCTATGACTGTGCTTAATTCCTGCAGTACTCGGTGGTGTATCCCATCCGGGCCCGGGGATTTGTCAATTTTAGTGATTTTTAGACGCCACCGTACTTCCTGCTGGGTTAAGCAGGTGACATTTAACAGTGGTGATGGCCAACTCACTGAATGAATTTAAGAAAGGAATTGATGCTTTTCTTGTGAGTAACAGTATAGGTTACGAATAACATAATATTATAGATAGATGGGTGACCCAGCTTAGGAGTCGGGAAGGAATTTTTTTCCCTATGGAGAAAATTGGCTTCTACTCTGTGGGTTTTTTGCCTTCCCCAGGATCAACAATGCAGAACAGCTGCACTAAAAATAGGCTGAACTAGATGGACATAAGGTCTTCCTTCAGCCTTCAAAACTATGTTACTATTTTACTATAGGGAATGGGGAGGCAGCCTTATACTATAGTCTGCCTATAGGGGATTGGGAGGCTGCCTTATACTATAGTCTGCCTATTGGGGATTGGGAGGCTGCCTTATGCTACAGTCTGTCTATAGGGGATGGGAGGCTGCCTTATACTACAGTCTGCCTATAGGGGATGGGGGGGCTGCCTTATATTGCAGTCTGCCTATAGGAGATGAGGGGTGCTGCCTTATACTACAGTCTGCCTATAGGGGATGGGGGGGCTACCTGATACTACAGTTTGCCTATGTACGAAGCACATTTGATCAAAGTATGAGGCAGTTATAACATGGATGAATGTGACACGCATCTCTAGTCTCTTCATACAGGTAACCAGCTTTTTCAGTCTCTGCTCTGAATCAACTCCTGTGTGTCTACACTCCATTCAATGTCAGCAAGCAGTTAATCCTGAATGCTACATATGTGTTTGAAACTATGCAAGCTTATATCTGGTGTATAATTATTTCAACTTACTCTGCTTGTCCCCTTATGCTGTGAGGTCAAGAAACTTTTCTAAGTGGTTTATGATGCATGTAGGCCTGGACATTGGTTTATCTGAGCCCAACATTTATTGTGCCCTGCTGTCTTAGTTTAGTTTGATGGATTAGCGAGGAGAGCAAAAAAAAAAAAAAATCTAAGCCTTAGCCTCCTATATACGGTTGTGTCCAAAAGTATTGACACCCCTGCAATTCTGTCAGATAATTCTCAGTTTCTTCCTGAAAATGATTGCAAACACAAATTCTTTGGTATTATTATCTTCATTTAATTTGTATTAATTGAATAAACACAAAAAGAATTGTCCTAAAGCCAAATTGGATATAATTCCACACCAAACATAAAAAAGAGGGTGGACAAAAGTATTGGCACTGTTTGAAAAATCATGTGATGCTTCTCTAATTTGGGTAATTAACAGCACCTGTAACTTACCTGTGGCACCTAACAGGTGTTGGCAATAACTAAATCACACTTGCAGCCAGTTGACATGGATTAAAGTTGACTCAACCTCTGTCCTGTGTCCTTATGTGTACCACATTGAGCATGGAGAAAAGAAAGAAGACCAAAGAACTGTCTGAGGACTTGAGAAACCAAATTGTTAGGAAGCATGAGCAATCTCAAGACTACAAGTCCATCTCCAAAGACCTGAATGTTCCTGTGTCTACCGTGCGCAGTGTCATCAAGAAGTTTAAAGCCCATGGCACTGTGGCTAACCTCCCTAGATGTGGACGGAAAAGAAAAATTGACAAGAGATTTCAACGCAAGATTGTGTGGATGTTGGATAAAGAACCTCAACTAACATCCAAACAAGATCAAGCTGCCCTGCAGTCCGAGGGTACAACAATGTCAACCCATACTATCCGTCGGCGTCTGAATGAAAAGGGACTGTATGGTAGGAGACCCAGGAAGACCCCACTTCATACCCCGAGACATAAAAAAGCCAGGCTGGAGTTTGCCAAAACTTACCTGAAAAAGCCTAAAACATTTTGGAAGAATGTTCTCTGGTCAGATGAGACAAAAGTAGAGCTTTTTGGGCAAAGGCATCAACATAGAGTTTACAGGAGAAAAAAAGAGGCATTCAAAGAAAAGAACACGGTCCCTACAGTCAAACATGGTGGAGGTTCCCTGATGTTTTGGGGTTGCTTTGCTGCCTCTGGAACTGGACTGCTTGACCGTGTGCATGGCATTATGAAGTCTGAAGACTATCAACAAATTTTGTAGCATAATCTAGGGCCCAGTGTGAGAAAGCTGGGTCTCCCTCAGAGGTCATGGGTCTTCCAGAAGGACAATGACCCAAAACACACTTCAAAAAGCACTAGAAAATGGTTTGAGAGAAGGCACTGAAGACTTCTAAGGTGGCCAGCAATGAGTCCAGACCTGAATCCCATAGAACACCTGTGGAGAGATCTAAAAATGGCAGTTTGGAGAAGGGACCCTTCAAATATCAGGGACCTGGAGCAGTTTGCCAAAGAAGAATGGTCTAAAATTCCAGCAGAGCATTGTAAGAAACTCATTGATGGTTACCGGAAGCAGTTGGTCACAGTTATTTTGGCTAAAGGTTCTGCAACCAAGTATTAGGCTGAGGGTGCCAATACTTTTGTCTGGCCCATTTTTGGAGTTTTGTGTGAAATGATCAATGTTTTGCTTTTTGCTTCATTCTTTTTTGTGTTTTTTTATTTAAGACAAATTAAATGAAGATAATAATACCAAAAAATTTGTGTTTGCAATCATTTTCAGGAAGAAACTGAGTATTATCTGACAGAATTGCAGGGGTGTCAATACTTTTGGCCACAACTGTATTCAGACATAGCTTGGGGAAGGCATTTATGCAGGGGGCATTTATGCACATTTAATCGAAGTACATTTGATCAAAGTATGAGGCAGTTATAACATGTCAGTTAGACAGGGTAGGAGACAGGTAAGAGATTTAAAGACATCTATTTCCTGTACCTTTGGATTACAACAAATATATACCATATGCACTTGTGTAATTTATATCCTGGCCGCTGCATTCACACACATCCACCGCCATGGCATTAACTCTCTACACTCCATCCATATCGGCCCCTCACTCCTTTCCTCTCCTATGTATAGCACTCACGCTCTTTTCACATTGCTAAATTGCACAGATCCATTCAGTCCTACCATTCAACATCAGAGACGCTCTCACAAATCACTTAACCATCTGCTCACTCTTTCTATCCTCCTCCTCCTAGTCGCAGGAGACATTGCTTCCAACCCTGGCCCCCATGTTATAGAAAGTCAAACCCCCCAACTGCTACACTCAGAAGCCCCTCTAATATTATTAATTTTCCCTGCATGCCATCTGTCTCTTAATTGTGCCCTTTGGAATTCTCACTCAGTGTGTAACAAACTCTCCTTCATCCATGACTTCTTCCTTTCTAATTCTCTTAACCTTCTGGCTCTTACTGAAACCTGGATCCAGCAGTCAGGCACTACCGCTGCTGCTGCTCTTTCAAATGATGGACTACACTTCTCTCATACTCCAAGATCAGACAATAGAGCAGGTGGAGGCGTTGTTCTGCTCCTATCACCCAAATGTACCTTTCAGGTTATTTCTCAAGTACCCTCACTTGTCTTCCCTTCTTTTGAGGTCCATGCCGTCAGATTCTACACCCCCTTCTCCATGCAAGTGGCGGTGGTATATCGTCCTTCCGGCCCCTCCCATCAGTTCCTGGATCATTTTGGCACTTGGCTTCCACATGTTCTCTCCTGTGACATCCCTACCCTCATAATGGGCGATTTCAACATCCCCATTGCTCTTCCCCTCTCCCCATCTGCTACTCACCTTTTATCTCTAACCTCCTCGTTTGGCCTTTTGCAGCTTACTAATTCTCCAATGCATGAAGACGGAAACTCCCTCGACTTGGTCTTCTCGGCTTTGTGCAGTGGATGATTTTGTAAACTCCCCTCTCCCTCTCTCTGACCACAACCTTCTTTCATTCTCTATCAAGAACTGCCAGGCCACTCATGTCACCCCCACTGTCCATACTTATAGAAACATACAGGCCATTAACACCCAGAAACTTATGAAGAACTTGCAGTCTTCATTGGCCCCCATCTCCTCCCTCTCATGTCCTGATTCTGCATTGAAGCATTACAATGAAAAACTTCAAAGTGCCCTGGATAAATTTGCACCCTCTATACATAGAACACCACAACACAGATGGCGACAACCCTGGCACACCCTGCAAACACGTTTCCTGCAGCGGTGCTCCAGGTGCGCCAAACGTCTGTGGAAAAAATCCAATCTACACAAAGATTTCATCCATTATAAGTTTATGCTTAGAACATACAACACTGCCCTTCACCTCTCCAAACAAACCTATTTCAACACCCTCGTCACCTCACTGTCCAATAACCCTAAACTTCTCTTTGACACTTTTCATTCTCTACTCAACCCAAGAGTACAGGCCCCAACCACGGAGCTTCGAGCTGACGATCTGGCCAATTATTTCAAAGAAAAAATTGAGCAGATCCGACAGGAAATTATCTCCCAATCACCTCATACCATGCACTGTCCTCCGTCCCTCACTGCATCTAGCTCACTCTCTGATTTTGAACCAATCACAGAAGAAGTAAGCAGGCTCCTTGCATCTTCTCGCCCAACCACTTGTACCAGTGACCCATTTCCATCACATCTCCTCCATTCCCTTTCCCCTGCTGTCACCACTCACCTAACTAAACTATTTAACCTCTCTCTCTCTTCTGGTATCTTTCCCTCCTCATTTAAGCATGCCATCATACATCCACTACTTAAAAGATCATCCCTCGACCAAAACTGTGCCGCTATCTATAGACCTGTCTCTAATCTTCCCTTCATCTCTAAACTCCTGGAACGCCTTGTCCACTCTCGTCTTATCCGCTATCTCTCTGATAACTTTCTTCTCGACCCTCTCCAATCCGGTTTCTGCTCTTTACACTCTACTGAAACTACCCTCACTAAAGTCTCTAATGATCTACTAACAGCTAAATCAAATGGTCATTACTCTATGCTAATTCTCTTGGATCTCTCTGCAGCATTCAACGCTGTGGATCATCAGCTCCTCCTCACTATGCTCCGTTGCATTGGCCTCAAGGACACCGTTCTCTCCTGTTTCTCCTCCTATCTCTCTGACCGCTCCTTTACTCTATCTTTTGCTGGTTCCTCCTCTCATCTTTCCCTTTCTGTTGGGGTTCCTTGAGGATCAGTCCTAGGCCCCGTCCTCTTCTCTTTGTACACTGCCCCTATTGGTGAAAAAATCAGTAGATTTGGTTTCCAGTACCATCTCTATGCTGATGACACCCAATTATACGCTTCTCCTGACATCACGCCTGCCTTTCTAGAAAACACCAGCGATTGTCTAAATGCTGTGTCTAACATCATGTCCTCACTATATCTAAAACTGAACCTGTCAAAGACTGAACTGCTTGTGTTACCTCCCGCTACTAATGTACCCATACCCGACATTGCCATTTCCGTGTGTGGTTCCACTATTACTCCCCAGCAACATGCCCGTTGTCTTGGGGTCATACTTGACTCCGAGCTTTCCATTGCTCCCCACATCTGATCACTGGCTCGCTCTTGTTATCTGCATCTCAAAAACATTTCTAGAATTCGACCATTTCTTACTTTTGACTCCGCAAAAACTCTTACTGTTTCTCGTATTCATTCTCGTCTGGACAATTGTAACTCTCTTCTAATCAGTCTCTCTCTTACCAAACTCCCCTCTACAATCTGTCTTGAATGCTGCAGCCAGGATCATATTCCTCGCCAATCGTTACACCGATGCCTCTACCTTGTGCCAGTCATTACACTGGCTACCCATCCACTCCAGAATCTGTACAAACTTATTACCCTCACCCGCAAAGCCCTCCATGGCTCAGCACCACCCTACATCTCCTCCCTTGTTTCAGTATACCACCCTGCCCACGCCCTCCATTCTGCTGATGTCCTGAGGTTAGCATCCTCGATAATCAGAACCTCCTACTCCCGTCTCCAAGACTATACACGTGCTGCGCCAATTCTTTGGAATGCACTTCCCAGGTCAATACGATTAGTCCCTAATCCCTACAATTTTAAGCGTGCCCTGTAAACGCATTTATTCAGATTGGCCTACCGCCTCAACATGTTAACCTATCCCTGTGTGGCACAGCCAAAAGTTTTACCATAACCAGGTTCCATGCATCATGTTCCCACATGCTTTATGCATCTATTAGCCCTCTGTGTCTGTACTGTTACACACTTAACATTATGGCTGGTCCAAACAATCAGGGCAACTGTTACCACACACCTTTCGTGTCTACCTTTTTCCTCATAGATTGTAAGCTTGCAAGCAGGGCCCTCATTCCTCTTGGTATCTGTTATGATCTATGTGATTATTGTTATGCTGTAATGTCTATCGTCTGTACAAGTCTCCTCTGAAATGTAAAGTGCTGCGGAATATGTTGGCGCTATAGAAATAAAATGTATTATTATTATTATGGGGGAGTGTTGCCTTATTTTACAGTCTGCTTATTGGGGGCTGCAATATACTCGAGTCTGCCTATGGGGGCTACATTATACTATATACTAGGTATATTGAGGACTCTCTGGTGTGTTATACTATATGGAGGCTGTCTAGTGGGCCATCATACAGTGTGTAGATTACAGTAAGGGGGACATCATACAATGTGGATTTTACAGTGAGGGGACCATCATACAGTGTTGGAGCCATCATTGGGGGATACTAAGGGGTCAGTATATATACAGTGAGGGGGCATTATACTGTGTATAGGGGAGCGATACAAGGGGGATACTCAGGACATTATTAAATGTAAAGTGGGCACTTATTGTTATAGGGGAACTCAGGTTACTGTGACTGTCAATCGGGGCACACAGAGGGCATTATTACATTCTAGGGGACAAAATGTGCGCACTGTTTTCTCAGTCACTTGCACCCGGCATTACTGTATTATAGAGGGATGCTTTAGAATTTAGAGGGCACACAGAACCACACAATAGGTGCAATAATAGGGACACGTACAGCAGCAGCGGCTCAGCATTGGGGTATCAGGTTCAGTAATAGGGACACGTACAGCAGCAGCGGCTCAGCATTGGGGTATCAGGTGCAGTAATAGGGACACGTACGGCAGCAGCGGCTCAGCATTGGGGTATCAGCTGCAGTAATAGGGACACATACGGCAGCAGCGGCTCAGCATTGGGGTATCAGGTGCAGTAATAAGGACACATACGGCAGCAGCGGCTCAGCATTGGGGTATGAGGTGCAGTAATAAGGACACATACGGCAGCAGTGGCTCAGCATTGGGGTATCAGGTGCAGTAATAGGGACACAAACGGCAGCAGCGGCTCAGCAGGATGAGGGGTTTGTGCAGGTTGGGGATACATGGTGATGGGGCTGGAATATTAGAAGAGAAACGTGTCAAATATTTTATATTTATTTATATGCATCTCCAGTTGGAGTACTGAGGGTTTTGTTTTGTTGTATAACTATATAATTTCACTTTTTTTTACTTGTGGAATCTGCATAGCGATTATTTCCTAAATTGTGTTTTTGTGTTGTGCCTCGGCTCGGGTTCTGTAGGAGGACCATTGGATTCGTAATGCATCTTATTTTATGCTATTTTTGACTGTATATTAATTACTGCTGGTATCTTTGTCCAGGACGCGAACTTGCGGTGTTCCTGCGGTGGTTCTTCTGAGCCATCGATGGTTCCTGGCTTTCTTCTTCGGCGCTCAAATGGATATATTCCCTCTGACGCCTATTTTTTAAACTGACAATCTCCTCTTCCCCTTTAAAAGGTCATTTTAACCCCCAAAAAATGATCCTTTCTATAATAATCTACAATATCCTCTTTTAAAATATTCCCCTCTATTACAAATGGCTGAATGGTATAATTTATGTTTTCATATTCCCTTTCTATATATCAAAATTATCTCTGACGAAATTCTCAGTTATAATATTGAATTATCCTTCTCTTCTCTAAAATTTGCTTTTTGAATGTAACCTTAGATATAGATTCATTTCCATACGGATATTTTTTTTTTGTCTTCTAATTACTGATAGTCCTTTACTATGACATCATATATATATTTTTTTATTGTTTTTAAATAAGTTTTCTCTTTTGAAATGCTTTCACAGTTATAGATATCTGCATGTCAGTACGTCGACAGCGATGTCATTTCTCTCTGACAAATCCATCTTTGTATACTCACACGCATATTATTTATACTTTTTAATTATGACGTTTTTTTCAACAATAAGTGATGATGGGTTTCTCCTTGGATATGATCTCAGCATAATATCGGCCCCAGTCTGGGAGTTTGCGATGTCTTGCGACTTTCCCTCACTCTAGAGCAGGGTTCCCCACCTCCAGTCCTCAAGGCCCACCAACAGATCATGTTTTCAGGATTTCATTAGTATTGCCCAGGTCATAATTGCTTCACCTGTGCAATACAAAGGAAATCCTGAAAACATGATCTGTCGGTGGGCCTTGAGGACTGGAGTTGGGGAACCCTGCTCTAGAGCTTCGAACAGAAAAAATCCCCCTCCCCTTTTTATCTTGTCTTCCTCTTTTTTATATTGTTTGTACTGGGAAATTGATTTATTTTACATGGTAAAAGCGATCACTTTATATTCATAATTATTAATGGACACAGTTCACTTAGATTTTTTAAATATTTATTAATTTTTTAATGTGTTTCTGCTCCGCAGGTTCTTGTCCATATCTTCTCTTTTGAAGAAAGCTTGGATCCACTCATTCATTTCTTAATTTTTTTCTTTAAATAATTTTCAGTTGTTACCCGTTAATCTGTGAATAGAAATGAATTGATGATTAAGAAAGGGATCCTTAATGTATATGTTTAATTCTATACCGATAAAGACGTGTTAACCTTTTGTCAACCATGAACTCTGACATCATGCGTCATTTGATCGTTAGGCGCCATTTTTTGAATTTAGCATGTGCTTAAACCTTGCAAGCACCTTGTCTCTTCATATTGTATGTGGTATTTCCTGACGAAGGGGTCATTGGAACACCGAAATGCGTTGAATAAGCAACTGGAATATTTCAATAATTTCTGGAATTAATCTATTGCGGCAGCGCGGAGATAATCCACACTTCCTACTAAGCATATCTCTTCATAAGGTCGTGGATCGACCTGTGGATCTGCGGCAGCTGCCATCTTTACATGCCTGTATTCACCTGCACCAGGTGAGCAGTTTTCTTGGTGTTTCATCTTTGTGATACGTGGGATAAGACCCTATTGCGCTTTGTGTCTCCCCTCTTTCTTTTTCTATATATAGCAAACTGATGATACCGCTTAGAGTTTGTAAATCTTTCAATAAAAAAATTATACTTACGTTTTATTTATTGTGTTCCCGCTCTGCTGAAGCAGCAGGTAAAAGCTCGGAGGAGTCAGCTGTATAGAATGGAGAAGAAAGGAAGGGAAGGTGTTGGTATCTTCCATTAAAAATATACTGTACAATATAGTATAAAGGGAAGACACAAAGTATATCTACCCATATTATGGGCCTTAGTGTAACAACATGTCACATACAACAATGGGGGAAGCTTTTCCTTACTTTGTTGGACGTCTCTCTGTTTCTTTTTTATCACTTTTGCTGCTGGAGAAAAAGAAAAAGTGATCACAAATAAATATATCAATATAATAATCAGGAACAAATCCTAGCATCATAGGGATACAGATAATAAACATAATGTATGCCCTATCTCATATACTTCACCACATCATATAGATTGCTAATTATTAGCTCATTGAATACATTTCACATGCACTTGCAAGCGGACTGATCTGCCTGTGTAACTACCAGGACAAATCATTGTATAATTTTGCATCTAGAAGACAGCGTTTAGGACATAAGGGCACATCCATTTGTGGGAAGGGTTAAATACTTACATGTTTTTGACAGTGATCTGGTTTTTTCTTCTATAGCATTTTGGCATCCACCATTTATGTTTGTGTCTTAAAAAATCCAAACAAACAAATTGAGACTCAGACAATTCACATCATCATTCTGATCAGTCTATGAGAATTTATACAGTGATATTGTCCTGTGTAATGTCCTATGATAATGTCACAATTAGTGATGGGTGAACCTCTGGATGTTTGGGTCCTGCGTGTTATGCCAAACGGTTAAAAAAAAAAGCTTGGTTTGGGTACCAGAACAGTACCCGAAACCGAACCTAGACCCCATTCAGATGCATGGTATGCCCGAACACCCATTGTTTGCCATGCTGTCATTTGCAGCACAGCACAGCAAACACTGTCTGTGATCAGTCAGAGAGCTGCGGTTTCCAACACCAGCTATGAAAGTTTACCTCTGTTCATAGAGGCGTCGGCTGATTAGAGAGTACTATTCCCAGCAGCCTACGCCTGCTGCCGCTAATAACAGCGAGATCAGGTGTCGTTGATGGGAGTATTCATCAGTCAGTGCCTGCACTATAAATAAATACAATTTTTAAAAAAAAATATGACGTGAAGTCTTTCTATTTTTGATTACCAGTATGGTAAAACTGACAGCTGCGAGCTGCAACATTTAGCTGTCAGCTTTAGCAAAGCTGGTTATCAACAATAGAGGGGTCCCAACGGCATTTAAAAAACAATTAAAAAATATGGAATGGGATCCCCCCATTTTTAACAACCTGCCAAGAATTAATGCTTAGGAAGCCTATGGATAAAGTTATCGGACTGGATATAACTGCTATCCATGTCTTCTTGAGTACATTTTTTTCCAGGAGACTCGGCGGTGTTCTGGGAGTCTTGGCGAATACATTATAATCTCACTATCTGTCTACTTACAAGCTGATATCCTCATTGCTGCCTTCTGATGTGGCATTAAACTTATCCACCTCTTCTTCCTCCTTTTTCTCCTCCTCCTCGTCATCCTCCTTCTCCTCCTCGTCATCCTCCTTCTCCTCCTCGTCATCCTCCTCATCCTCCTTCTCCTCCTCCTTCTCCTCCTCCTCGTCATCCTCCTTCTCCTCCTCGTCATCCTCCTCCTCCTCATCCTCCTCCTCCTCATCCTCCTCCTCCTCATCATCCTCCTCCTCCTCGTCATCCTCCTTCTCCTTCTCCTCATTCTCCTTCTCCTCCTCCTCGTCATCCTCCTTCTCCTCCTCCTCCTCATCATCCTCCTTCTCCTCCTCGTCATCCTCCTCCTTCTCCTCCTCGTCATCCTCCTTCTCCTCCTCCTCGTCATCCTCCTCCTCCTCCTTCTCCTCGTCATCCTCCTCCTCCTCGTCATCCTCCTTCTCCTCCTTCTCATCATCCTCGTCATCCTCCTCCTCCTCGTCATCCTCCTTCTCCTCCTCCTCGTCATCCTCCTTCTCCTCGTCATCCTCCTTCTCCTCCTCGTCATCCTCCTTCTGCTCCTCCTCCTCGTCATCCTCCTTCTCCTCCTCCTCGTCATCCTCCTTCTCCTCCTCCTCGTCATCCTCCTTCTGCTCCTCCTCCTCGTCATCCTCCTTCTCCTCCTCCTCGTCATCCTCCTCCTTCTCCTCCTCCTCGTCATCCTCCTTCTCCTCCTCCTTCTTCTGCTCGTCATCCTCCTTCTTCTCCTCCTCCTCGTCATCCTCCTTCTCCTCCTCGTCATCCTCCTTCTCCTCCTCGTCATCCTCCTTCTTCTGCTCGTCATCCTCCTTCTTCTGCTCGTCATCCTCCTCCTCGTCATCCTCCTTCTCCTCCTCCTCCTTCTCCTCCTCGTCATCCTCCTTCTCCTCCTCCTCTTCCTCACTATTGGATATATAACAGACATTATTTAGCAATTCTCATAAACTGCCATTGTTTTTACAATTACTCATTTTATATGAGAAATTTCTCTAAAAACTTCTGAATTTCTATCCATCATCACTGTTATCCTCCAGTTGCCAACTATTAGCAGAATGAAGGCTGCAATTTATAGTAGACTGTGTATGGAGGACATAAATGGTTTCATAAAACTCCCAGGCATGATCCGTAAAAATCTCTCTAAGAAAAAGTGTCCGTGTTACCGTCCGCCATGTCTGTCATGCCGCAAGATGCCTGGAGCAATGTGCACATGCGCCTTACCTCATGGCTGTTGCTGGGTAACCATCCATCTGTCTGGTTCTGCAATCCGCTGTATTCCTGGAACACCTAATCATGTGACTTCTATGTTCCAGCCCTGCTCTGATTCTGCAATCCGCTGTATTCCTGGAAACCTCTGATCATGTGACCTCCTCTATGGTTCTACCCAGGCTGTTCTAGCGATGCTCTCTATGATCCTGGAGGATCTGAACACAAAGTTCCTCCCAGGTCCTGACCCGGAAGTACTGGTGCTATGGTGCTATATCAGACCGCCCCTCCCTATGGTCAGGGCCTGAGTATCGTGTTGCTTCCCTGTATGGCTGCTAGGCTTGCAGGGTCGCTCCTGTATTCTGTGCTCCTACACTTTGCTCTGTCGTGCGTCTCTGCACACGCTCTGTGCTTGTACTCTGACTCCTGTCTCGTGCCATGTCTTGTGTTGTCTCTCATGCCATGTTTGTCCTTGCCTTGCCTTGTAGTACCTCCGCTGTTCTCTGCTTTAGCCTGTTTTGCCATGTCTGGTCTTTGCTATTCTGAGCCTTGTAGTACTTCTCATGTTTCTTGTCTCTGCCTGGTTTTCTGTACTCTGCCCTTTGGTGCTCTCTTGCACATTTCCACGCTAGTCCCAAGGCTCTGCCTTGGCCCGGCTCTGGGCTAGGGCCTACGCTCCGCTGCTAGCTCTGTTCTTGCTCTGACCTGGCTCTGTTTCTGCCTATGTTCCGCACCCTGTCTTGCCTTGTTTCTCGCCTAGCCTTGTCTTGTTTCTTGCTTTGTTGCTTCGTGTGCCCTTTGCATGCACCTGGCCTTCCTAGCCTCCTGCTTCTGCCTCAGCCCTGCCCGTCCTAGTCGTGCCCGCCTGCTTGTGCCTCAGCCGTGCTCGTCGGTCAGTGACAGCTGTGTCGCCTGCTATGCCTCAGCCGGGTTCGCTGGAGTCTTGCCCGCCTGTTAGTGCTGCAGACCGATCAGCTAGCCAGTGCCCCAGCCGTGCTCTCTGTGCTTCCTTGCACTTCACGCTGTTTCTGCACTGTGCTCTACGTGCTCTCTATAGCACGCGCAGGTGTAACAGTCAACGTGGGACTGGACACAGCGCCTCCAGCAGGGCGAATTTATGACACACGTGACCCTGGATACAGCGCCTCCAGCGGGGCGAATTTAAATAATACCGGGACGTGCAGCCGGATACACCGCCTCCAGCTGGCGAATTTAAAAAGTACACGTAAAACTGGATACCCCGCCTCCAGCTGGCGAATTTAAATAATAAGGGGAAACACAGGAACAATTACAGTGGTGGGCCCTGTAATAGGGAATAGGGACATGGAGACCTCCTGAGCTCCCCTGAGGCAGCGTCCCTGCACTCCTTACATTCCCTATACAGGCTCCGAACCTGTCGCCGCACGCGAACCTTATGCCCTGACTCGCCCTGAACCTAATCCCTCGCTAGGGCATTGGCCGGTGTGGAAACTAATCCCACCACTGCACTAGATCAAACATAAGGAAAGTCACAAACAGGGGAAATAGATCTTAGCTCTCTCTGTGCAAATGCTCCAGCACAGAGTCCAGCAACCGACTGCAGCCTTCCTCCAGAATAGCTGCCACCAAGTTCAGTCAGCGCTGCAAAGAACTCCCTTCTGTGACTCCTTCCACACCAGGACTCAGATTGAGCTGAGCAATCTCTCCAGCTCCTTCCACCACCAAGGTTGGTTGCAAATGAACAACTATCACCAATGATGATTGCATACCCTGAGCACACCTTTATAGGGTGTCACACCTGATCCATAATTAAGTGAACATTAACCTAAACCTAAGGTGCGATACCATTCCCCACCACCGGGCAACTTAGAATGAAGGACACCACGTGTGATAATTCTAATGGCCACCGGGGTCTATCACGACACACTTTGGAACCAAAGGAAAAAAAGTTCACTTAATGCATTAAATACCGCCAGATCCAACACTGGATCATGACAGTACCCCCTCCTTAATGAGGGGCCTCTGGACCCTCAAGACCACCCCTCCTTAGGGAAACCCCTACAGCGGGGACGCCCAGACCCTGAGTTCACCCACCCTCACCTGAATTCAAATTTATGACAAACACGCAGCTGGTAATGGCAATAAAGTTAATTTTGGAGGCACCACTCATCTCCACAGCGCCGACCTGGGGAACGAGTTTATGTATGTGTATGTTTGTTTGTTATGAGCTGATCAGGCTCCACAACACACTTCCACAAGATGATTTTTGGTGGCACCCATACACGCTCATTCACACACAGGTCCGGACCTGAACGTTTATTGCACACATTCGTTTGTCATAAAACTTGGTGAACTCATTCTGGACCTGATAACAGAGGCGTCCCCCTGTGTCACCACACTCACACCCCCGCATTACACCATAGGGTACACCACCCTCCAACCCTTTCCACCACGAGGTCTGCCCCTCACAGGGTTTGCTAGTGGCGAGGGCTGGAACTTGCCCCTACTCCCCCACCGCACAATCGCTGCTCTCACTGGAGAGGAAGGGGTCCCCTGAAAAGAGACGGCAGAGACAGTGGTCTCAAGGCAGCAGCCCCCACACGACTGCCCCCAGCTGACTACTTCCCTAGCTCGCCAATCTATCCCCGGGTTGTGTTTTTTCAGCCAAGGGAAGCCTAAAACGATAGGTACTGGCATTCCCTCCAAGACGTAGCATGACAAGGACTCCTCATGATGTCCTATACGCAGATGGATGTTTTCTACGACTTGGGTAAGGCTCCCCTGACTCAGTGGAACAGAGTTAATGGCCTGGACGCTTATAGGTTGGGCCAGCGTCCTACACTTCAGGCCATGAGTCTGGACAAAACGAGCATCCACTAGACTGACTCCTGCTCCGCTGTCCACAAGCACCAGTACCACCTCCGGTACCCCGCCAGCTAACACTTCTGCTGACATAATACCTTGGGAGGGCAAAATGGAGGAAATGTACACTCCCTGGTTGCCTCCCTCCAAACGACCATGGGTCTGCGGCTTCTGAGATGACACAGATATTTTGGCACGTAATGGGCACGCCTTAAGGAAATGACCAGTCTGCCCACAGGAAAAACATGCCAACCCCACTCCCTGAACCGTAGGCAGGCCTGAACACAACCCAACACCTCCTACTTGCATAGGTTCGTCCGGAGACTTGGCACGCCCTGGGCAGATTCCCATGAAATGGCCCGGCTTCCCACAGGAAAAGCATACCCCCCACCACGGTGAACCCCAGGCAACCCCCTATTTGTACCAACAACACCGGGCTGCCTGGGTTCCACCAACCGTACCAGGGGGTCCTCACCCCCGGAGCGGACTACAGGGGGCACATTTTGTGTATGTCTTTCCCTAAGGCGTCTATCCACCCGGATGGCGAGGGACATGGCGGCCTCCAGCAACCTGGGGGCGGCGTACTGCACCAGAGTGTCCTGCAACTTAGGAGACAGACCCTGCACAAATTGACTCCTAAGTGCAGGGTCATTCCACTGAGTGTTAGTGGCCCATCTCCTAAACTCAGAGCAGTACTCCTCAGCAATCCGGGCTCCCTGTTTACACCTACGGAGTCGGGATTCCGCCAGAGAGACGCCATCAGGATGCCCATACACAAGCGCCAAAGCCGCAAAAAACTCGTCCACGGACTCTAAAGATGGTGAATCGTCCGGCAGGGAGAAGGCCCAGGATTGGGGATCCCCCTTCAAAAGGGACATAATGATTCCCACCCGTTGCTCTTCGATCCCTGAAGAACGAGGGCGCAGCCTGAAATATAATTTACAGGCCTGCTGAAAAACCAAGAATTGATCTCTCCCTCCAGAAAACCGGTCTGGGAGAGATATCTTGGGTTCTGGCTGAGCCTGTGCCTGAATCAAACCTCCAAAGCCCACCAACAGCTGCAGTTGCTGCACCATCTCACCGCGCAGCCCTCTAATCTCTTCAGTAAAGGTCTGCAGTACCTGGGTAAAGGTTTGCATTAGGTCCATAGCTCAGCAGAAAAGAAAAAATGTTACGGTTAGTGATAATGTAACGGTCAACGTGGGACTGGACACAGCGCCTCCAGCAGGGCGAATTTATGACACACGTGACCCTGGATACAGCGCCTCCAGCGGGGCGAATTTAAATAATACCGGGACGTGCAGCCGGATACACCGCCTCCAGCTGGCGAATTTAAAAAGTACACGTAAAACTGGATACCCCGCCTCCAGCTGGCGAATTTAAATAATAAGGGGAAACACAGGAACAATTACAGTGGTGGGCCCTGTAATAGGGAATAGGGACATGGAGACCTCCTAAGCTCCCCTGAGGCAGCGTCCCTGCACTCCTTACATTCCCTATACAGGCTCCGAACCTGTCGCCGCACGCGAACCTTATGCCCTGACTTGCCCTGAACCTAGTCCCTCGCTAGGGCATTGGCCGGTGCGGAAACTAATCCCACCACTGCACTAGATCAAACATAAGGAAAGTCACAAACAGGGGAAATAGAACTTAGGTCTCTCTGTGCAAATGCTCCAGCACAGAGTCCAGCAACCGACTGCAGCCTTCCTCCTGAATAGCTGCCACCAAGTTCAGTCAGCGATGCAAAGAACTCCCTTCTGTGACTCCTTCCACACCAGGACTCAGATTGAGCTGAGCAATCTCTCCAGCTCCTTCCACCACCAAGGTTGGTTGCAAATGAACAACTATCACCAATGATGATTGCATACCCTGAGCACACCTTTATAGGGTGTCACACCTGATCCATAATTAAGTGAACATTAACCTAAACCTAAGGTGCGATACCATTCCCCACCACCGGGCAACTTAGAATGAAGGACACCACGTGTGATAATTCTAATGGCCACCGGGGTCTATCACGACACACTTTGGAACCAAAGGAAAAAAAGTACACTTAATGCATTAAATACCGCCAGATCCAACACTGGATCATGACAGCAGGTCCTCGCCTGCCCTTGGCATACCTCCCCGTGCTTCTCTAAAAGTACGCGCAGGTTTTGCCATGTACCCTGTCGTGCCCTCTAGCACACACAGGTCCTAGTCTGTATCATGTCTTGAATCCTGACCCTGGCGTGCCTCTCTGCATGCGCAGGACTCTGCTTTTAAACTCTGTCCCTGGCATGCCCCTCGGCATGCGCAGGCCTCCGTCCATGAACCTGACCCTGGCGTGTTCCTTCGCAAGCGCAGGACTCTGCTCTGTACCTTTCTCTGGCGTGTCCCTCTACACGCGCAGACCTCCGTCCTTAAACCTGTCCCTGGCGTGCCCTTTGCATGCGCAGGCCTCCGTCCTTGAATGAACCCTGGTGTGTCTCCAAGCACGCACCCTGCCTTGATCCCTGGATTGCCTGCCGGATTCCCGAAACCTGCCGACCGCTGCCAGAGGTCCAGAACCAGATGACTGCGGCCTGATGTCCGGACCTGATTTCCGTAGCCTGATGCCTGGATCCTGTCGGTCGTTGCCAGTAGTCCGGAGTCCGATGCCATCGCACCCAGTCTTGGATCCTGGCGTGTCTCCTTGCACGCACCCTGCCTTGGACTCTGGCGTGTCTCTCGGCGTGCACCTTGTCTTGGACTCTGGCGTGTCCTAGCACGCATCCCTCCTAGGAACTCGTGTGATCCCTAACACGTATCCTGCCCTGGACTCCAGTATGTTTTCTGCACGTGTTATGTCTGAACTTTAGGCGTGCCCTTGCACGCACCTTGCCGTGTTTCACCGTTGGTGCCCTGCATCTGATTCTCTGTTTTTGCCTTGTATCTGATTAAAATGTGTAACCACGTTTGCTGATGAAATCCTGTGACTTCGCTTTATGTTTCGTTTCCTGTTCGCCCTGTTGCTAGACACTCAATAGTGTCTCCCTGAGCCGGCCGTCTGGTCCAGCTGCCGTGGTGGCTCACCCCGTTGGTCTTGCCCCTGACACTCCCTGTACAGGGGGTGGGTTCTCACTAGGTTCGCTCGCCCTAGGTGGGTGGGTGCCACGGCCCAGAGGGTCCACTCTAAAAGGAAAAACGACGCAGCGTAAGCTGACGCTCGTCACACTCACAGCAACCAACCAGATCACTGCTCTTCATTTTAAAGGAAATTGAGATGTTGAAATCTGGATTCTGATTGGCTGTGAAGGGTCACACTGATACTTTGTCTTAGAAGAGTATTTATACATGAGCGTGCCTGTGTCTGCTGATGGTGGCACAGTGACAATGAGGGGATGTGAAATCTTCATGAATTTCCAACTCTTTCTTACATCATTTCCCCTTGTAGATACAGTACATTGATTATGGCAATAGTATATCTGAGGGAACAGCTCAGAAATATGACTCTGTTTATAATACCAACTTACAAGATGGTCTCCAGGGTAGGCGCGCGGGATGCTCTTCCAAATTTGTTTTTCCTATAATAGAACAAACAGCTCTGGTTAGAATCATAACACACTGGCTCATCATCTGCGGCTTTTTATAAGTCACTTTCCTTATATGTCTAGTGGTATTTGTTGCTGTTTTGGCACAGAATTCATCAAAATAATGTGCGTGATTCATGAATTTGTCGCAAAGTAAAAAATAGGCTTTTTTCGTCTTTTGAACTGCGTTTGTGATGTTTGGTCTCATATTTTGGAGTACTGAAAAACACACCAGTGGGAGGAAGAAGGAGACTAGAGAGAATCTGTGCCAAATCAGGTGAAAATATCTGGAATTGTTAAAAAACAGCCACAAAGCAGCAAAAATTAGAAAAAAGACGAGCACATGTAAAATTGACTTAAAAAAGGTGCAAATAATGATAAGGGTAAAAAGCAACAAAAAAAGGTGCCAACACACAAAAGTAGACATAAAGTGGACACAAAGGTGGTGATGAATCTGGGCCACGATCTATATAACCTGTCCCTCAGATAACAGCATGGACATAACCTCCAGAATCTCTCCAGCTCTGCCATCACATAGATTGTGCTACACAGAAGGATGATCCTTTAATCTCAGGCTCCAAGACAACATTTGGTCGGTCAAGAGTCCGGATAAATTTGGGGCATTACTGTAATTGGCTCCTGACCGTATTGTTATTCTACGAATAAAAGGGATGAGGAACAGTATGAAGAATTAATTTGGGTCTAAGTTCTTTATTATTGAAAGCAATGTCATCCTTCTTATGGAAACAGTGTAAATGCCCCTGAGTGGGAGCAGTAACGCCATGATATCACCACCATGGAGTCCTCCCCTTATTGGGACACATACTACTCCTATATGAATGTGGAAGATATAATAAGATACATACTCGAATTCTACCTCCCATAGCTCTATGCTGACTCTCCATCTATTAAAGAAAAAGCCAAGAAAACAATGAATAATATTACACATACACAGTCACCATGATGGTAGGAAGAGGAATGATACTATTGAGCCTTAATATAACCAATGCAGACTCATAGGGAACATCTCTGTGGTGGATCATTACAGGGAGAGTCCAGGAGGATCAATAATCCCAGTTATATTATATACATACAGCTCATGCAGGAACTCCTTGTACTCCTTGTACTCCTCTTCCAACGTCATCCTACTGAAGAGTAAGGAAGACAATTAGGAATTATTGTATCTGCTCCATAGCTGATAACAGATCATCAATGGTCACTAAAATGTACAACTGTTGTATGTCAGAAACCTGGCGTAGTGTAAGGCCCTGTTCACATGTACGTGTCTCCAGGGCGTCTGGCAGCTGTTTTCACCCGTACTGGAGACATATATCCACACGTACCCATTACAACCTATAGGGCTGCTCATATGTCCGCGTTTTACCAGCAGCACAGATGACAGAGGCCAATACCAGTCTATGGGTCCATGTACAACACATATAGCACACGAATGGCATCCATGTGTCATCCATGTGCCGTCCGTGTATATTTAACACTGCAAGCATAGAAGCTTTGGAATTGATTTTTATAAAGCCATACTGGAAAAAAACGGATGTCACATGGATGGCACACGGGTGTCCCACTGACGAATCATTGATGATACACTGATAGCACTCGGGTGACACTGGGGACACACTAATGACACCAAGTCATCTCCAACTGTGGTACTTTACAAATCATTAAAATGTAATCTTTAATGCAATACTAAAAAAAATATTTATACAAAAAAACACTAATTAGAGTAATATGGGAGTAATTACTCCTTTTTTATACTATTTAATTAAAGTTTATATTTTAACAATTTGTAAAATATCACAATTGGTGGAGAATTGGTTTCTAAATAGTGTGTACTCTAATAACAAAATAACGCTTTGAGCTTTCTCAAGGATGACACACTGATGGCTCACTGATACTACACTGACAGTACACTGATGGCACACTGACAGTACACTGATGACACACTGACAGTACACTGATGACACACTGACAGTACACTGATGACACACTGACAGTACACTGATGGCACACTGACAGTACACTGATGACACACTGATGGCACACTGATGCAAAACACTGATGACACCGATACTATTTTTTCCGGTATTGGTATTATATGGACGTGTGAAGGGGCCCACAATTTCCTCCCACCATGAATGAATTTCCCAAAAATGGGCACTAAATCTGCCACATCTGAACTTGCCCTTCGGCTAATGCTCGGCGGTAATAGAGTCACCCGGTCATTCTGACATGGATCTGCAATGTTTCCCTGTGGAAGCAGAATTGCAGGAGATTATCCTGTTTTGATATTTGTAAAGAATTGCAGGGATTAACTACA
Organism: Dendrobates tinctorius; assembly: GCF_039654945.1. Lineage (NCBI taxonomy): Eukaryota > Metazoa > Chordata > Amphibia > Anura > Dendrobatidae > Dendrobates > Dendrobates tinctorius. The sequence continues at coordinate 30,038,944 of NW_027361738.1, forward strand.
TAACGATTCCATTATTAAAGGGAAGTGATGTCCTGACATTACAGGGTTAACACCTATAGATAAAGGAGAACCTATCAGAACATAATAAAGGACACAAAAAAGAGGCTAATACAACGTTTCCTTCCACTTTACTCCCGACTGCAGCCCTCTAGTGCGTGTCCCCTCGGCAGGCACCATGATGTCACTGTGTGATGTCATCCCATTTCATGGATTACTAATCCCCAGTAACAGCAGTAACTGTCAGGAGTGACAAAAACCTACAACCAATCCCATATCCATGAAATAGGGTTTTAAGGGATTGTGCAGGACTGGAAAAACATAACTGCTTCATTCTAAAAACAGCGCCGCACCTGTCCACGGCTTGTGTTTGGCATTGTAACTCGGCTTCATAGAGATGAATAGAGCTGAACTGTAATACCGGACACAACCAACAGACAGGTGTGGCGCTGTTTTTTGAAGAGACAGAATTTTTCAAATCTTGTACAACCCTCTTAGATTCTTTACCTTAAATCAAAACTTTATCAATGTAATCACCTAAATATAAAGCACATAGCCTCTTCACAGAGGAAGAGGACAGGAGTTCTAGAGCCACCCATTAGAGGAGGCAATCCTAAAAGTCAATATCGGCCCTTTCATGAGCCTTGGCACATGACTTTGGATAGGAAACCAAACCAGAAGCTGCATTTACAATCAAGTACTTTGGATTTTTTACTCCTTATTAGCACAAAGCTATCGCCAATAGGTGGCGCTAGAGCTCTTGTCCTCCTCCTCTGAACAGGCACCCTGCATATTAAAATTCCCAGAGGAGCATCACTTGGCCTATAAGTCTCCCCACACCAACTTGGCGCCTCCACAAGGGACAACGTTACCCCTTAGAGCCTCTAAATGTTATGTAACTGTTACAAAATGGTAAAAATTAAATATTTATGGCAGTTATTTCTATATTCCTAATTATACCTAATCTATACATTGCATTGTATTGTTCACATGGATGGTGGAGGATACAAAGAGAGAAGGCCGGTTAGATAGATGACACAGTTTAAACATTAGCAAAAAATAAAGTTGAGATATTAGAGAATGAGGGAAATCAGGAGCGAGAGTCAGAGACACATGGGATATAATAGGACATAAATCAGGAGCGAGAGTCACAGACACATGGGATATAATAGGACATAAATCAGGAGCTAATATAAATGATGTTACTTACACTCCACTAACTGAAACCCTTAGAGAAGTTCGTTCGGCAGTTGATTCTATGTCATCGTGATGTCACAACATTCCGTGACCTCATAACCGGCAGCCACCTACAGCCGATGCTCTATACATGAAATAGGCTTCTCACGACTTATGGGCACAACTGGTTTTGGCCTTAAAGGGGTTCTCCGAGAAATTTAATAAAATAAATAAATACACAAATAATAAACAGTTTTCTAAATACTTTTATTTAGCAAAAAGCTATGCTTTATGGACTGCGCCCTGTCAGGATTTTTGCATGAAAGAGTGGTCCAAAATTCAAGTTGAGAGGTGTAAGAAGCTCTTGATGGTTATGGGAAGCCACTGATTGCAGTTATTGTTTCCAAAGGGTGTGCAACCAAATATTAAGATGAGGGTGCCAACAATTTTGTCAAAACTTCAGTTTCTGGAACAATTTCAAGGGTTCCAACACTTTAGGCCATTATTGTGTGTGTAATATGTATACACAGCAGTCTCGGCGTCTCCTATGTGATGTAGCCGTATATACACCATTCTAGGTGTATCCTGTCCTGTGTCATGTATATAGCTATAGTGCGGTGTTAACATAGTGGGTAATATTTATATATTGAGCTTTTTTTCTCATACCGAGTCAGTATGGGAAAAAAATATTGCACTTCCTCATTCAATAGTATCTGATAAAAGAAAAAATATGATAAAAATAAAATATCGAATAGCACACACCCAATTTATACGTTTGTGTGCATGAGCCCTTATTCCATGTATATATACACTGCACAGTACGGGTTCTCCTGTCCTGTATACTGGGTATAAGGGCTCATTCACACTCCTGTATAAAATATTGATCTGATGTTGCTTCAGAAAAGTTGGACAAGTGGAATCCGTATGGCTGAACTTATGCCATGCGAGTGTGCAATTTGTTTTCTCCCCCAGTATCCGTATGACATCTGTGCGACATGCATATGCAATGTGTTCTTAACATCATCTTTTACATACTATAATTCACTATGTAATTTAAAACTAGTTTACAAACTAATAAAGCAATCTTATATACAGATATAGATAGAATAGATATAATAAACTCTAAAGTTGGCTCTGAAGGATCTTTAGCCTTGTTTAACCCCTTTCTGACATCAGATGTTATATTCCGTCCACATGCCCTGGGCCAATTTGACCATGGACGGATCATTACTTCATCGAGATCGGCCGCGCTCACGGGGAGTGCGCAGCCGATCGCAGCCGGGTGTCAGCTGATTCTAACAGCTGAAACCCGGCATTAGGTGCCAGGAGCGGTCACAGAACGCTCCCGGCAATTTAACCCCCAAAATACTGTGATCAAACAAGATCTTAGATAAAAGCGCCAAAACATAAAAAAAAATATATAAATGAGGTGTCTCTGTAATCGTACTGGCCCAAAGGATAAAACTGCCTTATCAATTTTACCACACACGGAATGGTATAGACCCTCCCTCCCCCCCAAAAAAAGAAATTAATGAATTGTTTTTTGCTCTTTCTGCCTCCCAAAAATCTGATCTTAATTCCAGCCAATTTTGCATTGAAAAAGTAAAACGGCGCTCCTTCCCTTCTAAGCTCTGCTATGCGACCAAACAGTGGTTTACCCCCACATATGGGGTATCAGCGCACTCAGGACAAATTGCACAACATCTTTTGGGGTCCAATTTCTCCCATTACACTTGGGAAAATCAAAAAAATTTGATCTGAAGTAAATTTTTTGTGAAAAAAAGTTAAATGTTCATTTTTTGTTAAACAATCCAAAAACTCCTGTGAAGCACCTGAAGGGTTAATAAACTTCTTGAATGTGGTTTTGAGCACCGGGGGGGCTGCAATTTTTAGAATGGTGTCACTTTTGGGTATTTCCTATCATATAGACCCCTCAAAGTGACTTCAAATGTGATGTGGTCCCCCAAAAAAATGGTGTTGTAAAAATGAGAAATCGCTGTTTAACTTTTAACCCTTATAACTTCCTAACAAAAGAAAATTTTGGTTCCAAAATTGTGCTGATGTAAAGTGAACATGTTCGAAATGTTACTTATTAACTATTTTATGTGACATATCTCTGTTATTTAAGGGCATAAAAATTCAAATAAATTTTACCACTATCATGAGGTACAATATTTCATGAGAAAACAATGTCAGAATCACCAGGATCCATGGAAGAGTTCCTCCAGAGTTATTACCTCATAAAGGGACAGTGGTCAGAATTGTAAAAATTGGCCTTGTCATTAACATGCAATCCACTCTTGGGGGTAAAGATAATAAATAATTTACAAGAAATATGTGGGTGCCCCCACTGTTTAATAACCAGGAAAGGTAAAGCAGACAGCTGTAGGCTGCTATTATCAGGCTGGAAAGGTCCATGGTTATTTGGCCCTTCCCAGCCTAAAAATACCAACCCGCAGCTGCCCCACGATTGGCTCATCACATTAGATACGCCAATTCTGGCGCTTTCCTGATTGCCCTAGTGTGGGGGGATAACTGGTATTTCCTGCTAGGCCACAAGTCAAACTAACAAAGTCAAGTAATGCTCTATGGGCTTCCCTCACACTAGCTGTCCCTCGTTTCATTTACTGCACAGACCCGGACAGAACCCTAACAGGTAATCTCTGCATGTGTTGTGGCTGTCGAACAGTCGCAAGACCTGCAGGCGCGAAAACTAGAACATAGTATTTGAGCACGCAGAAGTCACTAGGTTAGTACCCAAGCATGCTCGGTTAACACCTTATCTGACCACGTTTGCTCATCACTAGCAGTAATGTTACTCACTGCTATTCACATTCACAGTCACCGGATTGGGGGGAATGCTGGACAACCTCAGGGCTGCATGGGGAACAATTTTTAAAATAAATTGGTGAACAAGTGACATTGTGTTGTTTTTTTTTTCTGTTTGTGTTTTTCCATTAGTGGACTACGGCGGATTTGGTGGACTGTGGCAGATTCCCTTGATGACAGCGGACCTGTGTGGCTTTTTTTTTTTTTTCAAAAAGAAATTGGTGAACCAGGAAAAGTGTCGGAGTGTTTTTTAAATAAAATTTATTTTTCTGTCTGTGTATTTTTTTCCATAACTTTGTTAGTAATGGGGGTGTCTGATATACACCTCTCCATTACTAACCTCAGGGCTTGATGCCAGCTGTGATTTTTGACATGCGCAGCTCATTGTCTCTGCTGAATATCCGGTTGGACGCTCGCATCATGCCTACATTCAGCATTACACCATGGTGCAGGGCCGCCATCAGGGCATTACTGCCCTGATTGACATATGGGGCCCGCAGTATCGGGCCCCCTCTCTTCTGCTCACCGAATCCCAGCGGCAGGATTCTGCTGATGCAGTAACTCAACCTGCCCCCCGAGACTCAGGTTCAATTAATAGAATGTTCATTTCATATAGTTCCTAGTTAACAATTAATGGCTGGTTATTGATTACTCATATCTTCTTTATCATTTTTTGCAAAACTGTATAAGAACATTTCGAGTGAGATTGTAAAATGCAGAACCCAGCCTTCCTCCTCAAAACCAACTTCTCCACCATTATAGAAGATTGACTCTCCACTCCACTCTCAAGATCACGTCTCACCACCTGTGCACTTGACCCGATCCCATCCCACTTCATCCCAAACCTCACCACAGTCTTCATCCCATCCCTAACCCATCTCTTCAACCTATCACTAACAACTGGTGTTTTCACCTCAAGCTTTACACATGCCTCAATCACACCTATCCTCAAAAAGCCCTCTCTTGACCCATCCTCTGTATCTAGCTATCACCCTATATCACTTCTCCTGTTGTGAACTCATTTTCTGGTTTACCTCTGGCTTCTGGTGAGGGTGGTGGAGCTGGCTGTGTTGACAGAGGAGTCGTGAGTTCTCCATCCGGGCTCCCTCTGTTGGTGACAGCTGGTAATGAAGCTGATCTAAATGGCAGAGACCTGCCACCTGAGGAGGAGGACTGTGATTGGACATCAGGAGTCTCTGACTGGATTTAAGACAGCCGACTCCCTAATTTTTTGCTGGTAATTTTTTCCTGCCCTGAGGTTCTGGTTTCCAGTTCTGTTCCTGCCTCAAGCTAAGTGTGCTCTGCTATTTTTTCACATGAGATTTGGTCTGGTTTACTCAGTTTTTGTGGTCAGCCAGCCCCTGCTGGGGCTGTGCTCAATTTCCATTCTTATGTCTCTGTTTATGCCAGTTTGCTTTTTGTCCCTGATCAGATTGGTCTCTTTTTGCTCTGTCTTCAGAATATACCAGAGTGCTGATATAGGGAATTGAAGTCTAGCGACTTCAGGGCTTTTGTTATCAGAAAGTGTTGGACATTTTTTGGCAGGGTTTTGTGCGTGATTGCAGACAGCATCTTTCCTTTCCTGTCCTTTCTAGTTAGTGTGGGCCCCATGGTTTGCTCAGCCTATTTTTCTATCTGTGTTTTCATCTTGTCTCACCGACAATACATGTTTGGGGGCTGTCTATTGCTTTGGGGTCTGCTCTTGGGCAGTTTAGATTTCCCCTTTTCTTGCTTTAGGCTTATTTAGTTCTCCGGCTTTGACGAGGCATCTAGGATCATCGTAGGTACGCTCCACGGCTACTACTAGTTGTGTGGATAGGATTAGGGGTCTGCAATCCATTTAGATACCAACCTCTCCAGTTTTCTGGGGCTTAGCTTGTTTTTGTTTTTCCTCCTCGGTGACTCATTCATAACATCTCCCCTATGCCTCAAAACTACTGCAACAACACGTCCATCTTGAACTGTCCTCCCACCGCTCTTCTTGCATCCTCTTTGACCGCTTACAATCTGGCTTCTGGCCACACCACTCCACTGAAACTGCCCTGAGGTCACCAATGACTTATTAACCGCCAAGGCCAAGCGACACTACTCTATCCTCCTCCTCCTGGACCTGTCCTCTGCCTTTGACACAGTGGACTGTTATGATGAGTCACCGAAGGAGGAAAAAACAAAATACCAGCTAAGTCCAGAAAAACCAGAGAGGTTGGCAGCTATCGGATTGCAGACCCCTGAACCTATCCACAACAACTAGCAGTAGCCGTGGGGGGGTTCCTACGGTGCCCTAGACCCCTCGATCACAGACGGAGAACTATATAGCCTAAAGACAGAAAGGGGAAAAACTAAACTGCCTCAGAGCAGACCCCAAAGCAATAGGCAGCCCCCAACATATAATGATGGTGAAGCAAGATGAAAACACTAACACAGATAGAAAGATAGGTTGAGCAAATGATGGGGCCCAAGCTAACTACATAGGACAGGATAGGAAAGCTGCTGTCTACCATTTGCAAAAACCCTATCAAAATGAGCCAACCGACTGATAGGAAAAACAGGCCCTGAAGTCGCTAGGCTTCAAAAGACTATATCAGCACTAAGGTATATTCTGAAGACAGAGCAAAATATCAACAGATCAGAGACAAAAATGGAGTTCAGCTCACCCCCGGCCGGGGATGGCAGAACTCCCAAAAAACAAGGCAAAACAAAAACAAAACTGAAGAGTACAAAGAAGAGCAGAAAAACTTAGCTTTGAGATGCAGGAATCAGACTGGTCTCCAAGAATCCAGCAGGAAAATCACCAGCCAGGAAGAAGGGCGTCGGCAGCCTTATATCCAGTCCTCAATTCCAGCCACCCAGTCATCATCTAGCAGCCCAGGTGTTTGGTATTCAGCCTCACTACCTTCCTTCACCAGAGGAGGGAGTTCATCAGACCTCAATGGTGAAGGGAAAAATGAACTCACGACAGTACCTCCCCCTTGAGGAGGGGTCACCGAACCCTCATCCATGCCACCAGGGCGATCCGGGTGAGCCCGATGAAAGGCACGCACCAATCTTTCGGCATGAATATCAGAGGCAGAGACCCAGGAATTATCCTCCTGACCATAACCCTTCCACTTAACCAAATACTGGAGTCTCCGTCTAGCCAGACGGGAATCCAGTATCTTCTCTACCTCATATTCCATGTTACCTTCAACCAATATAGGGTCAGGAGGTGCCACCACAGGAACTACTGGTTCAACAAACCTCTTCAACAAGGACTTATGAAACACATTATGAATTTTAAATTTTAAATGTGACAGGAAGAGCCAACCGAAAAGAGACCGGATTAATAATCTCCAAAATCTTGTAAGGTCCAATAAATCTAGCCACCTTCATAGCGATATTTTTTGATGACAACCAAACCATATCACCCACCTTAAACTGGGGACCAACGGTCCTACGCCGGTTGGAAAACCGCTGGGCCTTTTCCTGGGAGAGAGACAACTTATCCACTACTTGGTCCCAGATCTGGTGCATTCTCTCCACCACAGTGTCAACACCTGGGCAGGCAGAAGGCTCCACCTGCCCTGAAGAAAATCGAGGGTGAAAACCAAAGTTACAAAAAAAAGGTGACATCAAAGTGGCAGAACTAGCTCTATTATTTAAAGCAAATTCGGCCAAGGGCAAAAATGAAAGCCAATCATCCTGATCGGCAGAAATAAAACATCTCAAATACGACTCCAAAGTCTGGTTTGTTCTCTCCGTCTGCCCATTGGTCTGAGGGTGAAACGCAGAGGAGAAGGACAACTGAATTCCCAGCTTGGAACAGAAAGTCCTCCAAAATCTAGACACAAACTGAACTCCTCTGTCAGATACAATGTTCTCAGGAATCCCGTGCAAGCGAACCACCTGTTGCAAAAACAAGGGCACCAACTCAGAGGAAGATGGCAACTTAGGGAGTGGTACAAGATGGACCATCTTAGAGAATCTATCACAAATCACCCAAATAACAGTCATTCTCTGAGAGACAGGAATATCAGAGATAAAATCCATTGAAATATGGGTCCATGGCCTCCTGGGCACCGGCAAAGGCATCAACAAGCCACTAGAGCGAGAACAAGGTTTAGACCGGGAGCAAGTCCCACAGGACTGCACAAAATTCCTGACATCATGAGACAAGGCGGGTCACCAAAAAGACCGACTCACCAGATCTCTAGTACCAAAAATACCTGGATAACCAGCCAATGCAGAGCAATGAACTTCAGACATCACTCTCTTCCTCCACTGGTCAGGAACATACAACTTTCCACTGGGACAACGCTCAGGTTTGTCCTCCTGAAACTCTTCCAGAGCACGTCTCAAATCGGGAGAGATGGCAGAAAGAACTACCCCCTCGCCTAAGATGGTAGCAGGCTTAGTCACAACAGGAGAATCAGCAAGGAAACTCCTAGAGAGGGCGTCTGCCTTGACATTCTTAGTGCCCGGAAGAAAAGAGACCACAAAATCAAAACGTGTGAAAAACAAGGCCCACCTAGCCTGTCTAGGATTCAAGCGCTTGGCCGACTCCAGGTAAATCAAATTCTTGTGGTCAGTAAGGACCACGACTTGGTGTTTGGCTCCCTCCAACCAATGTCTCCACTCCTCAAATGCCCATTTCATGGCCAACAGTTCCCGATTCCCCACATCATAGTTACGTTTGGATGGGGAGAACTTTCGGGAAAAGAAAGCACAAGGATTCATTTTAGATGTCACAGGATCTTTTTGGGACAACACCGCTCCTGCACCAATCTCAGAAGCGTCCACCTCCACCTGAAACGGGAGTGAGACATCAGGTTGCCGCAAAACCGGAGCAGAAGTGAATCTTCGCTTCAGCTCCTGAAAGGAAGAAACAGCCTCCGGAGACCAATTCAGCACATCAGCACCCTTCTTAGTCAAATCCGTCAATGGCTTGGCAATACCAGAAAAATTAGCTATAAATTTCCGATAAAAATTAGCAAAACCCAAAAACTTCTGGAGGGCCTTCAAAGAAGTGGGCTGAACCCAATCGTAAATGGCCTGTACCTTGGCCGGGTCCATTTCAATAGTTGACGGAGACAAAATAAATCCCAAAAAGGAAATCCTCTGTACCCCAAAAAGGCATTTCGATCCCTTGACATACAGGGAATTCTCCCTCAGAATCCGGAACACAGTCCGAACATGTTCCACATGAGAGTCCCAATTCTTGGAGAAGATCAAAATATCATCCAGATAGATAATCAAAAATGTATCCACAAAGTCTCGGAATATATCGTTCATGAAGCACTGGAAGACAGAAGGGGCATTAGTGAGCCCAGAAGACATCACCAGGTACTCAAAATGTCCCTCCGGATTATTAAACGCCGTCTTCCATTCATCCCCATGCTTAATGCGAATAAGATTATACGCCCCCCTGAGGTCAAGCTTGGTAAACCAGCAAGCACCTTTAACTCTGGAGAATAGATCCGAAATCAGGGGTAACGGATACTGATATTTAATAGTAATTTTGTTGAGGGCACGATAGTCAATACAAGGCCTTAATGAACCATCCTTTTTAGCCACGAAAAAAAACCCAGCACCTAAGGGTGAAGAGGATGGTCTAATATGACCCTTCTCCAATGCCTCCTTAATATAGGATCGCATAGCCTCGTGCTCGGGTACAGATAAATTGAAAAGCCGACCCTTGGGGAATTTACACCCCGGGTTCAGCTCAATTGCACAGTCATAACTCCTATGAGGAGGCAAAGACGCAGACTCATTCTCACTAAATACATCATAAAAGTCAGCCAAATAGTCAGGAACATCATGCGACTGGGGAGAGGTGGAGAAAACAGGAGCATCACTAAGGGCACACCGACAACCCCAACTCACCACAGACAAAGATTTCCAATCCAGAACTGGATTATGGATTTGCAACCAGGGAAACCCCAGAACAATGGTATCATGCAAATTATGCAACACCAAAAATCTGCAATTTTCTTGATGGTCTGGGGCGACCCGCATTACCACCTGGGTCCAAAACTGAGGTTTATTCTTCGCCAAAGGAGGAGCATCAATACCCCTCAAAGGGATAGGCGTCCGCAGAGGTGTCATAGGAAATCCACAACGTTTAGCAAAATCCAAGTCCATCAGGTTCAGAGCTGCTCCTGAATCCACAAAAGCCTTGGCAGAAAATGTGGACAGGGAGCAGATCAGAGTAATTGCCAGAAGAAACTTAGGTTGAACACCACCCACAGAAAACGTGTGTGCACAACGTTTCTCTCGTTTAGGGCAGACAGAAATAATATGCGAGGCATCTCCACAAAAAAAACCACAGCTTATTACGCCTTCTGAACTCCTGACGTTGCACCCTAGACAAAACTCTATCACATTGCATAGGTTCAGACATTTGTTCAACAGGTGGTAACATCTCTCGTGTAGTTTTGCGTTCACGTAAACGCCGATCCACCTGAATGGCTAATGACATAGAATCGTCAAGACCAGAGGGAATAGGAAATGCCACCATAGTATCTTTTACAGTTTCTGACAAACCCTTCCGAAAGAGGGCTGCCAAGGCACCATCATTCCAGGTAGTAAGGACCGCCCACTTTCGGAATTTTTGACAGTACAACTCTGCAGAATCCCGACCCTGGCTTAATGCCAACAGGGTCTTTTCAGCCTGATCAATAGCATTAGGTTCATCATACAACAACCCCAAGGCTTGAAAAAATGCGTTCACATTATTCAGAATAGGATCATCAGGTTTCAAAGAAAACGCCCAATCCTGGGGATCGCCGCGCAGCAAAGAGATGACAATTTTAACCTGCTGCGCGGGGTTCCCCGACGAGTTAGGCTTCAAGGCAAAAAATAATTTACAATTATTCTTGAAATTCAAGAATTTAGACCGATCCACCAAAAATACATCAGGAGTAGGAATCTTTGGTTCAGCAGCATGTGAATGAGCAAGATAGGCGGAAATTCCCCGCACTACAGCAGCGAGCTGCTCCACACGATCAGACAATTGCTTCATCTCCATTGAGAGAAAAATTCCCCCTACGGCCTCAGAGATATAGAGGAAAAAATATGCACACAAAAAAAAAAAAAAAAATTCTGACACTTTTTTTATTTTTTCCTTTTACAATTCTCTCCTGCTATTGAGTACCACCCTAGGATTTGCGGTATGGCTGGTGATTCTGTTATGATGAGTCATCGAAGGAGGAAAAAACAAAATACCAGCTAAGTCCAGAAAAACCAGAGAGGTTGGCAGCTATCGGATTGCAGACCCCTGAACCTATCCACAACAACTAGCAGTAGCCGTGGGGGGTTCCTACGGTGCCCAAGACCCCTCGATCACAGCCGGAGAACTATATAGCCTAAAGACAGAAAGGGGAAAAACTAAACTGCCCCAGAGCAGACCCCAAAGCAATAGGCAGCCCCCAACATATAATGACGGTGAAGCAAGATGAAAACACTAACACAGATAGAAAGATAGGTTGAGCAAATGATGGGGCCCAAGCTAACTACATAGGACAGGATAGGAAAGCTGCTGTCTGCCATCCGCAAAAACCCTATCAAAATGAGCCAACCGACTGATAAGAAAAACAGGCCCTGAAGTCGCTAGGCTTCAAAAGACTATATCAGCACTCAGGTATATTCTGAAGACAGAGCAAAATATCAACAGATCAGAGACAAAAATGGAGTTCAGCTCACCCCCGGCCGGGGATGGCAGAACTCCCAAAAAACAAGGCAAAACAAAAACAAAACTGAAGAGTACAAAGAAGAGCAGAAAAACTTAGCTTTGAGATGCAGGAATCAGACTGGTCTCCAAGCAGGAAAATCACCAGCCAGGAAGAAGGGCGTCGGCAGCCTTATATCCAGTCCTCAATTCCAGCCACCCAGTCATCATCTAGCTGCCCAGGTGTTTGGTAATCAGCCTCGCTACCTTCCTGGGAAAAATGAACTCACGACAGTGAACCATTCCCTATCACTACAAACCCTCTCATCTCTTGGTTTCACAGACTTGGCCCTATCTTAGATCACATCATACCTAACCAACCGAACATTCAGCGTCTCCCACTCGTACACCACCTCCTCACCTCGCCCCCTGAGTCCAGCAAGGTTCAGTCCTAGGGCCCCTGCTCTTCTCCATTTACACCTTCGGCCTTGGACAGCTCATAGAATTTCACGGCTTTCAGTATCACCTCTATGCTGGTGACACACATCTAGATCTCTGGACCAGATATCACCTCCCTACTAACCAGAATCCCTCAGTGTCTGTCCGCTATTTCATCCTCCTTCTCCTCTAGATTTCTAAAACTTAATATGGACAAAAGAGAATTCATCATCTTTCCCCGATCTCATGCAACCCCCCCACGGACCTATCCATTAAACGGCTGCACACTCTCCCCAGTCCCACATGCTCGCTGCCTTGGGGTTATCCTTGACACTAATCACTCTTTCAAGCCACATATCCAAGCCCTTTCCACTTCCTCCTGACCTCAACTCATAAATATTTCATGGATCCGTACATTCCTCAACGAAGAATCTGCAAAAACCCTAGTGCATGCCCTCATCATCTCCCGCCTTGACTACTGCAACCTCCTGCTCTGTGGCCTCCCCTCTAACACTCTCGCACCCCTCCAATCTATTCTAAACTCTGCTGCCTGACTAATCCACCAGTCCACCCGCTATTCCCTGGTCCTCTCTCCCCCAGTACTAGTCGTGACTTGTATTGTTTAAGATTACTGTACTTGTATTTATTATGTATACCCCTCCTCACATGTAAAGCGCCATGGAATAAATGGCGATTTAATAATAAATAATTATTATATTATAATAATCAATCAGGAAGTTTGGATTGCCATCTAGAGGTGGTAAAGCTTACCTGCACCAAGGAAAGGAACTTTTTTTTTCTTTTACAAATTTTATAAAAAAGAGACATGTAACAATACATAAGTCTGTATTGCATGTTTGACCATCACACTGGAGAGTGTATGGATCAATATAGTCATTTTTTAATGAAAACCAATAGTAAAGAATGTTAATAATAATCATGTCGGTTTTCAAATCGATCAGCTGCGATCAGGTTCGGCAGGATATAAACTTTGAACAGAGCTGGAAATCACAGCTCTGCTTAATGTGTAATGGCCGATGCCACGTACTGCAGATCAGATTTATGACAATAAGGATAGGTCATTGATATTACATGCCTGGACAGCCCCTCTGCATTGGATCTATCACTGCTACCTTCTTGGATAGTTAGCTGTATAGCCTAACTACTGCAACTGTAATGAAGCCTTTCCTTTACTGATGTCTGAATTATTTTCCTCCACTTATAATGAATGTCCCCTGTTCCATTGTTTTAAATAATTATAGAAGGAAAGGGAAAATGAAGGGAGGTCAGCTCACCAGTCTCGGTTGCGATCCATAATCCTCCTGCGCACGGAGTCACCTTGATCAGGGGTGTTGACTGAAGCAAAACGCGTTGGTTGGAGACCACCAGAGACCCCATCTGCCTGTATGTCCTTATCCATACTTTTTTCTGTTCTATTTTAAGAATTTACAATAAATGATGTATTTTTAACTGAAGTCCAGCGCTGGAGATTCCATCCATTGTTTTAAATACATCTGTATAGACGTGTGTACTATCAAGAAAGACCACCGAGGAAAGGGATCACCCCTCTAAGGGTAAGTTCACACTAGGCATTTTTGCAGCTTTTTTTAATGCAAATTTTCAGTTCCGTTTTACACTATCAGCAAATTCTATGAGATTTCAGAAATCTCATGCACACACATTGTTTTTTTCTGTCATCAGGATTTTGCGTGTTGCATGGTTTTTTGCACAATGGAGCAAGTCACTTTCAGCGTTTTTCACCCATTGAAATGAATGTATCAGATTTTGCTGATTTTTTTGTGCCAAAACCTGATTCTATAGCACAGAACTTTTTTTTCAACACTAAACTTTATCAGCATGCATAAGAAACAAGTCTAGCATGCCAGAAACACAGCAAAAATGAGGGAGATCAGGTTTTGCTGCAGGAATTGGAAAACTTGCAAAGTCAGCAGTCTATCAAATACTTAATTTTCCCCACTGTGTATACTGGCCCAAAGTACGCTCTGGTTGGCCTCCATTACATGAAGAGGGTCCTATGGATAAGTCATAAGAATGTAGGCAGACATATTTTCAGGTATGTGCCAACTATAAGAATAATTTATATTGAACTCTGTGATATTTTAGGAAGAACTCCCGGTGTGGACCCGCTGGACCGTGGCAACGAACCTCCCGCTGGCGAGATGACCAGGTGGACCACCCCCTATACAGGGAGTGTTAGGGGCAGTCCCACGGGTAGCTATCACCACGGCAGCTGGTACCCTGCGAAGGACACAGGAGTCACGACTGGAGGTCGGAGAGGCTGGCGGGGGATCTCCCCAGGACAGGAGCACAGATGGCGGTCAGGACTGGAATGACGACAAAGCGGCAGGGACCAGACACGGACTGGAGGACACAGGGACCGGACACGGACTGGAAGACAGCACAGGGCGGAGTGGAGCCCCGGAGTACCAGGACCTAGAAGAGAGAACAGCGGAGAGCACAGGTAAGATATAGGCAGGAGAGCGGGAGCTGCAGGAAGAGGAACGAATGGAGGGACGAGGGGCCAGAATCACTAGCTAGGCACAAGTGATCATCAGGCACCGCCAGGAGGAAGAGGCGGCCTGATATAGGGAGTGTCCCTGGAACTTCCGGGTCATTACCTCCTCCCAGAGCAGAGAGGAGGGTGCACGCCTGCAGGGGGAATGGAGCGCGTGAACGCTCCTGAGCACAGTGTGGGCGCGCGTCCGAGGAGCAGGAAGCCAGGCAGGGGCGCGCGCCCGACAGAGAGCAGGGGACTGAGCGGGAGCGCGTGCTGGGTGAGTGTGCCGGGGAGCTGAGAGCTGCGGTGAGGACCGAGGCGGGCGCGGCAGCAGTGTGGGAGCCGGGAATGAGTGGGACGGCTGGAGCGGCGGTGAGGGAGCTGGCGAGGACCGCGGCAGCAGCCGCAGCAGGGGCGTGACAGTAGCCCCCTCCCTACGCGCCCCCATCCGCAGACTGGAAAGAAACTTAGTCAACATTCTGGGAGCCTGGATATTCTCCCGAGGCTCCCAGGATCTCTCCTCGGGACCAAAACCCTTCCAATCAACTAGAAAAAAGGTTCTCCCTCTTTGCTTTTTCATGGCTAAAATGTCTTTAACCTCAAACACATCGTCAGCGGAGACAGGTAAAGGAGAATGGGTAGCAGAGGCATGGAACTGATTGAGGATGACAGGTTTTAGAAGGGATACGTGAAAGGAATTAGGGATGCAGAGCGAGGCGGGAAGTCGCAGTTTGTAGGAGACATCGTTGATACGAGCCAAGACCTCAAAGGGTCCAATGTACCGAGGTCCCAGTTTGCGCGAAGGGATCTTTAGGCGAATGTACTTGGAGGATAACCAAACCTTATCACCCGGATGATATAGTGGGGAGTCCAAGCGCCTTTTGTCTGTGTGTCTTTTCACCCTGTCACGAGCTAACTCGAGAGTGGTCTTGGTCTCCTGCCAGATCCTGGAGAAATCCCCAGACAGAAGATCTGCCGCCGGTACACCCGAGATAGGAGGAACCGGTAAAGGTACAACCAGATGTTGCCCGTAGACGACAAAAAAAGGTGACTTGGCAGAAGATTTGCTGACGTGATTGTTATAAGCGAATTCAGCCCACGGGAGTAAGTCGGACGAGTCATTCTGGTGGGCATTAGAAAAATGCCGGAGATAGTTCACCAAATTCTGGTTAGTCCGCTCTGCTTGACCGTTGGACTGTGGGTGGTACGATTAGGAGAAGTCGAGCGTGATGTCCAGAGATCGGCATAGGGCGCTCCAAAATCGAGAGGTGAATTGGACTCCTCTGTCCGAAACAATATGCTGGGGCAGTCCATGGAGACGGAAGATGTGATGGATGAAAACTCTCGCCAAGTCAGGCGCTGAGGGTAATCCAGGGAGAGAGATGAAGTGGGACATCTTGTAGAATCTGTCTACCACCACAAGGATGACGGTGCAGCCTGCAGACTTGGGTAGATCGGTAATAAAATCCATAGCAACATGTTGCCATGGAGTCGAAGGAACGGGAAGCGGATGTAGAAGACCGGAGGGCAGCTGCCTAGGAACCTTGTTTTTGGCACAGGACGGACAGGAGGCGACAAAACTCCGTACATCTTGGAGAAGAGTAGACCACCAGTAGTAGCGGGACACAAGGACAAGCGTCTTCTTAAGGCCGACATGACCTGCAAGTTTGGAGGCATGCCCCCAGCGTAAGACCCGTTTCCGGTCCTTCTCGGGCACAAAAGTCTTACCAGGAGGTGGCGAAACTAACGCGACAGGTGCCACCGTGATGAGCCTGGAAGGATCCAAGATGTGCGTGGGTTCTTCCTCAACATTTGCAGACAGGAAAGACCTGGACAAAGCGTCAGCCTTGAGGTTCTTGTTACCGGGACGGAAGTGCAGGTCAAAATTGAATCGGCCGAAGAACAGGGACCACCTGGCCTGCCGTGGGTTGAGTCTCTGTGCCGATCGAAGGTAAGCTAGGTTCTTATGGTCCGTGTAGATTGTAAACAGATGTACAGCTCCCTCTAATAGGTACCTCCATTCCTCCAGGGCTAACTTGATGGCAAGCAGTTCCCTGTCTCCAATGGAATAGTTCCGTTCCGAAGTGGAGAATGTCTTGGAAAAGAAACCACACGAAACAAGCCGACCGGAGGGGGATTTCTGAGAAAGCACTGCTCCGGCCCCAGTAGCCGAAGCATCAACCTCGAGGACAAAGGGTTTGTTAGCCTCTGGGCGATGGAGCACGGGTGCCGTGGCGAAGGCTTGTTTCAGAGACAAAAAGGCGTTCTCGGCCTCGGATGGCCAAACATGAGGATTAGCTCCCTTGCGGATCAAGGAGGAGATGGGACCAGTCAAGGAGGAAAAATGAGGGATGAACTGCCGGTAATAATTTGCGAAGCCAAGAAACCGCTGAATTGCCTTAATGCCATGGGGACGCGGCCAGTTGAGCACGGCTGACACTTTCTCTGGATCCATGCGTAAGCCTGAGTCGGAGATGATGTAGACTAAGAATGGAAGAGAGGACTGTTCAAAGGCGCACTTCTCCAGCTTAGCATACAGGCGGTTCTCCCTGAGGCGCAACAGTACTTGACGGACATTTCTCCTGTGGGCGGACAGGTCAGGAGAGAAGACGAGGATATCGTCCAGATACACAACCACACAGGAGTACAGAAGGTCTCGAAAAATGTCATTTACAAATTCCTGGAATACTGCGGGAGCGTTGCACAAACCGAAGGGCATGACCAGATATTCGTAGTGCCCATCCCTGGTGTTGAAAGCGGTCTTCCATTCATCTCCGGAGGGAATACGGATGAGATTGTAGGCTCCACGGAGATCTAGCTTGGTAAAGATTCGCGCCCCTCGCAGCCGATCGAATAACTCGGGAATGAGAGGAAGTGGGTACTTGTTCTTGATTGTGATCTCATTAAGACCCCGATAGTCAACACAAGGACGAAGAGATTCATCTTTCTTCTTGACAAAGAAGAAACCTACTCCAGCGGGTGAAGACGACTTCCGGATAAAGCCTCTGGCCAAATTTTCCTGAACGTATTCGGTCATGGCTTTGGGACTCAAGGGGATTCAGAGGATAAATTCCCCCCTGGGGTGGAGTAGAACCTGGAACAAGATCGATCGGGCAGTCATATGGCCGGTGCGGGGGAAGACTCTCTGCCTCCTTCTTGTTGAAGACTTCGGCGAAGGCCCAATAGGCTGAGGGCAGACCGGATGGTCCCGAGGCTGATGGTGAAGTCTTGGGAGGCTGCACAGGAAGGAGGCACTTAGTATGGCAGGACTGACCCCAACGAAGAATGTCCCCAGATCGCCAATCCAGAACAGGTTCATGTGTCCTTAACCAAGGAAGACCTAAAAGCAAGGTATGGGATAATGAAGGCAGTACGAAGAAGGCTATCTTCTCTCGGTGCAAGGCTCCAATTTGTAACTCCACCTCAAGGTAACGGTCTCGCGCAGGGGAGCACCATCGACAGAAGCTAACTGCTGGGGAAACTACAAGGACCTGACAGGTATCCGCAATCTTTCTACCGCCTCGAGTTGGATGAAGTTCCCTGCTGCCCCTGAATCAATATAGGCCACCTCAGAAAAACGTTTGGAACCCAGGATCAACAAAACAGAGAGGGTCAAGGGTAGAGAGGTGTCACTGACACCTAGGGAGGCCTCTCTTACCTGTCCTAGGCGGAGGCGTTTCCCGGCCTTACCGGACAAGAACGCAGGAGATGGGCGGCGCTGCCACAATAGAGGCAAAGGCCGTGCGTGAGTCTCTCCTGGCGACGCTGTTCCGCTGGTTTGAGTCGGTCCACCTGCATGGGCTCCGGTGCAGAAGCCGCGGCGGAAAATCGCGGGCGAGAAGGGCTGCGTGTAGAGGGAACTGAACGAGGAGGTCTTCTCTCCCTGGCGGCTTCGCGGGAGCGCTCCTGGAAACGAAGGTCGATACGAGTTGCCATGGAAATGAGGTCATCCAAAGACGTAGGTGTGTCTCTCCCAGCCAACTCGTCTTTAATTCGAGCAGACAGGCCGCGCCAAAAAGCCCCTACCAGCACCTCGTTGTTCCATCCTAGCTCGGAGGACAACGTACGGAACTGGATAGCGTACTGCCCCACAGAGAGAGCACCTTGGCGGAGATTGAATAAGGACTCGGTGGTTGAGACCAGGCAACCGGGCTCGTCGAAGTCTTTACGGAAAGTCTCCAGGAAGGTTGCAAGCTGAGAGACTGAAGGATCGTCTTGCTCCCACAAAGGATTTACCCTGGCCAGTGCCTCACCCTCTAAGTGGGATACCACAAAGGCTACTTTGGCTCGGTCGGTGGGATATTGCAGGGGCGACAATTCAAAATGGAGCTGGCATTGATTAAGGAACCCCCGACACAGCTTGGGATCTCGGCTGTAGCCCGGGGGTTTGGCCAAACGAGGTAACGGATGCGGTACCGCCGCCTGAACTGGAGCAGCAGCAGCGGTCTGGAGAGCTAGCAGGCGGTTATCCACCGAGGCCATGTAATTCAAAATGAGGGCCTGGGTGTCGTGTTGCTGGGCGAGCTCCTGCTGGAGACCGGTGATCAGAGAGGCACTCCCCGGATCAGAAGCCTGTAACGACGAGAGACGGGACTCCATGGATTTAAGGAATGACATTATCCTCGCCTGATTTTCCCAGAGGAACAAAAGTTCCTTTTGGGTTGGGGTCGGGGTACCAGCGGGATCCATGGCCTGATGATTCTGTGATATTTTAGGAAGAACTCCCAGAGTGGACCCGCTGGACCGTGGCAACGAACCTCCCACGGGCGAGCTGACCAGGTGGACCACCCCCTATACAGGGAGTGTTAGGGGCAGGCCCGCGGGTAACTATCACCACGGCAGCTGGTACCCTGGGAAGGACACAGGAGTCACGACTGGAGGTCGGAGAGGCTGGTGGGGGATCTCCCCAGGACAGGAGCACAGATGGCGGTCAGGACTGGAATGACGGCAAAGCGGCAGGGACCGCACACAGACTGGAAGACAGCACAGGGTGGAGTGGAGCCCCGGAGTACCAGGACCTAGAAGAGAGAACAGCGGAGAGCACGGGTAAGATATAGGCAGGAGAGCGGGAGCTGTAGGCAGAGAAACGAATGGAGGGACGAGGGGCCAGAACCACTAGCTAGGCACAAGTGATCATCAGGCACCGCCAGGAGGAAGAGGCGGCCTGATATAGGGAGTGTGCCTGGAACTTCCGGGTCATGACCTCCTGCCAGAGCAGAGAGAAGAGGAGGGCGCGCACCTGCAGGGGGAATGGAGCACGTGAACGCTCCTGAGCACAGTGTGGGCGCACGTCCGAGGAGCAGGAAGCCAGGCAGGGGAGCGCGCCCGACAGAGAGCAGGGGACTGAGCGGGAGCGCGTGCTGGGTGAGTGCGCCGTGGAGCTGAGAGCTGCGGTGAGGACCGAGGCGGGCGCGGCAGCGGTGTGGGAGCCGGGAGTAAGTGGGACGGCTGGAGCGGCGGTGAGGGAGCCGGCGGGGACTGCGGCAGCAGCAGGGGAGTGACAAACACCATGTAAATCTAACATCAAAGGGAATCTGTCATCAATCTGTCACCAGGTTTTTGCTACCTCATCTGACAGCAGCACAAAAGTAGGAAAAGACAGATTCCAGCGATGTGTCACTTAGTTTACTGTGGGAGATGTGACACAGAGTTCTTAGATACAGCATATACAATAGAAGAGCTGAAAAGCTGCCACGGGCCACACCACAGCTATGTACATTATCTATAGACAGTGAGCTGCTTATCACAGGAGGGGCGGAGTCGAACTTGGTGTCACCTGCTGCTGCAGTCTGAGCAGTGATAAAGTCCTCGTGATAAAACCTTCATTATAAGTAAACAACAGCACACAGCCTCATAAGGGACACATCGATGAGTTACCCATTTTAACCCTACCTCATACTTTCTTCAGATTACATAGCGAAAGCCTGCTAATGGATTTCTTTAAATATATACATGTATTTCCATCCTTTGACAAGTAAAAGAAAACATCTGATAATCCCTGATGAGTTGGTAATAATGGCCTGGTATCAATAGTCATAGCCGCACAAAGTGAACACTCAGCGGGCAGCAAGATTTCTCTCCCTTCAAGAGTCCGGAAGGGAATGATCAAAGCCTTCTTGGTCCGGCTCACGGACCGACCCACTGAATAATGACAAATGTAACGTTTTTTTCTATGCTTTATTCCCCCCATATTTTTTTTTAAGTACTTTACAAAAGTCCTCATTTAAAGGGATTTTTCCTTGTTAAAGGTCACCTTTACAGATTCCTGAGCAAAGAAAAATAGAACTTGGTTCCATGTGATTATGGGCCCTGTAACATGCAGCTATGACTTGTTACCCTTGTCTTCCGTCTCGTACAGTAACAGTCTCACAAGACTCCAGTTCATTCTTCTTCTGTTCATAAAGTTCTAACAGATACCAGTCCGGCTTTATGTTGGCCTCACGCAATTCTAGCATGATCTTCTCCACTTTCTGGAGGCTTCTTGCATTCTTCATGCTCCGTCCTGCAATGTATAGTTTGAACTCTTCTAGTTTAATAAGCTTACAGGTGTCCTCCTCACAAATGTTCTTCACTTCTTTTGATTTGTCCACTTGAGGGAAGAAAACAAGACCAGATGACTTCTCAAGTGTCTCAAGAGGGACCTGAAATTCTGGCAACTGATGCTGAAAGCTGATGGGGACGTTGGGAACAATAAAAGCTCCTTCAGCTAGAGTCTCCTCAGAGGGCTTCCTCCTGGCGAGGATCACCTTGTACAGATGTGTGGGCATGGCTACATCATCACTGCCAATAACCTGAAATAAAAAATGAGCAAGAACATCTTCATTACACCAAAAACATCACAGTGCACCACCACAAATTGCAGTAGGCCTCTGTGCACCTACATGGAGACTTCCACATCGCCCCTCAAACACCCCACCCATCTTCACTATTAAAGTTTAAACTTTAAGGACTTGTAAGATTTGGAAAACGAATATTAAAATGCCATCAAATAGCAAAAGAAGCTGCGGTGGGCATCTCTATACCTGGGGAGCCAACTGGCCCCCAATAATATAAACTTTCAGCCCACTTATTTCACTGTTATCTGACAATTGGGTCCCGGGAAGCGGGGACTGCATTAATGGATAAATAGAAAATCAGCAAATACCTTTATTACAAATTAGATTGTTTAAAAGTGCCACCAACAAGGTGCATTCATTCTCACTAACCTGTCCGTCCAACGCCTAATGTCAGGTCTGTGGCAACAGAAAGGGAACCTGTCACCAGAAGTGTCATAACAGCTAAAACTATGACTTTACTTAGCGTCTGTGCTGCATTCCATAAATGCTTATATACCCCCTGTATACTCCAAAAAAAACCTTTAAAGTTCTCCCGCGTTGTATGGAAATCGGGTCGGTCCTGTCCGATGGCCATGGTTTAGGGCCTCTTGATCCCTCCCTCCCGGCTGCTGCTCGCCGCCCTCTTCCCCGGCTGCTGCTCGCCGCCCTCTTCCCCGGCTGCTGCTCACCGCCCTCTTCCCCGGCTGCTGCTCACCGCCCTCTTCCCCGGCTGCTGCTCACCGCCCTCTTCCCCATCTGCTGCTCGCCTCCCTCTTTCCCGGCTGCTGCTCGCCGCCCTCTTCCCCATCTGCTGCTCGCCGCCCTCTTTCCCGGCTGCTGCTCGCCGCCCTCTTCCCCGGCTGCTGCTCGCCTTCCTCCTCCCCGGCTGCTGCTCGCCGCCCTCATCCCCGGCTGCTGCTCGCCGCCCTCATCCCCGGCTGCTGCTCGCCGCCCTCATCCCCGGCTGCTGCTCGCCGCCCTCATCCCCGGCTGCTGCTCGCCGCCCTCATCCCCGGCTGCTGCTCGCCGCCCTCCGTCCCGGCGGCTGCTCGCCGTCCTCCGCCCCGGCGGCTGCTCGCCGCCCTCCGCCCCGGCGGCTGCTCACTACCCTCTTCCTCGGCTGCTTCTCACCACCCTCCTCCTTCAACTGACATGGATGATGCCTCACATCAAGATTTCGCCAGGCAATGTGGATGCATCAAGGAGTCACCTACGTCAATTAAAGGAGAGCAGCGAGCAGGAGCCAGGGGGAGGGATGGGGAGACCTGAAACCACGGTTCCAACCTCTATAGTGCCCACAGAATGATAATGAAATGGGGCAGCCCACTAGAAAAAAATTTGATGCAAAGTTACAAAGCACCAGAATTTTATAGTGCTCACAGAATTATAATAATGACATTGAGCAGCCTACTGAAAAAAAAAGTGGAAGCCAAGTTACAGAGTATCAAAATTGTGTATTCTAATAAAGGAAGCTCCAGACTCTATAGTGCTGACAGACTGATAATGAACTGGAGTATCCCACTGGAAAAAAAAGAAGCCAAGTAAGAGTGTCAGAAGGGTGTACTCTAGTAAGGGAAAAAAGGAAGTTCCAGACTCTATAGTGCTGGCAAAATAATAATGACCTGAAACTGACCATTGAAAACAGAGTGGTAACCAAAATACAAAGCATTCGCTTTGGAACAGTTCCAGCTAGACTGGTACAGTTAGGTCCATATATATTTGGACAGAGACAAAATTTTTTTTAATTTTGGTTCTAGACATTACCACAATGAATTTTAAACAAAACAATTCAGATGCAGTTGAAGTTCAGACTTTCAGCTTTCATTTGAGGGTATCCATATTAAATTGGATGAAGGGTTTAGGAGTTTCAGCTCCTTAACATGTGCCACCCTGTTTTTAAAGGGACCAAAAATAATTGGACAATTGACTCCAAGGCTATTTCATGGACAGGTGTGGGCAATCCCTTCGTTATATCATACTCAATTAAGCAGATAAAAGGCCTGGAGTTGATTTGAGGTGTGGTGCTTGCATTTGGAAGGTTTTGCTGTGAAGGAAACATGCAGTCAAAGGAGCTCTCCATGCAGGTGAAACACGCCATCCTTAAGCTGCAAAAACAGAAAAGAAAACATCTGAGAAATTGCTACAACATTAGGAGTGGCAAAATCTACAGTTTGGTACATCCTGAGAAAGAAAGAAAGCACTGGTGAACTCATCAATGCAAAAAGACCTGGGTGCCCACGGAAGACAACAGTGGTGGATGATCGCAGAATAATCTACATGGTGAAGAGAAACCCCTTCACAACAGCCAACCAAGTGAACAACACTCTCCAGGAGGTAGGCGTATCAATATCCAAATCTACCATAAAGAGAAGACTGCATGAAAGTCAATACAGAGGGTTCACTGCACGTCGCAAGCCACTCATAAGCATCAAGAATCAAAAGGCTAGACTGGACTTTGCTAAAAAAACATCTAAAAAATCCAGCACAGTTCTGGAAGAATATTCTTTGGACAGATGAAACCAAGATCAACCTCTACCAGAATGATGGAAAGAAAAAAGTATGGTGAAGGCGAGGTACAGCTCATGATCCAAAGCATACCACATCATCTGTAAAACATGGCGGGGGCAGTGTGATGGCTTGGGCATGCATGGCTGCCAGTGGCACTGGGTCACTAGTGTTTATTGATGATGTGACACAGAACAGAAGCAGCCGAATGAATTCTGAGGTATTCAGAGCCATACTGTGTGCTCCAGCCAAATGCAGCCAAACTGGTAGGTCGTCGTTTCATACTACAGATGGACAATGACCCAAAACAAAAAAGCCAAAGCAACCTAGAAGTTTATTAAAGCAAAGAAGTGGAATATTCTTGAATGGCCAAGTCAGTCACCTGATCTCAACCCAATTGAGCATGCATTTCACTTGTTAAAGACTAAACTTCAGACAGAAAGGCCCACAAACAAACAGCAACTGAAAACCACCGCAGTGAAGGCCTGACAGAGCATCAAAAAGGAGGAAACACAGCGTCTGGTGATGTCCATGAGTTCAAGACTTCAGGCAGTCATTACCAACAAAGGGTTTTCAACCAAGTACCAGAAATGAACATTTTATTTACAATTATTTAATCTGTCCAATTACTTTTGGTCCCTTTAAAAACAGGGTGGCACATGTTAAGGAGCTGAAACTCCTAAACCCTTCATCCAATTTGAATGTGGATACCCTCAAATGAAAGCTGAAAGTCTGAACTTCAACTGCTTCTGAATTGTTTTGTTTAAAATTTATTGTGGTAATGTCTAGAACCAAAATTAGAAAAATGTTGTCTCTGTCCAAATATATATGGACCTAACTGTATTTGCACTAACAGCAGTGATGAGGGCAGCAGGTCCAAGCATTTACCCTGGTTTTGGATATTATACCAAGTAAGCCCCCCCAGATTACGATTACGGCTGATTGCTGGCACAAAACACACATAGGTGCAAAAACGACAAAGAATATTTGCCCAGAATCACCCATGATGCCAATGATCATGCCATGGAGGTGTTGCAAACCTGCCATTCGCTGCCCCACGAAGCCTTTTATTGCATATTATGCCCATAGCTCCTCATTTAAATTCTGAATTTATAATTTATCAAATTAGAATCTCACCCTGGTTACTGAGCAAACAGGTAGCTCTTAATGAGAATGTGCGGTGTCTTTCACCCTGAACTAAGAAATTTAGTGGATCGGAGGCTGCCGATAAGAGGAACTTCATTTCACGACTGAACGCTTCTCAACACAATCAGGCAGGAGCAGAAAGCAAAGATCGCCAGACTGAAGGAGGCTCATTGTTTTCTAGAACACGGCGGCCGACCGGTCATCTCTGAAGTCACTACATGAACATGTGGTGGTAAACAGCGGCTCACCTGATAAGTGACACTTTTCTTGCCGTCCTCATTCTGCACGGGTAACAGCAGGGGGCGCTCACAATCCAGACATCATCGAATCGCTGTGTCAGGTCTCGACAATACATTTCAAACCTGGATAAAGATTTCAAGCAATGAGAAAAATGAGCCGCCATTACTCCATTGTAGGACTGATCTCATTACACTACACATGCAATGGCCTGGCTGATGACTGTCCCCGGAGAACATGTCCGCCTCAAGCCGCCTTCGGTTATGTCATTCTTTGCAGATATTTCTACATATCTGTATCTGAAGCTCCAGATACTGTTCTCCTAGACCTGTGAATAGGAAATTTACCTAGTTACATAGTAATCCAGAAGCAGAGGGGTGTCACCATACAAATAGATGCCATCCAGGACAGAGTATGAAATCACCGTGAATAATGACATTGATGAGATGGGGTATTCCCATCCCATAAAGTGATGGCATGTTACTTTATGATCGGTGGAGGTCTGACCTATGGGCCCCTCACCGATCCTGAAAATGTTGTACTCTCTACAGAGTGACGCCAGAGGGGAACTACAGCTCAGCGGTATACCACCACCTTCCTCAGCGCCTGTGCTGCATTACAGAAAGTTGTATACTATGTCCTGACTCCCCCTTATATCTCCAAAAAAAACTACTGAAGTGCTCCAGCAAGGTATACAAATTAGGACGGTCCGGTCCCAGGGGTGTCATTACAGCGGGGCCTGTCCCTCCTCTCCCCTGCTAAAAGCCGTCTTCCAGCTTTGATTGATGTGGATGACGTGTCCTGTGTCATCCACATAGCTGAATGAAATCTCGCGCCTGAGCAGGGACATTGCCGGATCGCACAAACGCACTTTCCTCTTCTCTACTGCAGGCCGAGCCTAAAACCTAACTGCGCATGCGCCGGTACATGTCTTTCCAGCTCCTGCTTACCAAAACCATTTTGCCAATATTGTTTTCTGGGCAAAATGGTTCCGGTAAGAAGGAGCCAGAAAGGAAGGAAGGCTGTAGAAGGCGCCATGTCTCGTCATATCTTTGTGTTTGTGACATTGAAGGCTCAATGTGGGTTCAAACTGCAGTGGTCCAGGAAAGACCACGATATGTTAAAAGGATTGTCCATTACTGAACAGCCTCTCATTAAGTGCTAAAGGACACCAGATTTAAAAAAAATAAAAAATATATTTCTATATATTTACACACACTTGTCGGATGGAGGTTATTCCAGCAGTTTTTAATCGCTGGTATAACCCGAGTCTTTTGATAGAGGACACTGGTGTCACAGGAGCGTTGCAGACTGCCACACCGATCAGCTGCAGCCTTCAGTCAGGTGAAGCCATTTTGTCTGATGCCACGATGAAGGCTGGAGCCGATTGTCATGTCACATAACCTCTGGAAGACAGCTCCAAAAATCACTGAGATGTGGAGTCCGGGTGGTAAGGAGGTGATTTTTGCTATTGACAACCCCTTTAATCTTTGAACATGAGGCAGGACTGCATCTGCATTTCAGATTGTAAAGTAAATCCCTGTTGACCATGGACCTTACGGATTCCAGAAGCCGGCGTTGTTTTTATAGTTTTGGGGGACAATGTTTGACAGGTAAAATGTTTCAGCCATGGCCTCCTGTGGACGTAAAAGGGAACTGATGTAAATAGTCAAAATAGTAAGGGTCTGTGCACACGCTGCAGAGTTGTCGCTTTTTTTCTGCACAGATTTGTCATAAAGTGAATGAGAATCCTGAAGTCTCATGCACTTATTGCTTATTTGTTTTTGTTTTTTTAATTCTTTTATTGAACCAAAGGCAGGGTATACAGTATGCAAACCGACAGCAATGAAAATATCATGTAACACACATTCATATCACAGAGCAACAATGTCAAGCAGCGTGTGTATACCAACTGTGCATTGAATAAAACATACTGTCAATTGCCTTATATTAGACTGTGTATTATTATTCAAATAATAAAGCCTGCCTACTTCTAAAACATTACTACTACAACAAAACAACTATTTGCAGCCTGTGTCTATATATTTAGCTCTTTATCATGCGATATCTCCGTCCTACAACGTGAGGTGAGAAGAGTTCCACCTCTCCCATATCTTCTCAAATTTACCGGGGCACCCTCTGCTTTGGTAAAGCGTACGCTCATATGGGATAATCGAGTTCACCAGTTCTATCCAGGCCCTAAGGGAGGGATCCGAACCCCCCATCCCCCGCAGTGCCAACACCTTCCGTGCCATGAACAATGTCTCCCTTAAGAAAATCCCCGTATAATGTCCCCATGTCTCATCATCCCACACCCCAAACAGACAAACCAATGGCTCAAGGGGAACAGGAATCTGTGCCAGGGAGGTTAATAATGACGTCACCTCTTTCCAGTAGTGTACTATAATCGGACATTGCCAAATCATGTGGATAAAATCTGCAACGGATGCATGGCATCTCAGACACTCCGAAGATTGGAAACGGCCCATCTTAAAAAGTCGAGTCGGAGTCAAATATGATTGGCTTATGATATAAAGTTGTATCATTCTATTGTTAATTGACGGAGACACCTTAATTGGTGACTCCAGAATTTCCTCCCACTCCTCCCCCCCCCCCCCCGTGTGTCAGGGATGAGCCTTTCCCATTTCCCCCTAACCAAGCATACGGCAGATTCCGTCCCCACCGATAGCATGTGTGTGTACAGAGAGGAGATGAGACCCTGTGGACCCTGTGATTTAAGAATGCCTATCAAGGGTAGAGACGAGATGGCACCATTCATATCGACATATCTCATGTGCGATTGAAGGGCCAATCTTAATTGCAAATATCGGAAGAATTGTGACCTCAGGACATTGCACTTAGCTTGTAATTGTTCAAAAGATAATAGTGTACCGCATTCATATATATCCCCTATCGTAGAGACACTGCACTGAGGCCAGAATTCAGCAGATGGGTGGGCCAGCAGTGTCGGAAAATAACTGTTATTCCATAAGGGCATTCCAGCTATGATGTCACTAAATCCAACCACCCTCTTAATCTGTCTCCAAACTAGTCTTGCCAGACGAAGCATGGGTAGCAGACGTGGGACTTTTACTTTTTCCATCTCCAAGAACCCTAGCGGGCAATCAGAACGTGCGGCATGAAGCAAATGGCTCTCAGAATTAGGAAGATGATTACCAGGCATCCACTTATTTATAGCTCTTGCCTGTCCCGCCAGATAATATAAAAAAAATCCGGTAGCACCACCCCCCCCCCTTTTTTGGCCTTTGTACGGTGGTTAGCTTAAGTTTTGGCCTAGTTTTCACCCATATGAAAGATGTAATTTGGGAATTTAAGTTAGTGAAAAAAGACTTAGGCACCACCACAGCACTATGTTGGAGAAAATAGCTGATCTTAGGGAGTAGTATCATTTTAATTAGATTAATGCGTCCAGCTACAGACAGCGGGAGTTTACTCCAAATCGCAAATTTGACTTTAACCATCTCTAATAATGGATATATATTAAGTTGTAGATCAAGTGTGCTAGATTGAGAAATATGAACACCCAAATATTTAAAATGTGGTACAATAGGCAACAAGGAGAGATTCTCGAGTCGCGGCATCGGGGCATGAGAAAGAGGCATCAGAGAAGACTTCTCCCAATTTATATACAGGCTGGAATATCTACTGAATTAATTTATAGTGGCAATCACCCCCGTCAACATCTCCTCCACTCTATCCATAAATATTATCATATCATCGGCATATAGGCCTATGGTATCCACCCGATCTGCTATCTCTATACCCATAATATTAGAAATTCTCATGCGAATTGCCAAAGCCTCTATTGCAAGAGCAAAGAGGGCCGGGGAAAGGGGACACCCCTTACGAGTCCCCATGTGCAAAGAAAAAGACTCGGAAATGGAACCATTTACAATGACACGGGCTTTAGCTTTCATATATAATGTATTAACCCATTTTAAAAATCTATTTCCAAAACCGTATTTCTGCAAGCATGCGTTGAGGAAAGGCCACTCAAGGGAATCAAAGGCCTTGGCCGCATCCAACGATGCCAATGCCC
Source organism: Dendrobates tinctorius (assembly GCF_039654945.1). NCBI lineage: Eukaryota > Metazoa > Chordata > Amphibia > Anura > Dendrobatidae > Dendrobates > Dendrobates tinctorius. Next base: position 30,068,307 of record NW_027361738.1, read on the forward strand.
ATCTATTGTCCGGCATCAGGGAGCTATATTGAACCACTGATTGAACCCGTCTAATATTAATGGAGGTGCTCTTCCCAGGCATAAAGCCGGTCTGGTCAGGATGTACAAGTTCCAAAATAATTGAATTTAGCCTAGTTGCCAAGATCTTCGTAAAAATTTTGTAATCCACATTTACTAAAGATATGGGGCGATAAGATCCACAGTCCAGAGGGTCCTTCCCTTCCTTCTTAAGCACTATTATATTAGCCTCATAGAAGGACTCCGGCATGACCCCCCCCCCCAATCTCCTGGAACACCGACAACAAAAGTGGCGCTAAAATCTCCCGATATTTCCTGTACAGCTCAATAGCAAACCCATCCGGCCCAGGGGCTTTCCTAGAGGCCATATCCCTCATGGCATCTTCTATCTCTTCCAGAGTGAACTCAGCGTCCATAAAGGCCCGCTGAGAGGCACTTAGCGTGGGAAACGTTATATCTGATAGTCTAGACACCCCTGGTTACCAATGAAAATTTTTTGAACTGTACAGTGAGCTATAATAATCATGGAAACATCCCATTATTTCTTCCGTCGAGGACACCACTGTACCATCTGAGCTGCGGATCTGTAATATTGTGTTAGTTGTATTGTGCTGCCGCACCAAATAGGCCAGAAATTTGCTAGACTGGTTCCCTAGCTCAAAGTAGGACTGGCAAGTAAAAAATAATTTACGTTTGGACTTGGAGTCCATATGTTGAGTGTATAATCTTTGGGCAGTTAGCCATTCCACTCTATTACCACTAGTTTGATTAGATATGTAAGCAGCCTCTGAATCCTTCAATCGTTGCTCTATTTCATCATCCTCCCCCGACGTCACCCGTTTGATGCAGGAGATTGTCGAAGATAGGCAGCCCCTCAAGTACGCCTTAAGGGTGTCCCAAAATAAATTAACATTCCAGGGTTCGGGGTGGGAGGACACGAAAACATGTAATTGGTCAATTGTTCTGTCAGGTGACTTGATCAATTTCAGCCAGAAAGGGTTTAATTTCCATGTTATCCTACCACCCGGCGGGCCAAACCTGAGCTTAAGAATGATTGGGCTATGGTCTGAAATCCCTCTACTTCCATGTTCAATACTATCCACCCACATCGCCAGACCACTAGATCCAAAAATGTAATCTATACGAGATAAGGAACGCCTAGTGGAAGAATGGCAAGTATACTCTCTTGTTTCTGGGTGACGTGTCCTCCATAGGTCCAACCATCCACTACCTTCTATAAACTGTGATAATTGGGATGTAGTTACTGCCGGGGTCCCACCCTGTGTCCCGTCATCCAGTCTCAATCTATCGAGGCAATTATTCATAACCAAATTAAAATCCCCCATACAAATAACATCTGCGTCTGGATAGTTTAAAGCAAAACAATGCTTTTTGGAGAATCGCCGTACCAGCTGGAGGGGGATTATAAACACACAGAACAACATATTTCCTAGAATTGATCAGTGCATACACAAATATGAAGCGCCCTTCAGAGTCTCTCCGGGCCTCCCATCTAACGTCTTTGTGTATTAATAATGAGACCCCCCTAAAGTAACTGGTGTGAAATGCGTGTATAGACCATTGAACCCATGGTTTTTGTACACTCCGAGCAGTATCCCTGGTCAAGTGGGTCTCGACCACAGCCACAATATGAGGGTGATAGTGCCTAATTTGTGAAAATACTTTAATCTTTTTCCTGGGGGCTTTGATACCCCTCACATTCCACGTCATGCAGATTAATTCAGATCCCATCTCCACTTATCTGGGTATGTTGCGTATCGGTTCCTAAGTAGAACTCAGAGACATCACACAAATAATAGGATTTCCATTGGCTGCAACCTCTACCTAAGTAACACTGAAAGCTAAAACTAAAGCTTTTGGAAAAAAGACAAAATATAACCCTAGTAACATAGGAGCAAAGTCCCGCTCCTCTATCAAAAAACAAACAAGGGGATACCATCACTGAACACAGTGTCCGGTATTGTAGATCTCTGGGTGTCCGCCAGGAGAGCTCCGATTAAGCCCGCAATCAGAGGATCCAGATGAAAATAGGTACTCTAGGACTCCTTTGCAGGGGACCCTCTATGGGACCGCAGCCACTCGGCAGCCTCCGCCGGATCCGTGAAAAACACGGAGGAACCCCCGTGGACAACCCGAAGCCAAGCTGGATAAATCATGGAATATATAATGTTCCTTTCCCTGAGCCGCTTCTTGATGTCGATAAATTGCGCACGCTGCTTCTGGAGTTCCACGGAGAAATCTGGGAAGATTCAAATCACGGCGTCGTTGAACTTGATGGGGCTCTTTTGTCGTGCAAGGAGCAGAATGGTGTCTCTATCCTTACAGTTGAGGAGACGCACCAGGAAGGGTCTAGGCGGGGCCCCCGGAGGTAGAGGTTTGGTGGGAACTCTGTGGGCTCTCTCAACAGCGAACACCGAGGAGAATTCATCTCCCAGAGAAGTCTTAAGCCAGCCTTCTAGGAATTGCTCAGGGTGTTGACCTTCAGAGCGTTCAGGCAGACAGATGACACGGATGTTGTTCCGATGCATTCTGTTTTCTAGGTCATCTGCCTTTTGCCTCCAGGCGTTCATAGATCCCGCTACCTTAGTTAGCTTAGCCTCCATAGGTGTAATGGTGTCTTCCACCTGGGACACTCTTGTCTCCACCTCCGTGATGCGCCCCCTCATGGCCTGCATATCGTGACGGAGTCTCCCCAACCTCAGTGTAGACATCCTCTATTTTCTCCGTCAGGGATGTCCTGGTGAGGGAGATAGCCTGCATCAGCTGTTCAGATGCCTGTTTAAGGGTCATTTCTTCCTGTTCAATCTCCTCTCCACCCTCTGAGGGACGATTTTTACGTTGAGATTGTGAGGTGTTCCGTAAATAGCGTGCGCTCTCAGAGGGGTCAGGTCTGACAAATTCCTTCAATTTTTCTGCTGCCGTCGAACCCCTAGACCGATTCATGTTTAAGAACCACGAAGTATCCCAGTGTAGCTGAAATTATACAGTCCAGAAATCCTCCTGTTGCGCTTATATGTATATAACAGGGGTTACGTTTATTAGTTATAGCCTGGGAGCAGAGTTCATGTAGACAAAAATAGAATGTCACCAAGGCTCCTATGGCAGGGGGGAGGGATACCTACTCCCAGAGAGATAGCAGCAATGGGAGGGGGAGCAGATTCCCCCACTGTAATGGCACCAGCAGGCCAGCGATGCAGAGTAGAGAGAGGACATTATGCAGGACCCATCTTTCAGGGCACTCACCGCACTCCTCTCAGATCCTTTAGGATACAGGTCGCTGCCCCTGCGACGCTGCAACACTGGAGACTGGACACCGCGCTCCTACTGGCAGAGCGCGCGTCCTATATGGCCGCCGCTCCCTGCGGGCCCCGCCGTCCACTCCCGTCTTCCAAGGCTCCCCCGCTCACCACGTCCTCTTTTAACTTTCCAGCTGACTTCTTTACTGCACCAGCAGCGGTGCAGCAGTGGGGGCCGACGCGCAGCTCACAGCAGCCGAACCGCTCGCCCAAGATGGCCGCCGCCTCGTGGAGGAACAGCCGCCCACTCCAGCTCCTCCAGCCGCTCACACACCGGCCGCTCACCGTCCTCCTGCGGGGGACCAGGGGGGATCCCGGTATCCAGAGGGGGCCAGGCAGCCCCGAATATGCCGTTAAAAAGGGTCCTAGCATGCAGGATTATACAGGATGGTGAGGAGCTCTCCCGTCCAGCGTCCTCTCTCCCTCACTCCATAGCCACGTCCCCCCTTATTGCTTATTTGTGACTTGCAGATTTCACTCATATTAATGAGTGGGAAAAATCTGCACCAAAAAAAAACATTTAAAAAATGGGGCAAAAACGCATGTATTAGGCTAGTTTCACACTTGCTTTTTTTTGCAGCGCGTTTTTCCCGCAAAAAAACGCATTGAAAAAACGCATACAAAAGCATACAACTGCTGCGTTTTTTTCAAGCATTTTTATGAGCATGCATGAAAAAAACGCAGCGTTTTTATGCGTTTGTATGCGTTTTTAGTGCGTTTTTACCGCGTTTGCGTTTTTTTCCAACATTAGGTGGCCCCTCACACTAACCCAAACCATGACTTTACTAACCCTAACCCTGACCCTAACCCTAACCCTGACCCTAACCCTGACCCTAACCCTTAACCAAATCATACTTAACCCTAACCCAAACCCTAAACCCTAACTAACCCTAACCCTGACCCTAACCCTGACCCTAACCCTTAACCAAATCATACTTAACCCTAACCCAAACCCTAAACCCTAACTAACCCTAACCCTAACCCTGACCCTAACCCTAACCCTTAACAAAACCATACTTAACCCTAACCCTGACCCTAACCCTAACCCTGACCATAACCCTAACCCTAACCCTGACCCTAACCCTGACCCTAACCCTTAACCAAACCATACTTAACCCTAATCCTGACCCTAACCCTGACCCTAACCCTGACCCTAACCCTGACCCTAACCCTTAACCAAATCATACTTAACCCTAACCCAAACCCTAAACCCTAACTAACCCTAACCCTGACCCTGACCCTAACCCTAACCCTGACCCTAACCCTTAACAAAACCATACTTAACCCTAACCCTGACCCTAACCCTGACCATAACCCTAACCCTAACCCTGACCCTAACCCTAACCCTGACCCTAACCCTTAACCAAACCATACTTAACCCTAACCCTGACCCAAACCCCAACCCTGACCCTGACCCTAACCCTAAACCCCCTTAACTAACCCTAACTCTAACTCAAACCCCTAAATTCCATGGTTAAAAAAAAAAAGCGCATATGCAAAAAAACGCATACATGAGCATGCCAGTGCGCACATATGTGCATCCATAGGCTATAATGGCCATTTTTAGCGCAAAACGTGCGCATATGTGCGCATGCGCTTTTTTGCAGGGCCAAAAAATGCAACATGCTGCGTCTGGAAAATACCAACGCACACCCCAAAAAAACGCAGCGCATGAAAATCGCATACATGCGCTTACAAGCGCGCAGGTATGTGCACCCATGTTAAATATAGGGGAAAAAACGCATGCGCACATATGCGTTTTTTTCCAGCGCTAAAAAACGCAAATGTGAAACCAGCCTTACACGCTGTTTTTCGTGCCAAGAGATGCCGAAATGGTACAGAAATTTCTGCACCAAACATTTAACGGCTGCACACACCATAATGCTTTATGACAAGTCAAAGTAATGAACTTTATATTCCATATTCTTATGTAAATACAAAAAGAAAAGAAAAAAGACTAATTTTTATAGATTTTCTTCTTCAGATAAGCAGAAAACAGATTCTTACTGTAGAATATTTACTGTCCCCCGCTGGCGCCATGTGACCCCGGGACCACCCGCTACGTAAATAGTCTTCATTGCTGGCACTAAATAATTGCGGAATGTTTGGATCCGGTTTAAATCGACAGTGTTTCCGGTCAGCAACGCCTAAGGAAAAGATAAAAAAGAAAAACATGTTCTAAAACCTAGACAAACAAAATAAAGCACAACACCCCCTGAATTGGGGGGCAACTATATTTATACTGAGCCGTCCAGCTGTTTACAGTCCCAAGAGGGGCCTTTCCATTGGCAGCTGTATACGACCATTAGGGCTCGCTCCCACTGGCGATTAAAGAATAATAATAATCAGATTGCATTCGTACCAATTTAATCCTATATTTCATTATCTATCAGTGGCGGGTTTTTGCCAGCGCTGATTGGATTGCAATCGGACAGGAAAAAAAATGGCAGCATGCTGTGATTGCGCGCCAAGTTCGGATCTCACGCACACATACAAGTCTATAGGAGAGTGTGTAACATCGCACTGCACTCGGATAACAGATGATCATTTCCACTGTGGATTTGGTCACTAATCCACAACAAAACGTGTAATGAATCCACAGAAGGAACCAGCATTTGTTGATCGTGGATTCCACCCTGCTCCGTTACTAAGCATTATTGAATAGGGTGAAATCCACAATCAAAATCTGTACATGAAGGAGCACGCTGCAGATCTGACGTCGGCACCATGCTTTCATTTTTTTGCAATGTGTGATTGAGACTTTCAAGTCTTCTAGACTGCTGCAGACTAAACCACAATTCCGCAAAGTGTGAACTTGGCCTCAGGACATGCCGCAGCCTCACTTAAAGAGGACCTGTCACCTGTGTGTGGCTGCACGTACGATGTAAGAAAAGAGAGAGCAGCCACAGACCGACGGTTTTACAAATCATAACTCATTAAGAAAGACGTCCAGCAGTGTCCCTAATGACAGGCTAAAGGTCCGGACTGTCTAGAAAAAAAATCAGGTCCGAACTTCTGGGTTGTGGGATCTGGACATACAGAGCGAGATCCAACAACCCTCCGTGGCCGCCGTGACAGTAAAGTGCGAGGCCGATGATCTACACCAGAGCGGATACATCATTTACTGAGAGGCGAGGTAACCGCTCTAATGATGTTACCGACTGGTAACTGCTACGTACCGGACGGGGCGACACTGGTTTGGCTCCAACGTGAGATTTCATGACACCTCACGAGGTCTCACACTGAGGGAATCTGAATGCCACGATCTAACAACATGCAAGTTTGAACCTGAATTTTGCTAGAAAGTCGGGTCTTTTAGGTTGGTATTAGCAACACTTTTTTATTTCATTTTTGCCCATAGGTTGTTTAAAAAAAAAAATTAAAAATCACCAGTCGGAGGCTGCCCGCTGTTCTCTTAAATAAAAAAGGGCGACCTGAGACTGGTGGCAGGCGCTCTGTAATGTGACCGCTCTAGACAAATGTCTAATGCTACAGTTTTCCCAACACTGAAGTCAGTTAGTGAAAACGGAGTTAACTCAGAAACAAATAGAAGAGGTTTGAAAACTTTTTTTTACTGCATGGGAATAAACATTAAGGCTATGTGCCCACGTTGCGTGTTAAACCGCACACAGAAAACCGGACTCCTTCCCAGAAATCGCGCGTTTTTTCCGTGTGATTTCACCGCGATTTTGATCGCGATTTTCATGTGCGATATTCAAGCACTTTCCAAGCGATTTGAAGCATCACTTGAAAAGTGATTGACAGGTTGGTAACATTCGTCAAACATAGTGTTTGACAAGTGTGAGCAGCTTTTTAATATTGAGGCCGCCAATGTTAAAATGCTGAAAAAAATAAAAAATCGGGGTATATTTACCTTCCGACGTCCCGCGCTGCATTCTCGGCCTAAGCGTTCCCAGTAATGCCTTGCGAGACCTGTGATGACATAGTCTCGCGTTGCTATAGCGATCTCGCGAGACCACGTCATTACAGGGCCTTGCCGCAAGGCATTACTGGGAACGCTTAGGCCGGGAATGCAGCGCGGGACGTCGGAAGGTAAATATACCCCGATTTTTTATTTTTTATTCTTTTTTTTACAGGGGTATGGTACCCAGGGCCTGGAGGACAGTCTCCTCTCCTCCACACCGTGGGTACCAACCGCAAATGAGACGCTTCACTTCGCGCATGGTGGGCATAGCCACATGCGGGAAGTAAGCGATTCTCATGCATTCCTATGGGTGTGGAATCGCGGCAATTCTTTGCGATTCCGCACAAAAGAATGAGCATGCTGCGATTTTTTCCGCGATGCGATTTCGCCGTGGAAAAAAGCGCAGCATTAGCACAGCATGTGCGGAATGCCATAGGAATGCATGGGGGCGTCATGTACACGATTTTTAAATGTTTTCGCAGTGTTTTCGCGCCGAAAATCGCTACGTGGACACACAGCCTAAGAATTCACTACAACGTTGTCTGGCCTAAGTGGTGAATTGTCAGAAAAAATACTAAATACATCAAAAATGAGATGTGTAAGAGTGCCACTAAAAATGGATAACTGTGATCCTGACATATTGTTAGACCTCTGGGAATCCAGTGCTGAATAAAGGGGGCTGTCCCACTCTCTGTCTTCAGGAGGGCACAGCTCCCGGTGAGCATGAAGTCAGAAAATAGGAACGGCACTGAGCGCCCGATACATTGTGACAGATGAGACGAGCCGCATGTTTCCACCGCTCACTGGAACGGAGCGCTCAGCTGCTGTTACAGGAGGCGGCTCTGTCTCATTATTATGCTTTACATTATATAGCGCCAGTAATTCCACAGCACTTTACAGATCTTGCCTTCACTGTCCCCATTGGGACTCACAATCTAAATTCCCTATCAGTATGTCTTTGGAGTGTGGAAGGAAACCGGAAAACCCAGAGGAAACCAACGCAAACACGGGGAGAACATACAAACTCCTTGCAGATGTTGTCCTCGGTGGGATTTGAACCCAGGACCCCAAAGCTGCAAAGTAAAGGTGCTAACCACTGAGCCACCGTACAGTGCTAACCACTGAGCCACTTTGTTGCCCATTGTGCTTCTTACTAAGAGACCAGCCGAGGTAATGGAATTAATTCCCTTTTTACTCACCAACTATTTTCTCTTTTGTAAGATGCTCAATGACCCAACGTGGGGTCTTCTTTGCTTGATCATAAGATAAAGCATGACCGATATATTGCCTGACCTCCTCTCCACTCTGCGGGAATCCAGACTCCTCCAATGGAGACTTCTGTATGGGTTCTGGGGGGAAAAAAAGAGTTAATATTAACATTATATCTGGTTCAGTAGGATCAACCCTCCTAAGCCATCTAGATGGCCACGCAAGTAAATAAAAAAAAAAATGAATAAAATGATAACGTGACATCTTCAATCTGATCTTATTACCTAGAAATCTACACTTGTCTTCATATGTAAATGAACGGTTAAGATCTACGGGCCGGACATAGATCTCCCTGAGAATCTGCCTCCAGAGACTTTTTTTAATGAAAGGAGGTGTTACCAGTGTAGATCAGGAGAGCTGACTGTCAGTCATTACATGTCTCACACCAGCAATGCCGCATTTCATTTAAAGTTGTCCACTGCTAGGACAACCCCTTGTCATACCCCACGCTTTGCCCCAATAAGATAAAAAAGCCTATACTCACATCCCGTGCCTGCGCTGCTCCCACGGTGTCAGCACGCGCTCTCTGCAGGGCTCTCATGCGGTTTGACACTGGCACACAATCAGCGCTGGCATCACTGTCCCCACCCTTCATATGAATCGAACATGAAGAGGAAGTCGGAGATCAGCCGCAGCCCGGACTTACTCTTCATGTACAACTCGTATGAAGGCGCGGACAGTGACGCCAGCGCTGATTGGGCACCGGAGACACGTGTCACATCGTACAAGAGCCCCAGGACCGCGCGTACCGGCCCCGCGGGAACAACGATGGCACAAGGGGCGAGGATAAGCTTTATGTAATCTCTGTAATCATTCTGCACCAAAATACTATCTGTGCCAACTGTTGGCGGCATAAACTTAAAATGAAGGAAACAATGGTGTAAATTGCTGCTGTTTCACAATACAACTCAGCCTGCAGAAAAAACACCAAATATCAGAGCTACAGACAAAAAAAGAAAAAAAATGTATAAAAAACAGAACAGAAGAGATGCTGAGCAGTGATGAGCGTGTTGAGGTGTTATCTGGGCATGCTGGAGCGCTAACAGTGACTTCGGTGTGCTGAATATGTTCTAGTCCTTGCGGCTGCATGTCTCGTGACAGCGGTGACACATGTAAGGGTATGTTCCCACGGTCAGTGGACGCTGTGTACATCCGCAGCCTCCAGATGTTACAGCACAGTGGAGGGGGTGTCATCATATCCCACGCCCACTATGCGGGCAGACGCCTCCGGCTTCCATGTGTCTCCACAGGATAAATCTCACCCGTACAATGTAATGGGAGCCGTGATCCCGCACGGTTCAGTGATCACATGTGGAATCAGCGGCGTTCAGAAGCCGGCAGCGCTGTGGATGGAGCGGACATGTGCTGCCAATACTGACCGTGGGAACATCCCCTGAGGAGTGACTGACAATCCCTGCATGTGCCGCTGCTGTCAGCCACGAGACATGCAGCCGCGGGGACCAGAACACAGTATTCGAGCACGCCGGGCACTATGAGCACTCGAGCATGCCCAGATAACACTTTATCCGGCCCCGCTCACTCATCACTGATTCCACGGTGTGGACGTTGCGCTTTTTTACTTCTCTCCTATAAACCGACACAGAACAGACCCCAGACAGACCCCATAACGATCCATGGCCCCTGTGCTCCGTCCTGACAGGAGGGGGCGCTGCAGTAAGGCAGGGGGTGAGAGGGGAGCTCGTACTGACGTCACTGAGAGCAGGGACCCGGATGCAGGCCGCAGCACACGCGTCTATGACAGGGCCTCCCTCCACAGGGGTAACGGCGCACACTCTCCGCCAGGGGGCGGCTTTCTCACCTCGCTCGGCTCTTTTTCGCTCGTATAAGTACAGCGCGGCTAAGCAGGACGATGTGCTCAGTGTAGCCCCCAGCACGAAACCCCCCAGAAAGCGGCGGCTTATAATCCTGTAGGAAATATGTCCTGACATCTTCAAGTAGTTGTAAAAGACGAATGAACCGGAGCCGCCACCTGCTGGCCGGGAACAGTACAGCACTCGATTTACAGTAGAATCCAAGGCGTGCTACCAGCGACATCTTGCGGCCAGACTTGTTTATTGCATGTGAATAAAATGTATGTAGACGGGCGCCACCTACTGGCGCGGAATAAGACTGCTGCTGTGCTGGTGATCGGACATGAGGCGTCACATATCTGAGCTGTGATTTGGGGTCACCTCAGGAGTCAGGTATAGGTGTAAGCAGGGCCGGACTGGGGCGAGAATTCAGCCGCGGCATTGTAGGTGCACAGGCCACGTGTGGGATGAATGTGAGACATCTCCGTGCACTTGTAGGTTGTAAGAAGTGAGGTTGGAGTAACACGACTCTATGGCCGGGGTCAGACTTGTGAGAAACTCGGACGAGCCTCGCATCAATACCCGGCACTGCCGCCGGCACTCGGGACCGGAGTGAGCGCTGCATGTATTTCTATGTGGCTGAGCGCTCCGGGCCGAGTGCCGGCGGCAGTGCCGGGTGTTGATGTGTGAGACTCGTCCGAGTTTCTCACTTGTCTGACCCCGGCCTATAACACGGTTGCAGGTGGTCCAGTATCACAGCTCCGTCCTATTGTCGCTACTTTACCTACATACCGGGGTCTCGTAGATAATGATGAGGACGCTGCGCTCTCCATGGTGCTGGGGGTCTTCATACAGCTCACGGGCCGGGATGTAGATACCCCCGGAGCTAATGCTGATGACCCATGCTACAGACAGCGATCAGTCTCAAGTCCCCAATCATCACTTTTAACCCTTTCGAGACTTTACAATTTTCTGTTTTTTGCGTTTTCCTCCCCTTCTCCCCAGAGTCATAACTTTTTTTTTTTTCTGCCAATACACCCACATGAGGGCTTGGTTTTTTGCAGAACGAGTTGTACTTTTGAACGACACCGTTGATTTTACTGCTGCAGCCAGGGTCATATTCCTCGCCAATCGTTACACCGATGCCTCTACCTTGTGCCAGTCATTACACTGGCTACCCATCCACTCCAGAATTCAGTATAAACTTATTACCCTCACCCACAAAGCCCTCCATGGCTCAGCACCACCCCACATCTCCTCCCTTGTTTCATTATACCACCCTACCCGCGCCCTCCGTTCTGTTGATGACCTGAGGTTAGCATCCTCAATAGTCAGAACCTCCCACTCCCGTCTCCAAGACTATACACGTGCTGCGCCAATTCTTTGGAATGCACTTCCCAGGTCAATACGATTAGTCCCTAATCCCTACAATTTTAAGCGTGCCCTGTAAACGCATTTATTCAGATTGTCCTACCGCCTCAACATATTAATCTATCCCTGTGTGGCACAGTCAAAAATTTTACCATAACCAGGTTCCCCGTATTATGTTCACACATGCTTTATGCATCCATTAGCCCTCTGTGTCTGTACTGTTACACACTTAACATTATGGCTGGTCCATACAATCAGGGCAACTGTTACCACCCACCTTTAGTACCTTTTTCCTCATAGATTGTAAGCTTGCGAGCAGGGCCCTCATTCCTCTTGGTATCTGTTATGATCTATGTGATTATTGTTATGCTGTAATGTCTATTGTCTGTACAAATCCCCTCTGAAATGTAAAGTGCTGCGGAATTTGTCGGCGCTATAGAAATAAAATGTATTATTATTAATATTATGGGGGAGTGCTGCCTTATATTACAGTCTGCCTATAGAGGGTGCTGCCTTACATTACAGTCTGCTTATTGGGGGCTGCAATATACTATACTACGTACACTCACTGGCCACTTTATTAGGTACACCATGCTAGTAACGGGTTGGACCCCCTTTTGCCTTCAGAACTGCCTCAATTCTTCGTGGCAGAGATTCAACAAGGTGCTGGAAGCCTTCCTCAGAGATTTTGGACCATATTGACATGATGGCATCACACAGTTGGTGCAGATTTGTCGGCTGCACATCCCTGATGCGAATCTCCCGTTCCACCACATCCCAAAGATGCTCTATTGGATTGAGATCTGGTGACTGAGGAGGCCATTTGAGTACAGTGAACTCATTGTCATGTTCAAGAAACCAATCTGAGATGATTCGAGCTTTATGACATGGCGCATTATCCTGCTGAAAGTAGCCATCAGATGTTGGGTACATTGTGGTCATAAAGGGATGGACATGGTCAGCAACAATACTCAGGTAGGCTGTGGCGTTGCAACGATGCTCAATTGGTACCAAGGGGCCCAAAGAGTGCCAAGAAAAAATTCCCCACACCATGACACCACCACCACCAGCCTGAACCGTTGATACAAGGCAGGATGGATCCATGCTTTCATGTTGTTTACGCCAAATTCTGACCCTACCATCCGAATGTCGCAGCAGAAATCGAGACTCATCAGACCAGGCAACGTTTTTCCAATCTTCTACTGTCCAATTTCGATGAGCTTGTGCAAATTGTAGCCTCAGTTTCCTGTTCTTAGCTGAGAGGAGTGGTACCCGGTGTGGTCTTCTGCTGCTGTAGCCCATCTGCCTCAAAGTTCGACGCACTGTGCGTTCAGAGATGCTCTTCTGCCTACCTTGGTTGTAACGGGTGGCAATTTGAGTCACTGTTGCCTTTCTATCAGCTCGAACCAGTCTGCCCATTCTCCTCTGACCTCTGGCATCAACAAGGCATTTCCGGCCACAGAACTGCCGCTCACTGGATTTTTTTTCTTTTTCGGACCATTCTCTGTAAACCCTAGAGATGGTTGTGCGTGAAAATCCCAGTAGATCAGCAGTTTCTGAAATACTCAGACCAGCCCTTCTGGCACCAACAATCATGCCACGTTCAAAGGCACTCAAATCACCTTTCTTCCCCATACTGATGCTCGGTTTGAACTGCAGGAGATTGTCTTGACCATGTCTACATGCCTAAATGCACTGAGTTGCCGCCATGTGATTGGCTGATTAGAAATTAAGTCTTAACACACAGTTGGACAGGTGTACCTAATAAAGTGGCCAGTGAGTGTATATTGAGGGCTAACTGGTGTGTTATACTATATGGAGGCTGTCTAGGGGGTGTAGATTACAGTAAGGGGGCCATCATACAATGTGGATTTTACAGTAACCATCATGCAGTCTTGGAGCCATCATTGGGGGATACTAAGGGGTCAGTATATATAAAGTGAGGGGGTATTATACTGTGTATAGGGGAGCGGTACAGGGGGTATACTCAGGACATTATTAAATGTAAAGTGGGCACTTATTGTTATAGGGGAACTCAGGTTACTGTGACTGTGAAACGGGGCATACAGAGGGCATTATTACATTCTAGGGGGCAAAATGTGGGCACTGTTTTCTAGGTCACTTGCACCCGGCATTACTGTATTATAGAGGGATGCTTTAGAATTTAGAGGGCACACAGAATCACACAATTGGTGCAGTAATAGGGACACATACGGCAGCAGCGGCTCAGCATTGGGGTATCAGGTGCAGTAATAGGGACACATACAGCAGCAGCGGCTCAGCATTGGGGCATCAGGTGCAGTAATAGGGACATGTACGGCAGCAGCGGCTCAGCATTGGGGTATCAGGTGCAGTAATAGGGACACATACAGCAGCGAACCAGCATTGGGGTATCAGGTGCAGTAATAGGGACCCATATGGCAGCTGCGGCTCAGCATTGGGGTATCAGGTGCAGTAATAGGGACACATACGGCAGCAGCGGCTCAGCATTGGGGTATCAGGTGCAGTAATAGGGACACATACGGCAGCAGCAGTTCAGCATTGGGGTATCAGGTGCAGTAATAGGGACACATACGGCAGCAGCAGCTCAGCATTGGGGTATCAGGTGCAGTAATAGGGACACATACGGCAGCAGCGGCTCAGCATTGGGGTATCAGGTGCAGTAATAGGGAGACATACGGCAGCAGCGGCTCAGCATTGGGGTATCAGGTGCAGTAATAGGGACACATACGGCAGCAGCGGTTCAGCATTGGGGTATCAGGTGCAGTAATAGGGACACATACAGCAGCAGCGGCTCAGCATTGGGGCATCAGGTGCAGTAATAGGGACATGTACGGCAGCAGCGGCTCAGCATTGGGGTATCAGGTGCAGTAATAGGGACACATACAGCAGCGAACCAGCATTGGGGTATCAGGTGCAGTAATAGGGACCCATATGGCAGCTGCAGTTCAGCATTGGGGTATCAGGTGCAGTAATAGGGACACATACGGCAGTAGCGGCTCAGCATTGGGGTATCAGGTGCAGTAATAGGGACACATACGGCAGCAGCAGTTCAGCATTGGTTTATCAGGTGCAGTAATAGGGACACATACGGCAGCAGCGGTTCAGCATTGGGGTATCAGGTGCAGTAATAGGGACACATACGGCAGCAGTGGCTCAGCATTGGGGTATCAGGTGCAGTAATAGGGACACATACGGCAGCATCGGCTCAGCATTGGGGTATCAGGTGCAGTAATAGGGACACATACGGCAGCAGCGGTTCAGCATTGGGGTATCAGGTGCAGTAATAGGGACACATACGGCAGCAGCAGTTCAGCATTGGGGTATCAGGTGCAGTAATAGGGACACATACGGCAGCAGCGGCTCAGCATTGGGGTATCAGGTGCAGTAATAGGGACACATACGGCAGCAGCGGCTCAGCATTGGGGTATCAGGTGCAGTAATAGGGACACATACGGCAGCAGCGGTTCAGCATTGGGGTGTCAGGTGCAGTAATAGGGACACATACAGCAGCAGCGGCTCAGCATTGGGGCATCAGGTGCAGTAATAGGGACATGTACGGCAGCAGCGGCTCAGCATTGGGGTATCAGGTGCAGTAATAGGGACACATACAGCAGCGAACCAGCATTGGGGTATCAGGTGCAGTAATAGGGACCCATATGGCAGCTGCGGTTCAGCATTGGGGTATCAGGTGAAGTAATAGGGACACATACGGCAGTAGCGGCTCAGCATTTGGGTATCAGGTGCAGTAATAGGGACACATACGGCAGCAGCAGTTCAGCATTGGTTTATCAGGTGCAGTAATAGGGACACATACGGCAGCAGCGGTTCAGCATTGGGGTATCAGGTGCAGTAATAGGGACACATACGGCAGCAGCGGCTCAGCATTGGGGTATCAGGTGCAGTAATAGGGACACATACGGCAGCATCGGCTCAGCATTGGGGTATCAGGTGCAGTAATAGGGACACATACGGCAGCAGCGGTTCAGCATTGGGGTATCAGGTGCAGTAATAGGGACACATACGGCAGCAGCGGCTCAGCATTGGGGTATCAGGTGCAGTAATAGGGACACATACGGCAGCAGTGGCTCAGCATTGGGGTATCAGGTGCATTAATAGGGACACAAATGGCAGCAGCGGCTCAACAGGATGAGGGGTTTGTGCAGGTTGGGGATACATGGTGATGGGGCTGGAATATTAGAAGTGAAACGTGTCAAATATTTTATATTTATTTATATGCATCTCCAGTTGGAGTACTGAGGGTTTTGTTTTGATGTTTTGTTGTATAACTATATAATTTCAAATTTTTTTACTTGTGGAATCTGCATAGCGTTTATTTCCTAAATTGTGTATTTTGTGTTGTGCCTCGGCTCGGGTTCTGTAGGAGGACCATTGGATTCGTAATGTATCTTATTTTATGCTATTTTTGACTGTATATTAATTACTGCTGGTGTCTTTGTCCTGGACGCGAACTTGCGGTGTTCCTGCGGTGGTTCTTCTGAGCGATGGGTCCTGGCTTTCTTCTTCGGCGTTCAAATGGATATATTCCCTCTGACACCTATTTTTTGAACTGACAATCTCCTCTTCCCCTTTAAAAGGTCATTTTTACCCAAAAAACTGATCCTTTCTATAATAATCTACAATATCCTCTTTTAAAATATTCCTCTATATTACAAATGGCTGAATGGTATAATTTATGTTTTCATATTCCCTTTCTATATATCAAAATTATCTCTGACGAAATTCTCAGTTATAATATTGAATTATCCTTCTCTTCTCTAAAATTTGCTTTTTTGAATGTAACCTTAGATATAGATTCATTTCCATACGGATATTTTTTTCTGTCTACTAATTACTGATAGTCCTTTACTATGACATCATATATATAATTTTTTATTGTTTTTAAAGAATAAGTTTTCTCTTTTGAAATGCTTTCACAGTTATAGATATCTGCAAGTCAGTACGTCGACAGCGATGTCTTTTCTCTCTGACAAATCCATCTTTGTATACTCACACGCATATTATTTATACTTTTTAATTATGACTTTTTTTCAACAATAAGTGATGATGGGTTTCTCCTTGGATATGATCTCGGCATAATATCGGCCCCAGTCTGGGAGTTTGCGATGTCTTGTGACTTTCCCTCACTCTAGAGCAGGGTTCCCCACCCCCAGATCATGTTTTCAGGATTTCCTTAGTATTGCCCAGGTGATAATTGCTTCACCTGTGCAACACAAAGGAAATCCTGAAAACATGATCTGTTGGTGGGCCTTGAGGACTGGAGTTGGGGAACCCTGCTCTAGAGCAGTGGTCCCCAACTTTTTTTGCACCAGGGACCGGCTTCAAGCAAGACCATTCTTCCATGGCCCGGCAGGGCTGGGATGGAGGTGTGACAGGGGTGGGGCTTTGGTCATAAGGGGGCGGGGCTATGGATGCGGTTGTAGTTTAGCAGTGCATACTTTAATTATAACATTTATAATGTGACTCAACTCACCATAGGTTTTGAATGAGTGGGAGCACCTGGCTTGTTTCTCTGTTTCAGTGGGAGCACTGGCCTACTTCTACTGATGACCGTCACTGCTAATGATGATTGGAACCTACAAGGAAATGGAGCATTGAGCACTTAAGAAAAATTGTACCCTTGTATTTATGGCTCTGCTCCCACTCTCCCTCCCATGTATTTATGGCTCCGCTCCCACTCTCCCTCCCTTGTATTTATGCCTCCATCCCATGTATTTATGGCTCCGCTCCCACTCTCCCTCCCTTGTATTTATGCCTCCCTCCCATGTATTTATGGCTCCGCTCCCACTCTCCCTCCCTTGTATTTATGGCTCCCTCCCATGTATTTATGGCTCCGCTCCCACTCTCCCTCCCTTGTACTTATGTCTCCCTCCCATGTATTTATGGCTTCGCTCCCACTCTCCCTCTCATGTCTTTATGGCTCCGCTCCCACTCTCCCTCCCAGGCATTTATGGCTCCGCTCCCACTTTCCCTCCCATGTATTTATGGCTTCGCTCCCACTCTCCCTCCCAGGTATTTATGGCTCCGCTCCCACTCTCCCTCCCAGGTATTTATGGCTCCGCTCCCACTCTCCCTCCCATGTATAAATGGCTCCGCTCCCACTTTCCCTCCCATGTATTTATGGCTCCGCTCCCACTCTCCCTCCCTTGTATATATGGCTCCGCTCCCACTCTCCCTCCCTTGTATATATGGCTCCGCTCCCACTTTCCCTCCCATGTATTTATGACTCCGCTCCCACTCTCCCTCCCTTGCATATATGGCTCCGCTCCCACTCTCCCTCCCTTGTATATATGGCTCCGCTCCCACTCTCCCTCCCTTGTATATATGGCTCCGCTCCCACTCTCCCTC
Organism: Dendrobates tinctorius; assembly: GCF_039654945.1. Classification (NCBI taxonomy): domain Eukaryota; kingdom Metazoa; phylum Chordata; class Amphibia; order Anura; family Dendrobatidae; genus Dendrobates; species Dendrobates tinctorius. The sequence goes on from NW_027361738.1 coordinate 30,086,387, forward strand.
CCAGGTATTTATGGCTCCGCTCCCACTCTCCCTCCCAGGTATTTATGGCTCCGCTCCCACTCTCCCTGCCAGGTATTTATGGCTCTGCTCCCAACCAGGTATGTATGGCTGGGCTCCCCCATCATACTTACCCCTCACGTCGCTATCGCTGAACTTCCTTCCCGTCGCTGCGCATCCCTGCATCTCGCGGCACTACAGCTTCTTCCTGTGAGGAGCGGTCATGTGCTACCGCTCATTAAGGTCTATGAATATGGACGCCACCCCTATGGGAGATGAGTGGCGTCCATATTCATGACCTTAAATGAGCGGTAGCACGTGACCGCTCAGCGCTGGAAGAAGCTGCTGCGCCGATAGGGATGACAGGGTATCAGCTGCTACACCACAGCAGTCCGCGGACCGGCAAGAGCACCGCAACGGACCGGTGCTGGGCCGCGGACAGGTGGTTGGGGACCCCTGCTCTAGAGCTTCGAACAGAAAAAATCCCCCTCCCTTTTTATATTGTCTTCCTCTTTTTTATATTGTTTGTACTGGGAAATTGATTTATTTTACATGGTAAAAACGCTCACTTTATATTCATAATTATTAATGGACACAGTTCACTTAGATGTTTAAAATATTTATTAATAATAAAAATGATTTTAATGTGTTTCTGCTCCGCAGGTTCTCTTCCATATCTTCTTTTTTGAAGAAAGCTGGGATCCACTCATTTCTTTATTTTTTTCTTTAAATAATTTTTCAGTTGTTACCCGTTAATCTGTGAATAGAAATGAATTGATGATTAAGAAAGGGATCCTTAATGTATATGTTTAATTCTATACCGATAAAGACGTGTTAACCTTTTGTCAACCATGAACTGTGACATCATGCGTCATTTGATCGTTAGGCGCCATTTTTTGAATTTAGCATGTGCTTAAACCTTGCAAGCACCTTGTCTCTTCATATTGTATGTGGTATTTCCTGACGAAGGGGTCATTGGAACACCGAAATGCGTTGAATAAGCCACTGGAATATTTCAATAATTTCTGGAATTAATTTATTGCGGCAGCGCGGAGATAATCCACACTTCCTACTAAGCATACCTCTTCATAAGGTCGTGGATCGACCTGTGGATCTGCGGCAGCCGCCATCTTTACATGCCTGTATTCACCTGCACCAGGTGAGCAGTTTTCTTGGTGTCTCATCTTTGTGATACGTGGGATAAGACCCTATTGCGCTTTGTGTCTCCCCTCTTTCTTTTTCTATATATAGCAAACTGATGATACCGCTTAGAGTTTGTAAATCTTTCAATAAAAAAATTATACTTACATTTTATTTATTGTGTTCCCGCTCTGCTGAAGCAGCAGGTAAAAGCTCGGAGGAGCCAGCTGTATAGAATGGAGAAGAAAGGAAGGGAAGGTGTTGGTATCTTCCATTAAAAATATACTGAACAATATAGTATAAAGGGAAGACACAAAGTATATCTACCCATATTATGGGCCTTAGTGTAACAACATGTCACATACAACAATGGGGGAAGCTTTTCCTTACTTTGTTGGATGTCTCTCTGTTTCTCTATCACTTTTGCTGCTGGAGAAAAAGAAAAAGTGATCACAAATAAATATATCAATATAATAATCAGGAACAAATCCTAGCATCATAGGGATACAGACAATAAACATAATGTATGCCCTGTCTCATATACTTCACCACATCATATAGATTGCTAAGTATTAGCTCATTGAATACAGTTCAGATGCACTTGCAAGCGGACTGATCTGCCTGTGTAACTACCAGGACAAATCATTGTATAATTTTGCATCTAGAAGACAGCGTTTAGGACATAAGGGCACATCCATTTGTGGGAAGGGTTAAATACTTACATGTTTTGACAGTGGTCTGGTTCTTTCTTCTATAGCATTTTGGCATCCACCATTTATGTTTGTGTCTTAAAAAATCCAAACAAACAAATTGAGACTCATACAATTCACATCATCATTCTGATCAGTCTATGAGAATTTATACAGTGATATTGTCCTGTGTAATGTCCTATGATAATGTCACAATTAGTGATGGGTGAACCTCTGGATGTTTGGGTCCTGCGTGTTATGCCAAACGGTTAAAAAAAAAGCTCGGTTTGGGTACCAGAACAGTACCCGAAACCGAACCTAGACCCCATTCAGATGCATGGTATGCCCGAACACCCATTGTTTGCCATGCTGTCATTTGCAGCACAGCACAGCAAACACTGTCTGTGATCAGTCAGAGAGCTGCGGTTTCCAACACCAGCTATGAAAGTTTACCTCTGTTCATAGAGGCGTCGGCTGATTAGAGAGTACTATTCCCAGCAGCCAAGCCTGCTGCCGCTAATAACAGCAAGATCAGGTGTCGTTGATGGGAGTATTCATCAGTCAGTGCCTGCACTATAAATAAATACAATTTTTTAAAAAAAATGACGTGAAGTCTTTCTATTTTTGATTACCAGTATGGTAAAACTGACAGCTGCGAGCTGCAACATTTAGCTGTCAGCTTTAGCAAAGCTGGTTATCAACAATAGAGGGGTCCCAACGGCATTTAAAAAAATAATTAAAAAATATGGAATGGGATCCCCCCATTTTTAACAACCTGCCAAGAATTAATGCTTAGGAAGCCTATGGATAAAGTTATCTGACTGGATATAACTGCTATCCATGTATTCTTGAGTACATTTTTTTCCAGGAGACTCGGAGATGTTCTGGGAGTGTTGGCGAATACATTATAATCTCACTATCTGTCTACTTACAAGCGGATATCCTCATTGCTGCATTCTGATGTGGCATTAAACTTATCCACCTCCTCTTCCTCCTTTTCCTCCTCCTCCTCTTCATCATCCTCCTCCTCGTCATCCTCCTCCTCCTCGTCATCCTCCTTCTCCTCCTCCTCGTCATCCTCCTCCTCCTTCTCCTCCTCCTCCTCATCCTCCTTCTCCTCCTCCTCCTCCTCATCCTCCTTCTCCTCCTCCTCTTCGTCATCCTCCTTCTCCTCCTCCTCCTCGTCATCCTCCTTCTCCTTTTCCTCCTCCGACTCCTTCTCCTCCTCGTCATCCTCCTTCTCCTCCTCTTCATCATCCTCGTCATCCTCCTTCTCCTCCTTCTCCTCGTCATCCTCCTTCTTCTCCTCCTCGTCATCATCCTCCTCCTCGTCATCCTCCTTCTCCTCCTCCTTCTCCTCCTCCTCCTTCTCTTCCTCCTCGTCATCCTCCTTCTCCTCCTCCTCCTCGTCATCCTCCTTCTCCTCATCCTCCTTCTCCTCCTCCTCTTCGTCATCCTCCTTCTCCTCCTCCTCCTCGTCATCCTCTTTCTCCTTCTCCTCCTCCGACTCCTTCTCCTCGTCATCCTCCTTCTCCTCCTCCTCCTCGTCATCCTCCTTCTCCTCCTCCTCCTCGTCATCCTCCTCCTCCTCCTCTTCGTCATCCTTGTCATCCTCCTTCTCCTCCTCCTCGTCATTCTCCTTCTCCTCCTCCTCCTTCTCCTCGTCATCCTCCTTCTCCTCGTCATCCTCCTTCTCCTCGTCATCCTCCTTCTCCTCGTCATCCTCCTTCTCCTCGTCATCCTCCTCCTCCTCCTCGTCATCCTCATTCTTCTCCTCCTCCTCCTCGTCATCCTCATTCTCCTCCTCCTCGTCATCCTCCTTCTTCTCCTCCTCCTCGTCATCCTCCTCCTCCTCGTCATCCTCCTTCTCTTCTTCCTCCTCACTATTGGATATATAACATAGACATTATTTAGCAATTCTCGTAAACTGCCATTGTTTTTACAATTACTCATTTTATATGAGAAATTTCTCTAAAAACTTCTGAATTTCTATCCATCGTCACTGTTATCCTCCAGTTGCCAACTATTAGCAGAATGAAGGCTGCAATTTATAGTAGACTGTGTATGGAGGACGTAAACGGTTTCATAAAACTCCCAGGCATGATCGGTAAAAATCTCACTAAGAAAAAGTGTCCGTGTTACTGTCCGCCATGTCTGTCATGCCGCAAGATGCCTGGAGCAATGTGCACGCGCGCCTTAACTCATGGCTGTTGCTGGGTAACCATCCATCTCTGTCTGGTTCTGCAATCCGCTGTATTCCTGGAACACCTAATCATGTGACTTCTATGTTCCAGCCCTGCTCTGATTCTGCAATCCGCTGTATTCCTGGAAACCTCTGATCATGTGACCTCCTCTATGGTTCTACCCAGGCTGTTCTAGCGATGCTCTCTAAGATCCTGGAGGATCTGAACACAAAGTTCCTCCCAGGTCATGACCCGGAAGTACTGGTGCTATGGTGCTATATCAGACCGCCCCTCCCTATGGTCAGGGCCTGAGTATCGTGTTGCTTCCCTGCATGGCTGCTTGGCCTGCTGGGTCGCTCCTGTATTCTGTGCCCCTACACTTTGCTCTGTCGTGCGTCTCTGCACACGCTCTGTGCTTGTACTCTGACTCCTGTCTCGTGCCATGTCTTGTGTTGTCTCTCGTGCCATGTTTGTCCTTGCCTTGCCTTGTAGTACCTCCGCTGTTCTCTGCTTTAGCCTGTTTTGCCATGTCTGGTCTTTGCAATTTTGAGCCTTGTAGTACTTCTCATGTTTCTTGTCTCTGCCTGGTTTTCAGTACTCTGCCCTTTGGTGCTCTCTTGCACATTTCCATGTCTAGTCTCAAGGCTCTGCCATGACCTGGCTCTGGGCTTCGGCCTACGCTCCGTTGCTAGACTCTGTCCTATCGTGCTCTCTTGCACATTTCCACGCTAGTCCCAAGGCTCTGCCTTGGCCCGGCTCTGGGCTTCGGCCTACGCTCCGCTGCTAGCTCTGTTCTTGCTCTGACCTGGCTCTGTTTCTGCCTATGTTCCACACCATGTCTTGCCTTGTTTCTCGCCTAGCCTTGTCTTGTTTCTTGCTTTGCCTTGCTTTGTTGCTTCGTGTGCCCTTTGCATGCACCTGGCCTTCCTAGCCTCCTGCTTGTGCCTCAGCCGTGCCCGCCCTAGTCGTGCCCGCCTGCTTGTGCCTCAGCCGTGCTCGTCGGTCAGTGACAGCTGTGTCGCCTGCTATGCCTCAGCCGGGTTCGCTGGAGTCTTGCCCGCTTGTTAGTGCTGCAGACCGATCAGCTAGCCAGTGCCTCAGCCGTGCTCTCTGTGCTTCCTTGCACTTCACGCTGTTTCTGCACTCTGTTCTACGTGCTCTCTATAGCACACGCAGGTCCTCGCCTGCCCTTGGCATACCTCCCCGTGCTTCTCTAAAAGTACGCGCAGGTTTTGCCATGTACCCTGTCGTGCCCTCTAGCACGCACAGGTCCTAGTCTGTACCATGTCTTGAATCCTGACCCTGGCGTGCCTCTCTGCATGCGCAGGACTCTGCTTTTAAATTCTGTCCCTGGCATGCTCCTCGGCATGCGCAGGCCTCCGTCCGTGAACCTGACCCTGGCGTGTTCCTTCGCAAGCGCAGGACTCTGCTCTGTACCTTTCTCTGGCGTGTCCCTCTACACGCACAGACCTCCATCCTTAAACCTGTCCCTGGCGTGCCCTTTGCATGCGCAGGCCTCCGTCCTTGAATGAACCCTGGTGTGTCTCCCAGCACGCACCCTGCCTTGAACCCTGGCTTGCCTGCCGGATTCCCGAAACCTGCCGACCGCTGCCAGAGGTCCGGAACCAGATTACTGCGGCCTGATGTCCGGACCTGATTTCCGTAGCCTGATGCCTGGATCCTGTCGGTCGTTGCCAGTAGTCCGGAGTCCGATGCCATCGCACCCTGTCTTGGATCCTGGCGTGTCTCCTTGCACGCACCCTGCCTTGGACTCTGGCGTGTCTCTCGGCGTGCACCTTGTCTTGGACTCTGGCGTGTCCTAGCATGCATCCCTCCTAGGAACTCGTGTGATCCCTAACACGTACCCTGCCCTGGACTCCGGTATGTTTTCTGCACGTGTGATGTCTGAACTTTAGGCGTGCCCTTGCTCGCACCTTGCCGTGTTTCACCGTTGGTGCCCTGCATCTGATTCTCTGTTTTTGCCTTGTATCTGATTAAAATGTGTAACCACGTTTGCTGATGAAATCCTGTGACTTCGCTTTATGTTTCGTTTCCTGTTCGTCCTGTTGCTAGACACTCAATAGTGTCTCCCTGAGCTGGCCGTCTGGTCCAGCTGCCGTGGTGGCTCACCCCCTTGGTCTTGCCCCTGACACTCCCTGTACAGGGGGTGGGTTCTCACTAGGTTCGCTCGCCCTAGGTGAGTGCCACGGCCCAGAGGGTCCACTCTAAAAGGAAAAACGACTCAGCGTAAGCTGACGCTCGTCACACTCACAGCAATCAACCAGATCACTGCTCTTCATTTTAAAGGAAATTGAGATGTTGAAATCTGGATTCTGATTGGCTGTGAAGGGTCACACTGATACTTTGTCTTAGAAGAGTATTTATACATGAGCGTGCCTGTGTCTGCTGATGGTGGCACAGTGACAATGAGGGGATGTGAAATCCTCATGAATTTCCAACTCTTTCTTACATCATTTCCCCTTGTAGATACAGTACATTGATTATGGCAATAGTATATCTGAGGGAACAGCTCAGAAATATGACTCTGTTTATAATACCAACTTACAAGATGGTCTCCAGGGTAGGCGCGCGGGATGCTCTTCCAAATTTGTTTTTCCTATAAGAGAACATACAGCTCTGGTTAGAATCATAACACACTGGCTCATCATCTGCGGCTTTTTATAAGTCACTTTCCTTATATGTCTTGTGGTATTTGTTGCTGTTTTGGCACAGAATTCATCAAAATAATGTGCGTGATTCATGAATTTGTCGCAAAGTAAAAAATAGGCTTTTTTCGTCTTTTGAACTGCGTTTGTGATGTTTGGTCTCATATTTTGGAGTACTGAAAAACACACCAGAGGGAGGAAGAAGGAGACTAGAGAGAATCTGTGCCAAATCAGGTGAAAATATCTGGAATTGTTAAAAAACAGCCACAAAGCAGCAAAAATTAGAAAAAAGGCGAGCACATGTAAAATTGACTTAAAAAAGGTGCAAATAATGAAAAGGGTAAAAAACAACAAAAAAAGGTGCCAACACACAAAAGTAGACATAAAGTGGACACAAAGGTGGTGATGAATCTGGGCCACGATGTATATAACCTGTCCCTCAGATAACAGCATGGACATAACCTCCAGAATCTCTCCAGCTCTGCCATCACATAGATTGTGCTACACAGAAGGATGATCCTTTAATCTCAGGCTCCAAGACAACATTTGGTTGGTCAAGAGTCCGGATAAATTTGGGGCATTACTGTAATTGGCTCCTGACCGTATTGTTATTCTACGAATAAAAGGGATGAGGAACAGTATGAAGAATTAATTTGGGTCTAAGTTCTTTATTATTGAAAGCAATGTCATCCTTCTTATGGAAACAGTGTAAATGCCCCTGAGTGGGAGCAGTAACGCCATGATATCACCACCATGGAGTCCTTCCCTTATTGGGACACATACTACTCCTATATGAATGTGGAAGATATAATAAGATACATACTCGAATTCTACCTCCCATAGCTCTATGCTGACTCTCCATCTATTAAAGAAAAAGAAAACAGAATGAATAATATTACACATACACAGTCACCATGATGGTAGGAAGAGGAATGATACTATTGAGCCTTAATATAACCAATGCAGACTCATAGCGAACATCTCTGTGGTGGATCATTACAGGGAGAGTCCAGGAGGATCAATAATCCCAGTTATATGATATACATACAGCTCATGCAGGAACTCCTTGTACTCCTTGTACTCCTCTTCTAACGTCATCCTACTGAAGAGAAGGAAGACAATTAGGAATTATTGTATCTGCTCCATAGCTGATAACAGATCATCAATGATCACTAAAATGTACAACTGTTGTATGTCAGAAACCTGGCGTAGTGTAAGGCCCTGTTCACATGTACGTGTCTCCAGGGCGTCTGGCAGCCGTTTTCACCCGTACTGGAGACATATATCCACACGTACCCATTACAACCTATAGGGCTGCTCATATGTCTGCGTTTTACCAGCAGCACAGATGACAGAGGCCAATACCAGTCTATGGGTCCATGTACAACACATATAGCACACGAATGGCATCCATGTGTCATCCATGTGCAGTCCGTGTATATTTAACACTGCAAGTATAGAAGCTTTGGAATTGATTTTTATAAAGCCATACTGGAAAAAAACGGATGTCACATGGATGGCACACGGGTGACCCACTGACGTATCATTGATGATACACTGATAGCACTCGGGTGACACTGGGGACACACTAATGACACCAAGTTATCGCCAACTGTGGTACTTTACAAATCATTAAAATGTAATCTTTAATGCAATACTAGAAAAAATATTTATACAAAAAAACACTAATTAGAGTAATATGGGAGTAATTACTCCATTTTTATACTATTTAATTAAAGTTTATATTTTAACAATTTGTAAAATATCACAATTGGTGGAGAATTGGTTTCTAAATAGTGTGTACTCTAATAACAAAATAACGCTTTGAGCTTTCTCAAGGATGACACACTGATGGCTCACTGATACTACACTGACAGTACACTGATACTACACCGACAGTACACTGATACTACACTGACAGTACACAGATGGCTCACTGATACTACACTGACAGCACACAAATACTACACTGATAGTACACTGATGACTCACTGATTCCACACTGACAGTACACTGATGACACACTGACAGTACACTGATACTACACTGACAGTACACTGATGGCACATTGATAGCTCAGTGATGACACACTGACAGTACACTGATGACACACTGACAATACACTGATGACACACTGACAGTACACTGATGGCACACTGACAGTACACTGATCCAAAACACTGATGACACCGATACTATTTTTTCCGGTATTGGTATTATATGGACGTGTGAAGGGGGCCCACAATTTCCTCCCACCATGAATGAATTTCCCAAAAATGGGACACTAAATCTGCCACATCTGAACTTGCCCTTCGGCTAATGCTCGGCGGTAATAGAGTCACCCGGTCATTCTGACATGGATCTGCAATGTTTCCCTGTGGGAAGCAGAATTGCAGGAGATTACGGGTGACATGGAAGGTGACTCTCCGCCATCCAGTGGCTCCAGTGTATCAGAGAAATTGCAGATTTAGGGTAAGTAAGCATTTACCTCATTCTCCTCACTAGATTCTCGCTCATAAACTATAAAATAATAGAAAAAAAAGAATTATAGCAGACATTGAATTTCATTCCTGTTTTGATATTTGTAAAGAATTGCAGGGATTAACTACATAACGATTCCATTATTAAAATGAAGTGATGTCCTGACATTACAGGGTTAACACCTATAGATAAAGGAGAACCTATCAGAACATAATAAAGGACACAAAAAAGAGGCTAATACAACGTTTCCTTCCACTTTACTCCCGACTGCAGCCCTCTACTGAGTGTCCCCTCGGCAGGCACCATGATGTCACTGTGTGATGTCATCCCATTTCATGGATTACTAATCCCCAGTAACAGCAGTAACTGTCAGGAGTGACAAAAACCTACAACCAATCCCATATCCATGAAATAGGGTTTTAAGGGATTGTGCAGGACTGGAAAAACATAACTGCTTCCTTCTAAAAACAGCGCCGCACCTGTCCACGGCTTGTGTTTGGCATTGTAACTCGGCTTCATAGAGATGAATAGAGCTGAACTGTAATCCCGGACACAACCAACAGACAGGTGTGGCGCTGTTTTTTGAAGAAAAGAGACAGAATTTTTCAAATCTTGTACAACCCTCTTAGATTCTTTACCTTAAATCAAAACTTTATCAATGTAATCACCTAAATATAAAGCACATAGCCTCTTCACAGAGGAAGAGGACAGGAGTTCTAGAGCCACCCATTAGAGGAGGCAATCCTAAAAGTCAATATCGGCCCTTTCATGAGCCTTGGCACATGACTTTGGATAGGAAACCAAACCAGAAGCTGCATTTACAATCAAGTACTTTGGATTTTTTACTCCTTATTAGCACAAAGCTATCGCCAATAGGTGGCGCTAGAGCTCCTGTCCTCTTCCTCTGAACAGGCACCCTGCATATTAAAATTCCCAGAGGAGCATTACTTGGCGCCTCCCCACACCAACTTGGCGCCTCCACAAGGGACAACGTTACCCCTTAGACCCTCTAAATGTTATGTAACTGTTACAAAATGGTAAAAATTAAATATTAATGGTAGTTATTTCTATATTCCTAATTATACCTAATCTATACATTGCACTGTATTGTTCACATGGATGGTGGAGGATACAAAGAGAGAAGGCCGGTTACATAGATGACACAGTTTAAACATTAGCAAAAAATAAAGTTGAGATATTAGAGAATGAGGGAAATGAGGAGCGAGAGTCACAGACACATGGGATATAATAGGACACAAATCAGGAGCTAAAGTCACAGACACATGGGATATAATAGGACATAAATCAGGAGCGAGAGTCACAGACACATGGGATATAATAGGACACAAATCAGGAGCTAATATAAATGATGTTACTTACACTCCACTAACTGAAACCCTCAGAGAAGTTCCGTTCGGCAGTTGATTCTATGTCATCGTGATGTCACAACATTCCGTGACCTCATAACCGGCAGCCACCTACAGCCGATGCTCTATACATGAAATAGGCTTCTCACGACTTATGGGCACAACTGGTTTTGGCCTTAAAGGGGTTCTCCGAGAAATGTAATAAAATAAATAAATACACAAATAATAAACAGTTTTCTAAATACTTTTATTTAGCAAAAAGCTATGCTTTATGGACTGCGCCCTGTCAGGATTTTTGCATGAAAGAGTGGTCCAAAATTCAAGTTGAGAGGTGTAAGAAGCTCTTGATGGTTATGGGAAGCCACTGATTGCAGTTATTGTTTCCAAAGGTGTGCAACCAAGTATTAAGATGAGGGTGCCAACAATTTTGTCAAAACTTCAGTTTCTGGAACAATTTCAAGGGTTCCAACACTTTAGGCCATTATTGTGTGTGTAATATGTATACACAGCAGTCTCGGCGTCTTCTATGTGATATAGCCGTATATACACCCTTCTAGGTGTATCCTGTCCTGTGTCATGTATATAGCTATAGTGCGGTGTTAACATAGTGGGTAATATTTATATATTGAGCTTTTTTTCTCATACCGAGTCAGTATGGGAAAAAAATATTGCACTTCCTCATTCAATAGTATCTGATAAAAAGAAAAAACCTGATAAAAATAAAATATCGAATAGCACACACCCAATTTATACGTTTGTGTGCATGAGCCCTTATTCCATGTATATATACACTGCACAGTACGGGTTCTCCTGTCCTGTATACTGGGTATAAGGGCTCATTCACACTCCTGTATAAAATATTGATCTGATGTTGCTTCAGAAAAGTTGGACAAGTGGAATCCGTATGACTGAACTTATGCCATGCGAGTGTGCAATTTGTTTTCTCCCCCAGTATCCGTATGACATCTGTGCGACATGCATATGCAATGTGTTCTTAACATCATCTTTTACATACTATAATTCACTATGTAATTTAAAACTAGTTTACAAACTAATAAAGCAATCTTATATACAGATATGGATAGAATAGATATAATAAACTCTAAAGTTGGCTCTGAAGGATCTTTAGCCTTGTTTAACCCCTTTCTGACATCGGATGTTATATTCCGTCCACATGCCCTGGGCCAATTTGACCATGGACGGATCATTACTTCATCGAGATCGGCCGCGCTCACGGGGAGTACGTGGCCGATCGCAGCCGGGTGTCAGCTGATTCTAACAGCTGAAACCCGGCATTAGGTGCCAGGAGCGGTCACAGAACGCTCCCGGCACTTTAACCCCCAAAATACTGTGATCAAACAAGATCGCAGCATTCCGGGAGCCGACACAGTGCTAACAGCCCCTCTGTCTTTATATCAGAGACCCCGCAGCGTAACATGGGGTCCCGATTGTTGCCATGGTGGGTTACCAGAGCTGGGAAACTTGTTGATCATGCACAGTGCAGCGCTGACAGCTTCTATGGCATGCAGATGCTGTTTCATCAGGATGCTATAGAAGCGATCAGCCTGCAAAAAAATGATTGTCCCATAGTGGGACAAAGTGTAAATGTTAGGAAAAATTAAAAAAATATTTTTAAATAATTGAAAAAATATTTAAAAATAGAATAAAAAATAAAAAATCAATATACAGTGTGAGCCATTTATATAAATACACCAAAATAAAATGGGAATGGTTGGTGATATCAACTTCCTGCTTGTGACACATTACTATATGGGAGGGGGAAAACTTTTCAAGATGGGTGGTGACCATGGTGGTCATTTTGGTTCCAACTTTATTCTTTTCAATGGGAAGAGGGTCATGTGACACATCAAGCTTATTGCTAATTTCACAAGAAAAACAAAGGGTGTGCTTGGTTTTATCACAACTTTAGTCTTTCATGAGTTATTTACAAGGTTCTCTTTGTTTACAGCTATTGACATGTCGCAGAGGTTAACACGTAAGGAGCGGATAGAAATTGTGTTGATGTCTGGTGAACGCAGTACCCGGGTCATTGCAGCAGATTTCAATGCAAGAAACCCTACGCAAGAAAACGGTCACCATTCCCATTTTATTTAGGTGTATCCATATAAATGGCCCACCCAAAAAAGTTTGCTAAATCATCACTAAACATAATGTTCTGTGTAAATTGAGGGTCCTATTCCAATTTTTGTTTTGCCCATTCTGCAAATTCAGCGCGCTGATCTGGGTCACCAACCACTCCCATTTTATTTAGGTGTATCCATATCATTGGCCCACCCTGTATATTCTATCACTAAATAAATATTTGAATGAAGAAAAAAATCTAAACAATAAAAGTACACATATTTGGCATCACCGTGTCCACAACAACAAGACCTATAAAACTGTCTCACTAGTTAACCCCTTTAGTGAACACCATTAAAAAAAGGCAAAAAAAAGATCTATCATCATACTGCCGAACAAAAAGTGGAATAATACGCAATCAAAAAGATGGATATAAATAAAAATGGTACCGCTTAAAACGTCATCTTGTCCCGCAAAAAACGAGCCGCAAAAGCGCCAAAACATAAAAAACTATATAAATGAGGTGTCTCTGTAATCGTACTGACCCAAAGAATAAAACTGCCTTATCAATTTTACCATACACGGAATGGTATAAACCCCCCCCCCCCAAAAAAAAGAAATTCATGAATTGTTTTTTGCTCTTTCTGCCTCCCAAAAATCTGATCTTAATTCCAGCCAATTTTGCATTGAAAAAGTAAAAGGGCGCTCCTTCCCTTCCAAGCTCCGCCATGCGACCAAACAGTGGTTTACCCCCACATATGGGGTATCGGCGCACTCAGGACAAATTGCACAACATCTTTTGGGGTCCAATTTCTCCCATTACACTTGGGAAAATCAAAAAAATTGGATCTGAAGTAAATTTTTTGTGAAAAAGTTAAATGTTCATTTTTTGTTAAAAATTCCAAAAACTACTGTGAAGCACCTGAAGGGTTAATAAACTTCTTGAATGTGGTTTTGAGCACCGGGAGGGGTGGAATTTTTAGAATGGCGTCACTTTTGGGTATTTCCTATCATATAGACCCCTCAAAGTGACTTCAAATGTGATGTGGTCCCCCCAAAAAAATGGTGTTGTAAAAATGAGAAATCGCTGTTTAACTTTTAACCCTTATAACTTCCTAACAAAAGAAAATTTTGGTTCCAAAATTGTGCTGATGTAAAGTAAACATGTTGGAAATGTTACTTATTAAGTATTTTGTGTGACATATCTCTGTTATTTAAGGGCATAAAAATTCAAATAAATTTTACCACTATCATGAGGTACAATATTTCATGAGAAAACAATGTCAGAATCACCGGGATCCATGGAAGCGTTCCTCCAGAGTTATTACCTCATAAAGGGACAGTGGTCAGAATTGTAAAAATTGGCCTTGTCATTAACATGCAAACCACTCTTGGGGGTAAAGATAATAAATAAATAATTTACAAGAAATATGTGGGTGCCCCCTCTGTTTCATAACCAGGAAAGGTAAAGCAGACAGCTGTAGGCTGCTATTATCAGGCTGGAAAGGTCCATGGTTATTTGGCCCTTCCCAGCCTAAAAATACCAACCCGCAGCTGCCCCAGAATTGGCTCATCACATTAGATACGCCAATTCTGGCGCTTTCCTGATTGCCCTAGTGTGGGGGGGATCACTGGTATTTCCTGCTAGGCCACAAGTCCAACTAACAAAGTCAAGTAATGCTCTATGGGCTTCCCTCACACTAGCTGTCCCTCGTTCCTTTTACTGCACAGACCCGGACTGAACCCTAACAGGTAATCTCTACATGTGTTGTGGCTGTCGAACAGTCGCAAGACCTGCAGGCGCGAAAACTAGAACATAGTATTTGAGTACGCAGAAGTCACTTGGTTAGTATCCAAGCATGCTCGGATAACACCTTAAGCCTCTTTCACACTTCCGTTTTTGAAAATCAGTCAAGATCCGCCGATTTTCAAAAAAAACGGATCCGCCATTTTTCTTTGCGGATCCGTTTTTTTTCCCATTGACTTTCATTATTGGCGTATCTTGACGGACGGGTGGCATCCGTTGTCATCAGAACTAAAACGGATCCGCTATCCGTCCTTTTTAACTGATACAAAAAACTTAAGTGTGAAAGAGGCCTTATCTGACCACGTTTGCTCATCACTAGCAGTAATGTTACTTACTGCTATTCACATTCACAGTCACCGGATTGGGGGGGAATGCTGCATGGGGAACAATTTTTAAAATAAATTGGTGAACAAGTGACATTGTGTTTTTTTTTTTTTCTGTTTGTGTTTTTCCATTAGTGGACTACGACGGATTTGGTGGACTGTGGCAGATTCCCTTGATGACGGCGGACCTGTGTGGCTTTCTTTTTTTTTCAAACAGAAATTGGTGAACCGGGAAAAGTGTCGGAGAGTGTTTTTTCAATAAAATTTATTTTTCTGTCTGTGTGTATTTTTTTCCATAACTTTTTTAGTAATGGGGGTGTCTGATATACACCTTTCCATTACTAACCTCAGGGCTTGATGCCAGCTGTGATTTTTGACATGCGCAGCTCATTGTCTCTGCTGAACATCCGGTAGGACGCTCGCATCATGCCAACATTCAGCATGACACCATGGTGCAGGGCCGCCATCAGGGCATTACTGCCCTGATTGACGTATGGGGCCCACAGTATCGGGCCCCCTCTCTTCTGCTCACCGGATCCCAGCGGCAGGATTCTGCTCGTGCAGTAACTCAACCTGCCCTCCGAGACTCAGGTTCAGTTAATAGAATGTTCATTTCATACAGTTCCTAGTTAACAATTAATGGCTGGTTATCGATTAATTATATCTTCTTTATCATTTCTTGCAAAGCTGTATAAGAACATTTCGACTGAGATTGTAAAATGCAGAACCCAGCCTTCCTCCTCCAAAACCAACTTCTCCACCATTACAGAAGATTGACTCTCCACTCCACTCTCAAGATCACATCTCACCACCTGTGCACTTGACCCGATCCCATCCCGCTTCATCCCAAACCTCACCACAGTCTTCATCCCAACCCTAACCCATCTCTTCAACCTATCACTAACAACTGGTGTTTTCCTTTCAAGTTTTACACATGCCTCAGTCACACCTATCCTCAAAAAGCCCTCTCTTGACCCATCCTCTGTATCTAGCTATCGCCCTATATCACTTCTCCCCTATGCCTCAAAACTACTGCAACAACACGTCCATCTTGACTGTCCTCCCACCGCTCTTCCTGCTTCATTTTTGACAGCTTACTATCTGGCTTCCAGCCACAACACTCCACTGAAACTGCCCTGAGGTCACCAATGACTTATTAACAGCCAAGGCCAAGAGACACTACTCTGTCCTCCTCCTCCTCCTGGACCTGTCCTCTGCCTTTGACACAGTGGACCATTCCCTATCACTACAGACCCTCTCATCTCTTGGTTTCACAGACTTGGCCCTATCTTGGATCACATCATACCTAACCAACCGGATATTCAGCGTCTCCCACTCGTACACCACCTCCTCACCTCGCCCCCTATCTGTCAGAGTCCAGCAAGGTTCAGTCCTAGGGCCCCTGCTCTTCTCCACCTTCGGCCTCGGACAGCTCATAGAATTTCACGGCTTTCAGTATCACCTCTATGCTGGTGACACACAGATCTACATCTCTGGACCAGATATCACCTCCCTACTAACCAGAATCCCTCAGTGTCTGTCCGCTATTTCATCCTCCTTCTCCACTAGATTTCTAAAACTTAATACGGACAAAAGAGAATTCATCATCTTTCCCCGATCTCACGCGACTTCCCCCCACGGACCTATCCATTAAACGGCTGCCCACTCTCCCCAGTCCCACAAGCTCGCTGCCTTGGGGTTATCCTCAACACTAATCACTCCTTCAAGCCACATATCCAAGCCCTTTCCACTTCCTCCTGACTTCAACTCATAAATATTTCACGGATCCGTAAACGGATCCGTGCATTCCTCAACCAAGAATCTGCAAAACCCTAGTGCATGCCCTCATCATCTCCCGCCTTGACTACTGCAACCTCCTGCTCTGTGACCTCCCCTCTAACACTCTCGCACCCCTCCAATCTATTCTAAACTCTGCTGCCCAACTAATCCACCTGTCCCCCCGCTATTCCCTGGTCCTCTCTGCCCCTGTACTAGTCGTGACTTGTATTGTTTAAGATTACTGTACTTGTATTTATTATGCATACCCCTCCTCACATGTAAAGCGCCATGGAATAAATGGCGATTTAATAATAAATAATAATTATTATATTATAATAATCAATCCGAAAGTTTGGACTGCCATCTAGTGGTGGTAAAGCTTACCTGCGCATAGGAAAGGAACTTTTTTTTTTCTTTTACAAATTTTATAATAAAAAAGAGACAATACATACAAGACAATACATGTAACAATACATACGTCTGTATTGCAGGTTTGACCATCACACTGGAGAGTGTACGGATCAATATAGTCATTTTTTTATGAAAACCAATAGTAAAGAATGTTAATAATAATTAATCATGTCGGTTTTCAAATCGATCAGCTGCGATCAGGTTTGGCAGGATATAAACTTTGAACAGAGCTGGAAATCACAGCTCTGCTTAATGTGTAATGGCCGATGCCACGTACTGCACATCAGATTTATGACAATAAGGATTTAGTCATTGATATTATATGCCTGGACAGACCCTCTGCATTGGATCTATCACTGCTACCTTCTTGGATAGTTAGCTGTATAGCCTAACTACTGCAACTGTAATGAAGCCTTTCCGTTACTGATGTCTGAATTATTTTCCTCCACTTATAATGAATGTCCCCTGTTCCATTGTTTTAAATACATCTGTATAGACGTGTGTACTATCAAGAAAGACCACCGAGGAAAGGGATCACCCCTCTAAGGGTAAGTTCACACTAGGCATTTTTGCAGCTTTTTTAATGCAAATTTTCAGTTCCGTTTTACACTATCAGCAAAGTCTATGAGATTTCAGAAATCTCATGCACACAGTTTTTTTTTTTGTCATCAGGATTTTGTGTGTTGCATGGTTTTTTGCACAATGGAGCAAGTCACTTTCAGCATTTTCACCCATTGAAATGAATCATAAGAGTTGGAAGGGACCTCCTGGGCCATCTGGTCCAACCCCCTGCTCAAAGCAGGATTCGCTAAATCATCCCAGACAGATGTCTGTCCAGCCTCTGTTTGAAGGCTTCCACTGAAGGAGAACTCACCACTTCTCGTGGCAGCCTGTTCCACTCGTTGATCACTCTAAGTGTCAAAAAGTTTTTTCTAATATCTAATCTGTGTCTCCTCCCATTCAGTTTCATCCCATTGCTTCTAGTCTTTCCTTGTGCAAATGAGAATAAAGATAATCCTTCTACAATGTGACAGCTCTTGAGATATTTGTAGACAGCTATTAAGTCTGCTCTCAGTCTTCTCTTTTGCAAACTAAACATTCCCAAATCCTGCAACCTTTCCTCATAAGACAAGGTTTGCAGACCGGTCACCATTCTGGTCGCTCTTTTCTGAACTTGCTCCAGTTTGTTGATGTCTTTTTTAAAATGTGGTGCCCAAAACTGGACACAATATTCCAGATGAGGTCTGACCAAAGAGGAGTAGAGGGAAATAATGACTTCACGTGATCTAGACTGTTTGCTTCTGTTAATACATCCTAGAATTGCATTTGCCTTTTTTGCTGCTGCATCACACTGTTGACTCATATTCATTCTGTGATCTATTAGTATACCCAAGTCTTTTTCACATGTGCTGTTGCTTGGCCCTATTCCTCCCATTCTGTATATGCTTTTTTCATTTTTATTGCCCAGATGTAGTACTTTGCATTTTTCCCTGTTAAAAATCATTCTGTTAGTTGCTGCCTACTGCTCCAGTTTATTTATATCTTTTTGAATCCTCTCTCTCTCTTCTCTAGTATTAACTATCCCTCCTAGCTTTGTGTCATCAGAAAATTTAATCAGTTTACCCTCAATTCCTTCATCTAAATCGTTGATAAAGATGTTGAACAATACAGGGCCCAGGACAGAGCCCTGTGGTACCCCACTTGAGACATTCTTCCAACTGGATGTGCAGCCATTTATGACCACTCTTTGGGTCCGATCACTAAGCCAGTTATGAATCCACCTAACAGTTGCCTTGTCTATTTCATACTTAGTCATTTTTTCAGTAAGGATTGTATGAGATACTTTGTCAAATGCTTTGCTGAAGTCAAGATATACTATATCTACAGCATTTCCTTGATCAGTGATTCCGTCATAGAAGTAAATTAAGTTAGTCTGACATGACTTATTAGTTACAAACTCATGCTGGCTCTGTTTAATCACTTCATTCTTATCCAGGTACTGACATACATGTTGTTTAATAATTTGTTCAAAGATCTTTCCTGGTATAGAAGTCAGACTCACTGTCCTATAGTTGCCTGGGTCCACCTTCTTCCCCTTTTTGAAGATAGGAACAACATTTGCTCTTCTTCAGTCTTCTGGGACTTCTCCTGTTCTCCAAGAATTTTCAAAGATTATGGAGAGGGGTTCAAAAATTTCTTCTGCTATCTCCTTCAGCACTCTGGGGCGTAATTCATCTGGACCTGGAGACTTGAATTCATTTAGGTTAGCTAAGTGTTTCCTCACTATCTTTCTGTTTATAGATATCTTGGATTCTTCTATTCTGTTAATAGGACAGTGAAGAACAGTTGATGTTACATTTCCTTTCTGAGAGAAAACAGATGCAAAATAGGAATTTAAAAGTTCGGCTTTCTCAAGATCCTGTCTTACCATTTCATTATTTTCATCCTGAAAAAATCCTATAGCATCTTTGACTTGTCTTTTACTTTGGACATATCCCCAAAATCCTTTATTATTGCTTTTGACATCTCTTGCAAGCCTCAATTCATTGTCAGCTTTAGTAATCTGATATGTGCCCTGCAGGTTCTGCAGACAGCATTATATTCTTCCTGTGATATGCCTCCCTCTTTCCATTTTATAAACATTTCTTTCTTCCTTTTTAGCATGTGCTTAAATTCTGTGTTCATCCATCCTGGTTTCCTTAAATGCTTCCTATTCTTCCCTCTTTTCGGAATTGTTAACAACTGTGCTTTGAGAATTTCATTTTTCAAGATTTCTCATCCTTCCTGGACATTTTTGTCTTTAACCTCTTCCTGACATCCGACGTACTATTCCGTCCATGGGACCCGGGCCCCTATGCCCATGGACGGGATAGTACGTCTACCGCGATCAGCGGCGCCCACGTGGTGAGCGCCGCTGATCGCGGCCGGGTGTCAGCTGATTATCACAGCTGACACCCGGCACAATGTGTCAGGGGCGGTCACGGACCGCCCCCGACACGTTAACCCCTTGCACACCACGATCAAACATGATCGCGGTGTACCGGGGGTTAAAGGGAAACATCTGCAGGGAGGGGGCTCCCTCCGTGCTTCCCTGAGCCCCCCACGGCAGCGCAATGTGCAGCGCTGCTGCGGGGGGCTCCTTTCCTGCAGGCCCCCGAATCCAAGGTGGCGACGGGGGCCTTCGGGGGCCTGCAGGAAGCTGGCTTCCTCAGTGCCTGCAAAGCGCAGGAATGAGGAAGCCTTCTGCACTGCCTGTGACAGATCGCTGATCTGTCACAGTGATCTGTGATGTGACAGATCAGCGATCTGTCACAGGACAGTGATGTCCCACCTGGGACTATTTAATAAAGTTTAAAAAAAAATAAAAAAAGTGTTAAAATAATTTTAAAAAAATCGCCAAATCGCCTTCCGAGCCCTGACGTGTGTCCATACAGTAGTTTTCTCCCACATATGGGGTGTCAGCGTACTCAGGACAAGTTGGACAACAACTTTTGGGGTTCAATTTCTCCTGTTACCCTTGGGAAAATAAAAAAATTGGGGACTAATTGATCATGTTTGTGGAAAAAATACGATTTTTTTATTTTCATGCCCGGGCGTTATAAACTTCTGTGAAGCACTGAGGGGGTTCAAAGTGCTCACCACACATCTAGATAAGTTCCTTGGGGGGTCTAGTTTACAAAATGGTGTCATTTGTGGGGGGTTTCCACTGTTTAGGTACATCAGGGGTTTTCCAATCGCGACATGGTGTCCGATCTCAATTCCAGCCAAAAACGTCAAATGGCGCCGATTCCCTTCCGAGCTCTGCCATGCGTCCAAATAGTGGTTTACCCCCACATGTGGGGTATCAGCGTACTCAGGACAAATTGCACAATAACTTTTAGGGTCCTGTTACCCTTGGAAAAATAAGAATTGAGGGTGAAAAGATCATTTTTGTGGAAAAAATATGATTTTTAAATTGTACGGCTGTATGTTATAAACTTCTGTGAAGCCCTTGGGGGTCCAAAGTTCTCACCACACATCTAGATAAGTTCCTTAGGGGGTCTAGTTTCCAAAATAGTGTCATTTGTGGGGGGTTTCCACTGTTTTGGTACATCAGGGGTTTTCCAATCGCGACATGGTGTCCGATCTCAATTCCAGACAAAAACGTCAAATGGCGCCGATTCCCTTCCGAGCTCTGCCATGCGCCCAAATAGTGGTTTACCCCCACATGTGGGGTATCAGCGTACTCAGGACAAATTGCACAATAACTTTTAGGGTCCTGTTACCCTTGGGAAAATAAAAAATGGGGTGAAAAGATCATTTTTGTGGAAAAAATATGATTTTTTAATTGTACCGCTGTACGTTATAAACTTCTGTAAACCCCTTGTGGGTTCAAAGTTCTCACCACATATCTAGATAAGTTCCTTGGGGGGTCTAGTTTCCAAAATGGGGTCACTTGTAGGGGGTTTCCACTGTTTAGGTACATCAGGGACTCTCCAAACGTGACATGGCGTCCGATCTGAATTCCTGCCAATTTTGCATTGAAAAAGTCAAACGGCGCTCCTTCCATTCTGAGCTCTGCCATGCGCCGAAACAGTCGTTCCCCCCCACCTGTCAGGTATCAGCGTACTCAGGACAAATTGCACAATAACTTTTGCAGTCCAATTTCTTCTGTTACCCTTGGTAAAATAAAAAAAATTGAACCTGAATTATTTTTTTTGTGAAAAAAAGTTAGATGTTCATTTTTTTTAAATATTCAAAAAAATTCCTGTGACGCACCTAAAGGGTTAATAAACTTCTTGAATGTGGTTTTGAGCACCTTAAGTGGTGCAGTTTTTAGAATGGTGTCACTTTTGGGTATTTTCTATCATATAGACCCCTCAAAGTGGCTTCAAATGTGATGTGGTCCTAAAAATAAAATGGTGTTGTAAAAATGAGAAATCGCTGGTCAACTTTTAACCCTTATAACTTCCTAACAAAAAAAAAAAATGTAGGTTCCAAAGTTGTGCTGATGTAAAGTAAACATGTGGGAAATGTTAGTTATCAAGTTTTTTGTGTGCCGTATCTCTGTCATTTAAGGGCATAAAAATTTAAAGTTGGAAAATTGCGAAATTTTCTAAATTTTCGCCAAATATCCGTTTTTCTCACAAATAAATGCAAGTTATTTGAATGAAATTTTACCACTAACATGAAGTACAATATGTCATGAGAAAACAATGTCAGAATCACCTGGATCCATGGAAGCGTTCCAGAGTTATGACCTCATAAAGGTGCAGTGGTCAGGATTGTAAAAATTGGCCCGGTCATGAACGTGCAAACCACCCTTGGGGATGAAGGGGTTAAGGATATCCAGCCATCCTTAAAGACAAAAATGTGCAGGAAGGATAGGAAATGTATCAGGTTTTGCTGATTTTTTGTGCCAAAACCTGATTCTATAGAACAGAACTTTTTTTTCAACACTAAACTTTATCAACATGCATAAGAAACAAGTCTAGCATGCCAGAAACACAGCAAAAATGAGAGAGATCAGGTTTTGCTGCAGGAATTGGAAAACTTGCAAGGTCAGCAGTCTATCAAATACTTAATTTTCCCCACTGTATATACTGGCCCAAAGTACGCTCTGGCTGGCCTCCATTACATGAAGAGAGTCCTATGGATAAGTCATAAGAATGTAGGCAGACATATTTTTAGGTATGTGCCAACTATAAGAATAACGTATATTGAACACCAGGTAAATCTAACTTCAAAGGGAATCTGTCACCAATCTGTCACCAGGTTTTTGCTACCTCATCTGACAGCAGCACAAAATTAGGAAAAGACAGATTCCAGTGATGAGTCACTTAGCTTACTGTGGCAGATGTGACACAGAGTTCTTAGATACAGCACATACAATAGAAGAGCTGAAAAGCTGCCACGGGCCACACCACAGCTATGTACATTATCTATAGACAGTGAGCTGCTTATCACAGGAAGGGCGGAGTCGAACTTGGTGTCACCTGTTGCTGCAGTCTGAGCAGTGATAAAGTCCTGGTGAAAAAACCTTCATTATAAGTAAACAACAGCACACAGCCTCATAAGGGACACATCGATGAGTTACCCATTTAAACCCTACCTCATACTTTCTTCAGATTACATAGCGAAAGCCTGCTGATGGATTTCTTTAAATCTATAGATGTATTTCCATCCTTTGGCAATTAAAAGAAAACATCTGCTAATCCCTGATGAGTTGGTAATAATGGCCTGGTATCAATAGTCGTAGCAGCACAAAGCGAACACTCAGCCAGCAGCGAGATTTCTCCCCCTTCATGAGTCCGGAAGGGAGTGATCACAGCCTTCTTGGTCCGGCTCACGGACCGACCCACTGAATGTAACGTTTTTTTCTATAATTTATTCCCCCCATATTTTTTTTTAAGTACTTTACAAAAGTCCTCATTTAAAGGGATTTTTCCTTGTTAAAGGTCACCTTTACAGATTCCTGAGCAAAGAAAAATAGAACTTGGTTCCATGTGATTATGGGCCTTGTAACATGGAGCTATGACTTGTTACCCTTGTCTTCCGTCTCGTACAGTAACGGTCTCACCAGACTCCAGTTCATTCTTCTTCTGTTCATAAAGTTCTAACAGATACCGGTCCGGCTTTATGTTGGCCTCACGCAATTCTAACATGATCTTCTCCACTTTCTGGAGGTTTCTTGCATTCTTCATGCTCCGTCCTGCAATGTATAGTTTGAACTCTTCTAGTTCAATAAGTTTACAGGTGTCCTCCTCACAAATGTTCTTCACTTCTTTTGATTTGTCCACTTGAGGGAAGAAAACAAGACCAGACGACTTCTCAAGTGTCTCAAGAGGGACCTGAAATTCTGGCAACTGATGCTGAAAGCTGATGGGGACGTTGGGAACAATAAAAGCTCCTTCAGCTAGAGTCTCCTCAGAGGGCTTCCTCCTGGCGAGGATCACCTTGTACAGATGTGTGGGCACGGCTACATCATCACTGCCAATAACCTGAAATAAAAAATGAGCAAGAACATCTTCATTACACCAAAAACATCACAGTGCACCACCACAATTTGCAGTAGGCCTCTGTGCACCTACATGGAGACTTCCACATCGCCTCTCACACACCCCACCCATCTTCACTATTAAAGTTTAAACTTTAAGGACTTGTAAGATTTAGAAAACGAATATTAAAATGCCATCAAATAGCGAAAGAAGCTGCGGTGGGCATCTCTATTCCTGGGGACCCAACTTGCCCCCAATAATAGAAACTTTCAGCCCACTTATTTCACTGTTACCTGACAATTGGGTCCCGGGAAGCGGGGACTGCATTAATGGATAAATAGAAAATCAGCAAATACCTTTATTACAAATTAGATTGTTTAAAAGTGCCACCAACAAGGTGCATTCATTCTCACTAAGGCCGGTTTCACATTCGCGCTTTTGAGCGCAGCAACGGCCTGCGCACGGCCGCCGCTAAGCCCCGCCCCCTGCCCCGCCTCCACCGGTATCTCCGCCTCCGGGCGCATGACGTTGCATGCGTCGTGCGTCCCCTATCTTCATCACAGAGGGCGCAGGCCGTGCGCAGTCTGCGCACAGTCTGCGTTTGGTGGCGCATGTGTCCTTTTGACGGTGCGCCGAGCACAACCAAAATGCAACAGGTTGCATTTGGCGCTGCTCGGCGCACCGTCAAAAGGACGCATGCGCCGTCAAACGCAGACTGTGCGCAGATTGCGCACAGCCTGCGCCCTCTGTGATGAAGATAGGGGACGCACGACGCATGCAATGTCATGCGCCCGGAGGCGGAGATACCGGTGGAGGCGGGGCAGGGCTTAGCGGCGGCCGTGCGCAGGCCGTCGCTGTGCTCAAAAGCGCGAATGTGAAACAGGCCTAACCTGTCCGTCCAATGCCTAATGTCAGGTCTGTGGCAACAGAAAGAGAACCTGTCACCAGTAGTGTCATAACAACTAAAACTATGACTTTACTCAGCATCTGTGCTGCACTCCATAAATGCTTATATACCCCCTGTATACTCCCAAAAGAACCTTTAAAGTTCTCCCGCGTTGTATGAAAATCGGGTCAGTCCTGTCTGATGGCCATCGTTTCAGTCCTCTTGATCCCTCCCCCCCGGCTGCTGCTTGCCGCCCCCTTCCCCGGCTGCTGCTCGCCGCCCTCTTCCCTGACTGCTGCTCGCCGCCCTCCGCCCCGACTGCTGCTATCCGCCCTCCGCCCCGGCTGCTGCTCACCGCCCTCCTCCTTCAACTGACATGGATGATGCCTCACGTCAAGATTTCGCCAGGCAATGTGGATGCATCAAGGAGTCACCTACGTCAATTAAAGAAGGAGAACAGTGAGCAAGAGCCAGGGGGAGGGATGGGGAGGCCTGAAACCACAAATCCAGCCTTTATAGTGCCCACAGAATGATAATGAAATGGGGCAGCCCACTAGAAAAAAATTTGATGCAAAGTTACAAAGCATCAGAATTTTATAGTGCTCACAGAATTATAATAATGACATTGAGCAGCCTACTGAAAAAAAAGTGGAAGCCAAGTTACAGAGTATCAAAATTGTGTATTCTAATAAAGGAAGCTCCAGACTCTATAGTGCTGACAGAATGATAATGAACTGGAGTATCCCACTGGAAAAAAAAGAAGCCAAGTAAGAGAGTGTCAGAAGGGTGTACTCTAGTAAGGGAAAAAAGGAAGTTCCAGACTCTATAGTGCTGGCAAAATAATAATGACCTGAAACTGACCATTGAAAACAGAGTGGTAGCCAAACTACAAAGCATTCGCTTTGGAACAGTTCCAGCTAGACTGGTACAGTTAGGTCCATATATATTTGGACAGAGACAACATTTTTCTAATTTTGGTTCTAGACATTACCACAATGAATTTTAAACAAAACAATTCAGATGCAGTTGAAGTTCAGACTTTCAGCTTTCATTTGAGGGTATCCATATTAAATTGGATGAAGGATTTAGGAGTTTCAGCTCCTTAACATGTGCCACCCTGTTTTTAAAGGGACCAAAAATAATTGGACAATTGACTCCAAGGCTATTTCATAGCGTATCAATATCCAAATCTACCATAAAGAGAAGACTGCATGAAAGTAAATACAGAGGGTTCACTGCACGGTGCAAGCCACTCATAAGCATCAAGAATAAAAAGGCTAGACTGGACTTTGCTAAAAAACATCTAAACAATCCAGCACAGTTCTGGAAGAATATTCTTTGGACAGATGAAACCAAGATCAACCTCTACCAGAATGATGGAAAGAGAAAAGTATGGCGAAGGCGTGGTACAGCTCATGATCCAAAGCATACCACATCATCTGTAAAACACGGCGGAGGCAGTATGATGGCTTGGGCATGCATGGCTGCCAGTGGCACTGGGTCACTAGTGTTTATTGATGATGTGACACAGAACAGAAGCAGCCGAATGAATTCTGAGGTATTCAGAGCCATACTGTGTGCTCCAGCCAAATGCAGCCAAACTGATTGGTCGTCGTTTCATACTACAGATGGACAATGACCCAAAACATAAAGCCAAAGCAACCCAGGAGTTTATTAAAGCAAAGAAGTGGAATATTCTTGAATGGCCAAGTCAGTCACCTGATCTCAACCCAATTGAGCATGCATTTCACTTGTTAAAGACTAAACTTCAGACAGAAAGGCCCACAAACAAACAGCAACTGAAAACCACCGCAGTGAAGGCCTGGCAGAGCATCAAAAAGGAGGAAACACACCGTCTGGTAATGTCCATGAGTTCAGAACTTCAGGCAGTCATTACCAACAAAGGGTTTTCAACCAAGTACCAGAAATGAACATTTTATTTACAATTATTTAATCTGTCCAATTACTTTTGGTCCCTTTAAAAACAGGGTGGCACATGTTAAGGAGCTGAAACTCCTAAACCCTTCATCCAATTTGAATGTGGATACCCTCAAATGAAAGCTGAAAGTCTGAACTTCAACTGCTTCTGAATTGTTTTGTTTAAAATTCATTGTGGTAATGTCTAGAACCAAAATTAGAAAAATGTTGTCTCTGTCCAAATATATATGGACCTAATTGTATGTGCACTAACAGCAGTGATGAGGGCAGCAGGTCCAAGCATTTACCCTGGTTTTGGATATTATACCAAGTAAGCCCCCCCAGATTACGATTACGGCTGATTGCTGGCACAAAACACACATAGGTGCAAAAACGACAAAGAATATTTGCCCAGAATCACCCATGATGCCGATGATCATGCCATGGAGGTGTTGCAAACCTGCCATTCGCTGCCCCACGAAGCCTTTTATTGCATATTATGCCCATAGCTCCTCATTTAAATTCTGAATTTATAATTTATCAAATTAGAATCTCACCCTGGTTACTGAGCAAACAGGTAGCTCTTAATGAGAATGTGCGGTGTCTTTCACCCTGAACTAAGAAATTTAGTGGATCGGAGGCTGCCGATAAGAGGAACTTCATTTCACGACTGAACGCTTCTCAACACAATCAGGCAGGAGCAGAAAGCAATGATCAGCCAGACTGAAGGAGGCTCATTGTTTTCTAGAACACGGCGGCCGACCGGTCATCTCTGAAGTCACTACATGAACATGTGGTGGTAAACAGCGGCTCACCTGATAAGTGACACTTTTCTTGCCGTCCTCATTCTGCACGGGTAACAGCAGGGGGCCGCTCACAATCCAGACATCATCGAATCGCTGTGTCAGGTCTCGACAATACATTTCAAACCTGGATAAAGATTTCAAGCAATGAGAAAAATGAGCCGCCATTACTCCATTGTAGGACTGATCTCATTACACTACACATGCAATGGCCTGGCTGATGACTGACCCCGGAGAACATGTCCGCCTCAAGCCGCCATCGGTTATGTCATTCTTTGCAGATATTTCTACATATCTGTGTCTGAAGCTCCAGATACGGTTCTCCTAGACCTGTGAATAGGAAATTTACCTAGTTACATAGTAATCCAGAAGCAGAGGGGTGTCACCGTACAAATAGATGCCATCCAGGACAGAGTATGAAATCACCGTGAATAATGACATTTATGGGATGGGGTATTCCCATCCCATAAAGTGATGGCATGTTACTTTATGATCGGTGGAGGTCTGACCTATGGGCCCCTCACTGATCCTGAAAATGTTGTACTCTCTACACAGTGACGCCAGAGGGGAACTACAGCTCAGCGGTATACCACCACCTTCCTCAGCACCTGTGCTGCATTGCAGAAAGTTGTATACTATGTCCTGACTCCCCCTTATATCTCCAAAAAAAACTACTGAAGTGCTCCAGCAAGGTATACAAATTAGGACGGTCCGGTCCCAGGGGTGTCATTACAGCGGGGCTTGTCCCTCCTCTCCCCTGCTAAAAGCCGTCTTCCAGCTTTGATTGATGTGGATGACGTGTCCTGTGTCATCCACATTGCTGAATGAAATCTCGTGCCTGAGCAGGGACATTGCCGGATCGCACAAACGCACTTTCCTCTTCTCTACTGCAGGCCGAGCCTAAAACCTAACTGCACATGCGCCGGTACATGTCTTTCCGGCTCCTGCTTACCAAAACCATTTTAGCTATATTGTTTTCTGGGCAAAATGGTTCCAGTAAGAAGGAGCCAGAAAGGAAGGAAGGCTGTAGAAGGCGCCATGTCTCGTCATATCTTTGTGTCTGTGACATTGAAGGCTCAATGTGGGTTCAAACTGCAGTGGTCCAGGAAAGACCACGATATGTTAAAAGTATTGTCCATTACTGAACAGCCCCTCATTAAATGCTAAAGGACACCAGATTTTAAAAAAATAAAAAATATATTTCTACATATTTACACACACTTGTCGGATGGAGGTTATTCCAGCAATTTTTAATCGCTGGTATAACCCGAGTCTTTTGATAGAGGACACTGGTGTCACAGGAGCGTTGCAGACTGCCACACCGATCAGCTGCAGCCTTCAGTCAGGTGAAGCCATTTTGTCTGATGCCACGATGAAGGCTGGAGCCGATTGTCATGTCACATAACCTCTGGAAGACAGCTCCAAAAATCACTGAGATGTTGAGTCCGAGTGGTAAGGAGGTGATTTTTGCTATTGACAACCCCTTTAATCTTTGAACCTGAGGCAGGACTGCATCTGCATTTCAGATTGTAAAGTAAATCCCTGTTGACCATGGACCTTACCGATTCCAGAAGCCGGCATTGTTTTTATAGTTTTGGGGCACAATGTTTGACAGGTAAAATGTTTCAGCCATGGCCTCCTGTGGACATAAAGGGGAACTGATGTAAATAGTCAAAATAGTAAGGGTCTGTGCACACGCTGCAGAGTTGTCGCTTTTTTTCTGCACAGATTTGTCATAAAGTGAATGAGAATCCTGAAGTCTCATGCACTTATTGCTTATTTGTGACTTGCAGATTTCACTCATATTAATGAGTGGGAAAAATCTGCACCAAAAAAACATTTAAAAAATGGGGCAAAAACGCATGTATTACACGCTGTTTTTCGTGCCAAGAGATGCCGAAATGGTACAGAAATTTCTGCACCAAACATTTAATGTCTGCACACAACATAAAGCTTTATGACAAGTCAAAGTAATGAACTTTATATTCCATATTCTTATGTAAATACAAAAAGAAAAGAAAAAAAAGACTAATTTTTATAGATTTTCTTCTTCAGATAAGCAGAAAACAGATTCTTACTATAGAATATTTACTGTCCCCCGCTGGCGCCATGTGACCCCGGGACCACCCGCTACGTAAATAGTCTTCATTGCTGGCACTAAATAATTGCGGAATGTTTGGATCCGGTTTAAATCGGCAGTGTTTCCGGTCAGCAACGCCTAAGGAAAAGATAAAAAAGAAAAACATGTTCTAAAACCTAGACAAACAAAATAAAGCACAAAACCCCCTGAATTGGGGGGCAACTATATTTATACTGAGCCGTCCTGCTGTTTACAGTCCCAATAACTCATTAAGAAAGACGTCCAGCAGTGTCCCTAATGACAGGCTAAAGGTCCGGACTGTCTAGAAAAAAAATCAGGTCCTAACTTCCGGGTTGTGGGATCCCGACATACAGAGCGAGATCCAACAACCCTCCGTGAAACCAATGCAAACACGGGGAGAACATACAAACTCCTTGCAGATGTTGTCCTCGGTGGGATTTGAACCCAAGACCCCAGAGCTGCAAAGTAAAGGTGCTAACCACTGAGCCACCATACAGTGCTAACCACTGAGCCACTTTGCTGCCCATTGTGCTCCTTACTAGGAGACCAGCCGAGGTAATGGAATTAATTCCCTTTTTGCTCACCAACTATTTTCTCTTTTGTAAGATGCTCAATGACCCAACGTGGGGTCTTCTTTGCTTGATCATAAGATAAAGCATGACCGATATGTTGCCTGACCTCCTCTCCACTCTGCGGGAATCCGAACTCCTCCAATGGAGACTTCTGTATGGGTTCTGGGGGGAAAAAAAAGATTAATATTAACATTATATCTGGTTCAGTAGGATCAACCCTCCTAAGCCATCTACACTGTGTTCCAAATTATTATGCAAATTGGATTTAAGTGTCATAAAGATGTAATTTTTTGTTTTTCAAATAAACTCATAGATGGTATTGTGTATCAGGGCTCTTTGGATCACTGAAATCAATCTCAAACGCCTATGATAATTAGTTTACCAGGTGAGCCCAATTAAAGGAAAACTACTTAAGAATGATGTTCCATATTATTAAGCAGGGCACAGGTTTCAAGGAATTTAGGAAAGAAAAAGGATCTCTCTGCTGCTGAAAAGCATCAAATAGTGCAATGCCTTGGTCAAGACATGAAAACATTAGATATTTCCCAAAAACTTAAATGTGATCATCGTACTGTTAAGAGATTTATGGCTGATTCTGAGCACAGACATGTTTGTGCTGATAAAGGCAGAATGAGGAAGGTTTCTGCCAGGCAAGTTCATCGGATTAAGAGAGCAGCTGCTAAAAAGCCATTACAAACCAGCGAACAGATATTTAAAGCTGCTGGTGCCTCTGGAGTCCCTCGAACCTCAAGGACTAGGATCCTTCAAAGGCTGCAGTGGTGCATAAACCTACTATTTGGCCACACCTAAACAGTGTTCACAAGCAGAAACGGTTGCAGTGGGCCCAGACACACATGAAGACTAATTTTCAAACAGTCTTGTTTACTGATGAGTGTCGAGCAACTCTGGATGGTCCAGATGGATGGAGTAGTGGATGGTTGGTGGATGGCCACTATGTTCCAACAAGGCTGCGACGTATGGAAGCAGGTTGAGGAGTCATGTTTTGGGCCGGAATCATGGGGAAACAGCTTGTAGGGCCCTTTAAGGTTCCTGAAGGTGTGAAAATGACCTCTGCAAAGTATGTAGAGTTTCTGACTGACAGCTGTCTTCCATGGTATAAAAAGCAGAAACGTGCCTTCAGGAGCAAAATCATCTTCATGCATGACAATGCACCATCTCATGCTGCAAAGAATACCTCTCAGTCATTGACTGCTATGGGCATAAAGGGAGATAAACTAATGGTGTGGCCACCATCTTCCCCTGACCTCAACCCTATAGAGAACCTTTAGAGTATCATCAAGCAAAAGATCTATGAGGCTGGGAGGCCGGTCACATCAGAACAGCAGCTCTGGGAGGCTATTCTGACTTCATGCAAAGAAATACAAGCAGAAACTCTCCAAAAACTCACAAGTTTAACGGATGCAAGAATTGTGAAGGTGACATCAAAGAAGGGTTCCTATGTTAACATGTAACTGGGCCTGTTATGATGTTTTGGAGTTAAATAGCTTTTTTGTTCAGTGAATGTGACCTCCTAATGCTGCAAATTCCAGAAATGAGCATTTTCAGTTCTTTAAAACATATCAAATGTTTAGAAATTCTACTGTGCCTAATAATTTGGAACAGTGCAATTTGAGTTTTTATTCATTTTGGAGATTATACTGTTATCATTGGGAGGTTTCTTCAATAAAATGCGATGTAAACTCTAACGAGTGATGACTTTTATTAGACTGACTGTCATTTGTACTGACTATTTAGGAAAATCAGAGAAAAATATCATTTGCATAATAATTTGGAACACAGTGTAGATGGCCACGCACGTAAAAAAAAAAAAAAAAAAAAAAAAAATGAATAAAATGATAACGTGACGTCTTCAATCTGATCTTATTACCTAGAAATCTACACTTGTCTTCATATGTAAATGAACGGTTAAGATCTACGGGCCGGACATAGATCTCCCTGAGAATCTGCCTCCAGAGACTTTTTTTAAATGAAAGGAGGTGTTACCAGTGTAGATCAGGAGAGCTGACTGTCAGTCATTACATGTCTCACACCAGCAATGCCGCATTTCATTTAAAGTTGACCTCTGCTAGGACAACCCCTTGTCATACCCCACGCTTTGCCCCAATAAGATAAAAAAGCCTATACTCACATCCCGTGCCTGCGCTGCTCCCACGGTGTCAGCACGCGCTCTCTGCAGGGCTCTCATGCGGTTTGACACTGGCACACAATCAGCGCTGGCATCACTGTCCCCACCCTTCATATGAATCGAACATGAAGAGGAAGTCGGAGATCAGCCGCAGCCCGGACTTACTCTTCATGTACAACTCGTATGAAGGCGCGGACAGTGACGCCAGCGCTGATTGGGCACCGGAGACACGTGTCACATCGTACAAGAGCACCAGGACCACGCGTACCGGCCCCGCGGGAACAACGATGGCACAAGGGGCGAGGATAAGCTTTATGTAATCTCTGTAATCATTCTGCACCAAAATACTATCTGTGCCAACTGTTGGCGGCATAAACTTAAAATGAAGCAAACAATGGTGTAAATTGCTGCTGCTTCACAATACAACTCAGCCTGCAGAAAAACACCAAATATCAGAGCTACAGACAAAAAAAGAAAAAAAGTGTATAAAAAAAACAGAACAGAAGAGAAGCTGAGCAGTGATGAGCGTGCTGAGGTGTTATCCGGGCATGCTGGAGCGCTAACAGTGACTTCGGTGTGCTGAGTAATATGTTCTAGTCCTTGCGGCTGCATGTCTCGTGACAGCGGTGACACATGTAAGGGTATGTTCCCACGGTCAGAGGACGCTGTGTACATCCGCAGCGTCCAGATGTTACAGCACAGTGGAGGGGGTGTCATCATATCCCACGCCCACTATGCGGGCAGACGCCTCCGGCTTCCATGTGGAGCATCTCTCCCGCCCGCAGCATGTCTATATATGTAGCGGAGACACTCTGTCTCCACAGGATAAATCTCACCCGTACAATGTAATGGGAGCCGTGATCCCGCACGGTTCAGTGATCACATGTGGAATCAGCGGCGTTCAGAAGCCGGCAGCGCTGTGGATGGAGCGGACATGTGCTGCCAATACTGACCGTGGGAACATCCCGAGGAGTGACTGACAATCCCTGCATGTGCCGCTGCTGTCAATCAGCCACGAGACATGCAGCCGCGGGGACCAGAGCACAGTATTCGAGCAAGCCGGGCACTGCGAGCACTCGAGCATGCCCAGATAACACTTTATCCGGCCCCGCTCACTCATCACTGATTCCACGGTGTGGACGTTGCGCTTTTTTACTTCTCTCCTATAAACCGACACAGAACAGACCCCAGACAGACACCATAACGATCCATGGCCCCTGTGCTCCGTCCTGACAGGAGGGGGCGCTGCAGTAAGGCAGAGGGTGAGAGGGGAGCTCGTACTGACGTCACTGGGAACTAGGGGGTGACACATACACTGTACCCTGCTCGGACCGGTCACTCCCACGCGTGAGCGCGGACACGAGGCCACGTGACTCCGCCCTGATTCACTGTGGCCGCAGTTTCGGCGTTAACCCCTCCGTGCCTGTTGAGGTCCCCGGATGCCATGAGGAGCGCGCACAGAGCAGGGACCCGGATGCAGGCCGCAGCCCACGCGTCTATGACAGGGCCTCCCTCCACAGGGGTAACGGCGCACACTCTCCGCCAGGGGGCGGCTTTCTCACCTGGCTCGGCTCTTTTTCGCTCGTATAAATACAGCGCGGCTAGGAGGACGATGTGCTCAGTGTAGCCCCCAGCACGAAACCCCCCAGAAAGCGGCGGCTTATAATCCTGTAGGAAATATGTCCTGACATCTTCAAGTAGATGTAAAAGACGAATGAAGCGGAGCCGCCACCTGCTGGCCGGGAACAGTACAGCACTCGATTTACAGTAGAATCCAAGGCGTGCTACCAGCGACATCTTGCGGCCAGACTTGTTTATTGTATGTGAATAAATTGTATGTAGACGGGCGCCACCTACTGGCGCGGAATATGACTGCTGCTGTGCTGGTGATCGGACATGAGGCGTCACATCTCTGAGCTGTGATTTGGGGTCACCTCAGGAGTCAGGTATAGGTGTAAGCAGGGCCGGACTGGGGCGAGAATTCAGCCGCGGCATTGTAGGTGCACAGGCCACGTGTGGGATGAATGTGACACATCTCCGTGCCCTTGTAGGTTGTAAGAAGTGAGGTTGGAGTAACACGACTCTATGGCCGGGGTCAGACTTGTGAGAAACTCGGACGAGCCTCGCATCAATACCCGGCACTGCCGCCAGCACTCGGGACCGGAGTGAGCGCTGCAGGTATTTCTATGTGGCTGAGCGCTCCGGGCCGAGTGCCGGCGGCAGTGCCGGGTGTTGATGTGTGAGACTCGTCCGAGTTTCTCACTTGTCTGACCCCGGCCTATAACACGGTCGCAGGTGGTCCAGTATCACAGCTCCGTCCTATTGCCGCCACTTTACCTACATACCGGGGTCTCGTAGATAATGATGAGGACGCTGCGCTCTCCATGGTGCTGGGGGTCTTCATACAGCTCACGGGCCGGGATGTAGATACCCCCGGAGCTAATACTGATGACCCATGCTACAGACAGCGATCAGTCTCAAGTCCCCAATCATCACTTTTAACCCTTTCGAGACTTTACAATTTTCTGTTTTTTGCGTTTTCCTTTTTTTCCTCCCCGTCTCACCAGAGTCAAAACTTTTTTATTTTTCCACCAATACACCCACATGAGGGCTTGGTTTTTTGCAGAAAGAGTTGTACTTTTGAACGACACCATTGATTTTACTGCTGCAGCCAGGATCATATTCCTCGCCAATCGTTACACCGATGCCTCTACCTTGTGCCAGTCATTACACTGGCTACCCATCCACTCCAGAATTCAGTATAAACTTATTACCCTCACCCACAAAGCCCTCCATGGCTCAGCACCACCCCACATCTCCCTTGTTTCAGTATACCACCCTACCCGCGCCCTCCGTTCTGCTGATGACCTGAGGTTAGCATCAATAATCATAACCTCCCACTCCCGTCTCCAAGACTTTACACGTGCTGCGCCATTTCTTTGGAATGCACTTCCCAGGTCAATACGATTAGTCCCTAATCCCTACAATTTTAAGCGTGCCCAGTAAGCACATTTATTCAGATTGGCCTACCGCCTCAACATATTAACCTATCCCTGTGTGGCACAGTCAAAAGTTTTACCATAACCAGGTTCCCCGCATCATGTTCCCACATGCTTTATGCATCCATTAGCCCTTTGTGTCTGTACTGTTACGCACTTAACATTATGGCTGGTCCATACAACCAGGGCAACTGTTACCACCCACCTTTCGTGTCTACCTTTTTCCTCATAGATTGTAAGCTTGCGAGCAGGGCCCTCATTCCTCTTGGTATCTGTTATGATCTGTGTGATTATTGTTATGCTGTAATGTCTATCGTCTGTACAAATCCCCTCTGAAATGTAAAGTGCTGCGGAATATGTTGGCGCTATAGAAATAAAATGTATTATTATTATTATGGGGGAGTGCTGCCTTACATTACAGTCTGCTTATTGGGGGCTGAAATATACTATACTACGTATTTTGAGGACTATCTGGTGTGTTATACTATATGCAGGCTGTCTAGGGGGCCATCATACAGTGTGTAGATTACAGTAAGGGGGCCATCATACAATGTGGATTTTACAGTGAGGGGACCATCATACAGTGTTGGAGCCATCATTGGGGGATACTAAGGGGTCAGTATATATACAGTGAGGGGGCATTATACTGTGTATAGGGGAGCGGTACAGGGGGGATACTCAGGACATTATTAAATGTAAAGTGGGCACTTATTGTTATAGGGGAACTCAGGTTACTGTGACTGTCAAACGGGGCACACAGAGGGCATTATTACATTCTAGGGGACAAAATATGGGCACTGTTTTCTAGGTCACTTGCACCCGGCATTACTGTATTATAGAGGGATGCTTTAGAATTTAGAGGGCACACAGAACCACACAATAGGTGCAGTAATAGGGACACATACAGCAGCAGCGGCTCAGCATTGGGGTATCAGGTGCAGTAATAGGGACACATACAGCAGCAGCTGCTCAGCATTGGGGTATCAGGTGCAGTAATAAGGACACATGCGGCAGCAGCGGCTCAGCATTGGGGTATCAGGTGCAGTAATAGGGACACATACGACAGCAGCTGCTCAGCATTGGGGTATCTGGTGCAGTAATAGGGACACATACGGCAGTGGTGGCTCAGCATAGGGGTATCAGGTGCAGTAATAGGGACACGTACGGCAGCAGCGGCTCATCATTGGGGTATCAGGTGCAGTAATAGGGACAGAAACGGCAGCAGCGGCTCAGCATTGGGGTATCAGGTGCAGTAATAGGGACACATACGGCAGCAGCGGCTCAGCATTGGGGTATCAGGTGCAGTAATAGGGACACATACGACAGCAGCGGCTCAGCATTGGGGTATCTGGTGCAGTAATAGGGACACATAAGGCAGCGGTGGCTCAGCAGTGGGGTATCGGGTGCAGTAATAGGGACACATACGGCAGCAGCGGCTCAGCATTGGGGTATCAGGTGCAGTAATAGGGACACATACGGCAGCAGCGGCTCAGCATTGGGGTATCAGGTGCAGTAATAGGGACACATGCGGCATCAGCGGCACAGCATTGGGGTATCAGGTGCAGTAATAGGGACACATACGGCAGCAGCGGCTCAGCATTGGGGTATCAGGTGCAGTAATAGGGACACATACGGCAGCAGCGGCTCAGCCTTGGGGTATCAGGTGCAGTAATAGGGACACATACGGCAGCAGCGGCTCAGCATTGGGGTATCAGGTGCAGTAATAGGGACACATACGACAGCAGCGGCTCAGCATTGGGGTATCTGGTGCAGTAATAGGGACACATACGGCAGCGGTGGCTCAGCATTGGGGTATCAGGTGCAGTAATAGGGACACATACGGCAGCAGCGGCTCAGCATTGGGGTATCAGGTGCAGTAATAGGGACACATACGGCAGCAGCGGCTCAGCATTGGGGTATCAGGTACAGTAATAGGGACACATATGGCAGCAGCGGCTCAGCAGGATGAGGGGTTTGTGCAGGTTGGGGATACATGGTGATGGGGCTGGAATATTAGAAGTGAAACGTGTCAAATATTTTATATTTATTTATATGCATCTCCAGTTGGAGTACTGAGGGTTTTGTTTTGTTGTATAACTATATAATTTCACATTTTTTTACTTGTGGAATCTGCATAGCGATTATTTCCTAAATTGTGTTTTTGTGTTGTGCCTCGGCTCGGGTTCTGTAGGAGGACCATTGGATTCGTAATGTATCTTATTTTATGCTATTTTTGACTGTATATTAGTTACTGCTGGTGTCTTTGTCCAGGACGCGAACTTGCGGTGTTCCTGTGGTGGTTCTTCTGAGCCATCGATGGGTCCTGGCTTTCTTCTTCGGCGGTCAAATGGATATATTCCCTCTGACGCCTATTTTTTGAACTGACAATCTCCTCTTCCCCTTTAAAAGGTTATTTTTACCCTAAAAAGCTGATCCTTTCTATAATAATCTACAATATCCTCTTTTAAAATATTCCCCTCTATTACAAATGGCTGAATGGTATAATTTATGTTTTCATATTCCCTTTCTATATATCAAAATTATCTCTGACGAAATTCTCAGTTATAATATTGAATTATCCTTCTCTTCTCTAAAATTTGCTTTTTGAATGTAACCTTAGATATAGATTCATTTCCATACGGATATTTTTTTTTTGTCTTCTAATTACTGATAGTCCTTTACTATGACATCATATATATATATTTTTTATTGTTTTTAAACAATAAGTTTTCTCTTTTGAAATGCTTTCACAGTTATAGATATCTGCATGTCAGTACGTCGACAGCGATGTCATTTCTCTCTGACAAATCCATCTTTGTATACTCACACGCATATTATTTATACTTTTTAATTATGACGTTTTTTTCAACAATAAGTGATGATGGGTTTCTCCTTGGATATGATCTCGGCATAATATCGGCCCCAGTCTGGGAGTTTGCGATGTCTTGCGACTTTCCCTCACTCTAGAGCAGGGTTCCCCACCTCCAGTCCTCAAGGCCCACCAACAGATCATGTTTTCAGGATTTCCTTAGTATTGCCCAGGTCATAATTGCTTCACCTGTGCAATACAAAGGAAATCCTGAAAACATGATCTGTCGGTGGGCCTTGAGGACTGGAGTTGGGGAACCCTGCTCTAGAGCTTCGAACAGAAAAAATCCCCCTCCCCTTTTTATCTTGTCTTCCTCTTTTTTATATTGTTTGTACTGGGAAATTGATTTATTTTACATCGTAAAAACGATCACTTTATATTCATAATTATTAATGGACACAGTTCACTTAGATTTTTTAAATATTTATTAATTTTTTAATGTGTTTCTGCTCCGCAGGTTCTTGTCCATATCTTCTCTTTTGAAGAAAGCTGGGATCCACTCATTCATTTCTTCATTTTTTTCTTTAAATAATTTTTCAGTTGTTACCCGTTAATCTGTGAATAGAATTGAATTGATGATTAAGAAAGGGATCCTTAATGTATATGTTTAATTCTATACCGATAAAGACGTGTTAACCTTTTGTCAACCATGAACTGTGACATCATGCGTCATTTGATCGTTAGGCGCCATTTTTTGAATTTAGCATGTGCTTAAACCTTGCAAGCACCTTGTCTCTTCATATTGTATGTGGTATTTCCTGACGAAGGGGTCATTGGAACACCGAAATGCGTTGAATAAGCCACTGGAATATTTCAATAATTTCTGGAATTAATCTATTGCGGCAGCGCGGAGATAATCCACACTTCCTACTAAGCATACCTCTTCATAAGGTCGTGGATCGACCTGTGGATCTGCGGCAGCCGCCATATTTACATGCCTGTATTCACCTGCACCAGGTGAGCAGTTTTCTTGGTGTTTCATCTTTGTGATACGTGGGATAAGACCCTATTGCGCTTTGTGTCTCCCCTCTTTCTTTTTCTATATATATAGCAAACTGATGATACCGCTTAGAGTTTGTAAATCTTTCAATAAAAAAATTATACTTACGTTTTATTTACTGTGTTCCCGCTCTGCTGAAGCAGCAGGTAAAAGCTCGGAGGAGCCAGCTGTATAGAATGGAGAAGAAAGGAAGGGAAGGTGTTGGTATCTTCCATTAAAAATATACTGAACAATATAGTATAAAGGGAAGACACAAAGTATATCTACCCATATTATGGGCCTTAGTGTAACAACATGTCACATACAACAATGGGGGAAGCTTTTCCTTACTTTGTTGGACGTCTCTCTGTTTCTCTATCACTTTTGCTGCTGTAGAGAAAGAAAAAGTGATCACAAATAAATATATCAATATAATAATCAGGAACAAATCCTAGCATCATAGGGATACAGACAATAAACATAATGTATGCCCTGTCTCATATACTTCACCACATCATATAGATTGCTAAGTATTAGCTCATTGAATACATTTCAGATGCACTTGCAAGCGGACTGATCTGCCTGTGTAACTACCAGAACAATGCATTGTATAATTTTGCATCTAGAAGACAGCGTTTAGGACATAAGGGCACATCCATTTGTGGGAAGGGTTAAATGCTTACGTTTTTGACAGTGGTCTGGTTCTTTCTTCTATAGCATTTTGGCATCCACCATTTATGTTTGTGTCTTAAAAAATCCAAACAAACAAATTGAGACTCAGACAATTCACATCATCATTCTGATCAGTCTATGAGAATTTATACAGTGATATTGTCCTGTGTAATGTCTTATGATAATGTCACAATTAGTGATGGGTGAACCTCTGGATGTTTGGGTCCTGCGGGTTATACCAAACGGTTAAAAAAAAAGCTCGGTTTGGGTACCAGAACAGTACCCAAAACCGAACCTAGACCCCATTCAGATGCATGGTATGCCCGAACACCCATTGTTTGCCATGCTGTCATTTGCAGCACAGCACAGCAAACACTGTCTGTGATCAGTCAGAGAGCTGCGGTTTCCAACACCAGCTATGAAAGTTTACCTCTGTTCATAGAGGCGTCGGCTGATTAAAGAGTACTATTCCCAGCAGCCTACGCCTGCTGCCGCTAATAACAGCGAGATCAGGTGTCGTTGATGGGAGTATTCATCAGTCAGTGCCTGCACTATAAATAAATACAATTTTTAAGAAAAAATGACGTGAAGTCTTTCTATTTTTGATTACCAGTATGGTAAAACTGACAGCTGCGAGCTGCAACATTTAGCTGTCAGCTTTAGCAAAGCTGGTTATCAACAATAGAGGGGTCCCAACGGCATTTAAAAAAATAATTAAAAAATATGGAATGGGATCCCCCCCATTTTTAACAACCTTCCAAGAATTAATGCTTAGGAAGCCTATGGATAAAGTTATCTGACAGGATATAACTGCTATCCATGTATTCTTGAGTACATTTTTTTCCAGGAGACTCGGGGATGTTCTGGGAGTGTTGGCGAATACATTATAATCTCACTATCTGTCTACTTACAAGCTGATATCCTCATTGCTGCCTTCTGATGTGGCATTAAACTTATCCACCTCTTCTTCCTCCTTTTCCTCCTCCTTCTCCTCCTCCTCGTCATTCTCCTTCTCCTCCTCCTCCTCGTCATCCTCCTTCTCCTCCTCCTCCTCCTCGTCATCCTCCTTCTCCTCCTCCTCGTCATCCTCCTCCTCCTCGTCATCCTCCTCCTCCTCGTCCTCCTCGTCATCCTCCTTCTCCTCCTCCTCCTCGTCATCCTCCTCCTCCTCGTCATCCTCCTTGTCATCCTCCGTCTCCTCCTCCTCGTCATCCTCCTTTTCCTCCTCCTCCTCGTCATCCTCCTCCTCCTCGTCATCCTCCTCCTCCTCCTCCTCCTCGTCATCCTCCTCCTCCTCCTCCTCGTCATCCTCCTTCTCCTCCTCCTCCTCGTCATCCTCCTTCTCCTCCTCCTCCTCCTTCTCCTCCTCCTCCTCGTCATCCTCCTTCTCCTCCTCGTCATCCTCCTTCTTCTCCTCGTCATCCTCCTTCTCCTCCTCCTCCTCCTTCTCCTCCTCCTCCTCGTCATCCTCCTTCTCCTCCTCGTCATCCTCCTCCTCCTCCTCGTCATCCTCCTTCTCTTCTTCCTCCTCCTCTTCCTCACTATTGGATATATAACATAGACATTATTTAGCAATTCTCGTAAACTGCCATTGTTTTTACAATTACTCATTTTATATGAGAAATTTCTCTAAAAACTTCTGAATTTCTATCCATCGTCACTGTTATCCTCCAGTTGCCAACTATTAGCAGAATGAAGGCTGCAATTTATAGTAGACTGTGTATGGAGGACATAAATGGTTTCATAAAACTCCCAGGCATGATCGGTAAAAATCTCTCTAAGAAAAAGTGTCCGTGTTACTGTCCGACATGTCTGTCATGCCGCAAATGCCTGGAGCAATGTGCACGCGCGCCTTAACTCATGGCTGTTGCTGGGTAACCATCCATCTCTGTCTGGTTCTGCAATCTGCTGTATTCCTGGAACACCTAATCATGTGACTTCTATGTTCCAGCCCTGCTCTGATTCTGCAATCCGCTGTATTCCTGGAAACCTCTGATCATGTGACCTCCTCTATGGTCCTACCCAGGCTGTTCTAGCGATGCTCTCTATGATCCTGGAGGATCTGAACACAAAGTTCCTCCCAGGTCCTGACCCGGAAGTACTGGTGCTATGGTGCTATATCAGACCGCCCCTCCCTATGGTCAGGGCCTGAGTATCGTGTTGCTTCCCTGCATGGCTGCTTGGCCTGCTGGGTCGCTCCTGTATTCTGTGCCCCTACACTTTGCTCTGTCGTGTGTCTCTGCACACGCTCTGTGCTTGTACTCTGACTCCTGTCTCGTGCCATGTCTTGTGTTGTCTCTCGTGCCATGTTTGTCCTTGCCTTGCCTTGTAGTACCTCCGCTGTTCTCTGCTTTAGCCTGTTTTGCCATGTCTGGTCTTTGCTATTCTGAGCCTTGTAGTACTTCTCATGTTTCTTGTCTCTGCCTGGTTTTCCGTACTCTGCCCTTTGGTGCTCTCTTGCACATTTCCACGCTAGTCACAAGGCTCTGCCTTGGCCCGGCTCTGGGCTTCGGCCTACGCTCCGCTGCTAGCTCTGTTCTTGCACTGACCTGGCTCTGTTTCTGCCTATGTTCCGCACCCTGTCTTGCCTTGTTTCTCGCCTAGCCTTGTTTCTTGCTTTGCCTTGCTTTGTTGCTTCGTGTGCCCTTTGCATGCACCTGGCCTTCCTAGCCTCCTGCTTGTGCCTCAGCCGTGCCCGCCCTA
Organism: Dendrobates tinctorius; assembly: GCF_039654945.1. Classification (NCBI taxonomy): domain Eukaryota; kingdom Metazoa; phylum Chordata; class Amphibia; order Anura; family Dendrobatidae; genus Dendrobates; species Dendrobates tinctorius. Next base: position 30,128,936 of record NW_027361738.1, read on the forward strand.
GTCGTACCCGCCTGCTTGTGCCTCAGCCGTGCTCGTCGGTCAGTGACAGCTGTGTCGCCTGCTATACCTCAGCCGGGTTCGCTGGAGTCTTGCCCGCCTGTTAGTGCTGAAGACCGATCAGCTAGCCAGTGCCCCAGCCGTGCTCTCTGTGCTTCTATGCACTTCATGCTGTTTCTGCACTGTGCTCTACGTGCTCTCTATAGCACGTGCAGGTCCTCGCCTGCCTTTGGCATACCTCCCCGTGCTTCTCTAAAAGTACGCGCAGGTTTTGCCATGTACCCTGTAAGCCCTCTAGCACACACAGGTCCTAGTCTGTACCATGTCTTGAATCCTGACCCTGGCGTGCCTCTCTGCATGCGCAGGACTCTGCTTTTAAATTCTGTCCCTGGCATGCCCCTCGTCATGCGCAGGCCTCCGTCTGTGAACCTGACCCTGGCGTGTTCCTTCGCAAGTGCAGGACTCTGCTCTGTACCTTTCTCTGGCGTGTCCCTCTACACACGCAGACCTCCATCCTTAAACCTGCGCAGGCCTCCGTCCTTGAATGAACCCTGGTGTGTCTCCAAGCACGCACCCTGCCTTGAACTCTGGCTTGCCTGCCAGATTCCCGAAACCTGCCGACCGCTGCCAGAGGTCCGGAACCAGATGACTGCGGCCTGATGTCCGGACCTTATTTCCATAGCCTGATGCCTGGAACCTGTCAGTCGTTGCCAGTAGTCCGGAGTCCGATACCATCGCGCCCTGTCTTGGATCCTGGCGTGTCTCCTTGCACGCACCCTGCCTTGGACTCTGGCGTGTCTCTCGGCGTGCACCTTGTCTTGGACTCTGGCGTGTCCTAGCACGCATCCCTTCTAGGAACTCGTGTGATCCCTAACACGTACCCTGCTCTGGACTCCGGTATGTTTTCTGCATGTGTTATGTCTGAACTTTTGGCGTGCCCTTGCACGCACCTTGCCATGTTTCACCGTTGGTGCCCTGCATCTGATTCTCTGTTTTTGCCTTGTATCTGATTAAAATGTGTAACCACGTTTGCTGATGAAATCCTGTGACTTCGCTTTATGTTGGCTGTGAAGGGTCACACTGATACTTTGTCTTAGAAGAGTATTTATACATGAGCGTGCCTGTGTCTTCTGATGGTGGCACAGTGACAATGAGGGGATGTGAAATCCTCATGAATTTCCAACTCTTACCTTACATCATTTCCCCTTGTAGATACAGTACATTGATTATGGCAATAGTATATCTGAGGGAACAGCTCAGAAATATGACTCTGTTTATAATACCAACTTACAAGATGGTCTCCAGGGTAGGCGCGCGGGATGCTCTTCCAAATTTGTTTTTCCTATAATAGAACATACAGCTCTGGTTAGAATCATAACACACTGGCTCATCATCTGCGGATTTTATAAGTCACTTTCCTTATATGTCTAGTGGTATTTGTTGCTGTTTTGGCACAGAATTCATCAAAATAATGTGCGTGATTCATGAATTTGTCGCAAAGTAAAAAATAGGCTTTTTTCGTCTTTTGAACTGCGTTTGTGATGTTTGGTCTCATATTTTGGAGTACTGAAAAACACACCAGAGGGAGGAAGAAGGAGACTAGAGAGAATTTGTGCCAAATCAGGTGAAAATATCTGGAATTGTTAAAAAACAGCAAAAATTGGAAAAAAGGCGAGCACATGTAAAATTGACTTAAAAAAGGTGCAAATAATGAAAAGGGTAAAAAAACAACAAAAAAAGGTGCCAACACACAAAAGTAGACATAAAGTGGACACAAAGGTGATTCTATGAATCTGGGCCACGATCAATATATAATCTCATGTATATATATCCCTTAAAAAAGATACTTTATTAATTAAAAACCACAAATGTGGTAAACACCAACGAAGTGACAAAAATGAAGAAAAAAAAGAAAAGTGTTCAAACATAAAACCACTCTAAGGTGACACCTAAGAGTCCCTGATATAATCCTGAGCTGAAGTCTACCTGTCCGCGGAGGTTGGCACCCTAGGGGGGAACGTTGTGGCGCCCCCGCTCAACGATGGCTGTCCCTAGGGGCCCTGGTATACCCTACAGTCACTAGTGGTAACCTCTACCCATTGGTAAAAGGGGACCTCTACTGCTAGACAGAGACCAATCTGCTCTAAAGAGGGCCCTGTGTCCAAAAGAGAAAAAGTTAAAAAATAGAGAACACATATGGCATCAGGTGGTGTGATCAAATACTCAATTACATAATGATGTCACCAATATTAGCAATAGGGCATCATAAATACACTAATGGGAGTCATAGACGGGACACTTTAGATACACTCCTTATTGCCACAATCTCACAACTGCACAGTCCCTTCACATAAAGAGAAAAGATATATATGATGCTGGCAATTTGACCAGTGTAGCGCAAAATAAGGATAGTGTCCCCTTATGAAAACAATTCACATCCCAGTAGAAAAATAGCCCAATAGAAAAATGAACACAGAGTTGCCACAGCGATACTCATCTGTGCTCATCACCACCAGCCATCAAATGGTTAACGCCTCAACGCGTTTCGCCTGAGTAGGCTCATCAGGAGGCCCGATAATACAATGTCTTGTGTCCCATAACGGTGCAGAAGCCAACCGATACTCATCACAGTTCCTCCTTTTAAGCCCGCCGCTAAGACCGCATATGCTCCACCCACTCGCGTGACATAACAGCGCTAAGCGCCTATTGCGGTGTCCCTACTTTATTAACAGACAGCACTGGACAGGCCCAGGTGTTCCGATTGGCTGTTAAGACCCACATGCAGCGTCGCTCAGAGACAACCAATCGGGTCTCTTCATGCATCCCGGCACTATCCAATCGCTGGAGCCAAGACAAAATACATGGTCTGACGTGCGCAGTGTCACTTCTAGAGAACCAATAGGCAGTCTCGCATCTCTCTCCAATCGCTGTGGACAAAACATCCTGCCAGGTCTGACGTGCAGCGCACGCACATGTGCTTCACAGAGAATGTTAAACTCCCCCATCTTAAACGGATGCGCAACAAATAATACCACAGTTCACCATTACATATATATAATTTAAATGACCAAGTTGCATTCTTCAACAGCTTAACCGCTGTGTCTTATATATACACCGTGCATTAATAGATAAAAAATACACATGATGATAAACCGCAACTGATGCTAACTAGTGTGAACAAGCGTCAACATGCGTCTTTCTTATCAGATATATATAATCATTTTATTGTACACATCAACTGGTATTATAGATTGAAGTCCAATGGGGAGTGAGTTAGCGTAGGGCAATAGAAGGGGGAACATTTATGTATATATATAATGATCCATGACAATACATGGGAATCCCAAATAAACGGAAAACAACAGACAAAATCTGGAAGGTCAGTATCCTCAGAAGAGGAGATCACATTATTCTATTATGGCTTATAAGAAACAGGCAAACGACAATTGATCATTCAGTCCCCTCGGCTCCAAGGACTCCATCCTGAATATCCATTCACACTCTCTCCTTAGAATGTTCTTATCCACATTCCCTCCTCTGGGGTTCACATTCACAACTTCTATAATGCAGAATTTGATTTCACCGGGGTCACCTCTATGATATATCCACATGTGTTTAGCAAGTGGGGTGTCTCTTTGATTTCTAATATCCCCCATATGTTCTCCTACTCTCCTTCTAAATTCTCTCCTTGTCTTCCCTATATAATTTTTAGGGCAGGAGCAAATGGCCATATAGACAACCCCCGTGGTCTTGCAGTTAGAAAAATCTCGTTGATAAAAGGTCTTGCCAGTGCTTGCACTACAAAAGGACTTCCCCGGTCTCATATATTTACAGTAACTGCAGTCCCCACATTTGAAGAAGCCACAAGGTCTCCTATCCAGCCACGTGCCACTTGCCACTGGTCTCCTGTACTGACTATGGACCAGCATATCTCTGATGGATTTACCCTTTCTGAACGTGATATTGGGGCGCTCACCGATCACATCCTTCAGATCCGGATCCAATCTTAGAACGTCCCAGTGTTTAGACAGGACCTTTCTAACCTCCTGATGTTTGACATCAAAAGTACCAATGACCCTTATTTGTTCCATAGAGTCCCCTATCTCACGTTTCTGCAGCAGTTTTTGTCTGTCTGCTTTATTTGCAAATTCATATGCTGTATCTAAAATGTGTTTAGGGTAGCCCTTATCCTTGAAGCGGCAAAACATATCCCCAGCTTGTTTCTGGAAGAGATCATTCCTCGAGCAATTCCTCCTTAATCGGAGGAATTGTCCCTTCGGAATTCCTCTCTTAAGAGGGACTGGATGGTGGCTCTGCCAATGTAATAAACTATTTGTGCTCGTCGGTTTACGAAAAATGCTTGTGGAGATCCCTCCCATCAGATATTTTTTGATTCTAATATCCAAAAATGGTATTTCGGTTTTGTGAATTTCTGAGGTAAACCTGAGATTCACATCATTTTGGTTCAATTCTTTTACGAATTCCTCAAATTGATTCTTTTCCCCTGTCCATATTACAAAGACATCATCTATAAACCTATACCACATGGAGATCATTCCGTGCCACCACTTTTCTTCCCCTCCGAACACAATAGTCTCCTCCCACCAGTCCAGGAACAGATTGGCATAGGACGGGGCACAGGGGCACCCCATCGCAGTGCCCCTGAGCTGGTGGTAGAACCTACCATCAAAGTAAAATGCATTATGGGTCAAAATGAACCGTAGGAGAGATGTCAAAAAATTGTTATGTCCCCTACATGCTATTGACCTCTGGTTGAGGAAGTGTCCAACACCCCGGATACCCGCTTCGTGTGGTATATTGCTATAGAGGGCTTCTATATCAATGGAAGCCAACCAGGTGTTTCCTTCCAAATGTACGCCCTCTAGCTTAAGTAGTAGATCTGAGGTGTCCCTCAAATATGATGGAATAGAAACCACAAAGGGGTGTAATAACTGATCAATATAGAGACCACTGTTTTGTGTCAATGAATCCACCCCTGATACAATCGGTCTCCCCTTTAAAGGGTTCAGGCCTTTATGTATCTTTGGTAATGTATAAAACGTGGCTATTAATGGAAACTTAGGAAGAATAAAATCAAATTCTACCTGCGAGATTAGGCCATCCCCCAGGGCCGTATCCAACAGAATTGTCAGTTCTTCAGATCAATAATCCCAGTTATATGATATACATACAGCTCAAGCAGGAACTCCTTGTACTTCTTGTACTCCTCTTCTAACGTCATCCTACTGAAGAGAAGAAAGACTATTAGGAATTATTGTATCTGCTTCATAGTTGATAACAGATCATCAATGGTCACTAAAATGTAACTAAACTGTTGTATGTCAGAAACCTGGCGTAGTGTAAGGCCCTGTTCACATGTACGTGTCTCCAGGGCGTCTGGCAGCCGTTTTCACCCGTACTGGAGACATATATCCACGCGTACCCATTACAACCTATAGGGCTGCTCATATGTCCGCGTTTTACCAGCAGCACAGATGACAGAGGCCAATACCAGTCTATGGGTCCATGTACAACACATATAGCACACAAATGGCATCCATGTGTCATCCATGTGCCGTCCGTGTATATTTAACACTGCAAGTATAGAAGCTTTGGAATTGATTTTTATAAAGCCATACTGGAAAAAAACGGATGTCACATGGATGGCACACGGGTGACCCACTGACGAATCATTGATGATACACTGATAGCACTCGGGTGACACTGGGGACACACTAATGACACCAAGTCATCGCCAACTGTGGTACTTTACAAATCATTAAAATGTAATCTTTAATGCAATACTAGAGAAAATATTTATACAAAAAAACACTAATTAGAGTAATATGGGAGTAATTACTCCATTTTTATACTATTTAATTAAAGTTTATATTTTAACAATTTGTAAAATATCACAATTGGTGGAGAATTGGTTTCTAAATAGTGTGTACTCTAATAACACAATAACGCTTTGAGCTTTCTCAAGGATGACACACTGATGGCTCACTGATACTACACTGACAGTACACTGATGACACACTGATGGCTCACTGATTCCACACTGACAGTACACTGATGACACAATGACAGTACATTGATGACACACTGACACTACACTGACAGTACACTGATGACACACTGACAGTACACTGATACTACACTGACAGTACACTGATGGCACATTGATAGCTCAGTGATGACACACTGATAATACACTGATCCAAAACACTGATGACACCGATACTATTTTTTCCGGTATTGGTATTATATGGACGTGTGAAGGGGCCCACAATTTCCTCCCACCATGAATAAATTTCCCAAAAATGGGACACTAAATCTGCCACATCTGAACTTGCCCTTCGGCTAATGCTCGGCGGTAATAGAGTCACCCGGTCATTCTGACATGGATCTGCAATGTTTCCCTGTGGGAAGCAGAATTGCAGGAGATTACGGGTGACATGGAAGGTGACTCTCCGCCATCCAGGGGCTCCAGTCTATCAGAGAAATTGCAGATTTAGGGTAAGTAAGCATTTACCTCATTCTCCTCACTAGATTCTCGCTCATAAACTATAAAATAATAGAAAAAGAAGAATTATAGCAGACATTGTATTTAATTCCTGTTTTGATATTTGTGAAGAATTGCAGGGAATAACTACATAACGATTCCATTATTAAAGGGAAGTGATGTCCTGACATTACAGGGTTAACACCTATAGATAAAGGAGAACCTATCAGAACATAATAAAGGACACAAAAAAGAGGCTAATACAACGTTTCCTTCCACTTTACTCCCGACTGCAGCCCTCTAGTGAGTGTCCCCTCGGCAGGCACCATGATGTCACTGTGTGATGTCATCCCATTTCATGGATTACTAATCCCCAGTAACAGCAGTAACTGTCAGGAGTGACAAAAACCTACAACCAATCCCATATCCATGAAATAGGGTTTTAAGGGATTGTGCAGGACTGGAAAAACATAACTGCTTCCTTCTAAAAACAGCGCCGCACATGTCCACGGCTTGTGTTTGGCATTGTAACTCGGCTTCATAGAGATGAATAGAGCTGAACTGTAATACCGGACACAACCAACAGACAGGTGTGGCGCTGTTTTTTGAAGAAAAGAGACAGAATTTTTCAAATCTTGTACAACCCTCTTAGATTCTTTACCTTAAATCAAAACTTTATCAATGTAATCACCTAAATATAAAGCACATTTCCTCTTCACAGAGGAAGAGGACAGGAGCTCTAGAGCCACCCATTAGAGGAGGCAATCCTAAAAGTCAATATCGGCCCTTTCATGAGCCTTGGCACATGACTTTGGATAGGAAACCAAACCAGAAGCTGCATTTACAATCAAGTACTTTGGATTTTTTACTCCTTATTAGCACAAAGCTATCGCCAATAGGTGGCGCTAGAGCTCCTGTCCTCTTCCTCTGAACAGGCACCCTGCATATTAAAATTCCCAGAGGAGCATTACTTGGCCTATAAGTCTCCCCACACCAACTTGGCGCCTCCACAAGGGACAACGTTACCCTTAGACCCTCTAAATGTTATGTAACTGTTACAAAATGGTAAAAATTAAATATTTATGGCAGTTATTTCTATATTCCTAATTATACCTAATCTATACATTGCACTGTATTGTTCACATGGATGGTGGAGGATACAAAGAGAGAAGGCCGGTTACATAGATGACACAGTTTAAACATTAGCAAAAAATAAAGTTGAGATATTAGAGAATGAGGAGCAAGAGTCACAGACACATGGGATATAATAGGACATAAATCAGGAGCTAATATAAATGATGTTACTTACACTCCACTAACTGAAACCCTCAGAGAAGTTCCGTTCGGCAGTTGATTCTATGTCATCGTGATGTCACAACATTCCTTGACCTCATAACCGGCAGCCACCTACAGCCGATGCTCTATACATGAAATAGGCTTCTCACGACTTATGGGCACAACTGGTTTTGGCCTTAAAGGGGTTCTCCGAGAAATGTAATGAATAAATAAATACACAAATAATAAACAGTTTTCTAAATACTTTTATTTAGCAGAAAGCTATGCTTTATGGACTGCGCCCTGTCAGGATTTTTGCATGAAAGAGTGGTCCAAAATTCAAGTTGAGAGGTGTAAGAAGCTCTTGATGGTTATGGGAAGCCACTGATTGCAGTTATTGTTTCCAAAGGGTGTGCAACCAAGTATTAAGATGAGGGTGCCAACAATTTTGTCAAAACTTCAGTTTCTGGAACAATTTCAAGGGTTCCAACACTTTAGGCCATTATTGTGTGTGTAATATGTATACACAGCAGTCTCGGCGTCTCCTATGTGATGTAGCCATATATACACCATTCTAGGTGTATCCTGTCCTGTGTCATGTATATAGCTATAGTGCGGTGTTAACATAGTGGGTAATATTTATATATTGAGCTTTTTTTCTCATACAGAGTCAGTATGGGAAAAAAATATTGCACTTCCTCATTCAATAGTATCTGATAAACAGAAAAAATCTGATAAAAATAAAATATCGAATAGCACAGACCCAATTTATACGTTTGTGTGCATGAGCCCTTATTCCATGTATATATACACTGCACAGTACGGGTTCTCCTGTCCTGTATACTGGGTATAAGGGCTCATTCACACTCCTGTATAAAATATTGATCTGATGTTGCTTCAGAAAAGTTGGACAAGTGGAATCCGTATGGCTGAACTTATGCCATGCGAGTGTGCAATTTGTTTTCTCCCCCAGTATCCGTATGACATCTGTGCGACATGCATATGCAATGTATTCTTAACATCATCTTTTACATACTATAATTCACTATGTAATTTAAAACTAGTTTACAAACTAATAAAGCAATCTTATATACAGATATAGATAGAATAGATATAATAAACTCTAAAGTTGGCTCTGAAGGATCTTTAGCCTTGTTTAACCCCTTTCTGACATCGGATGTAATATTCCGTCCACGTGCCCTGGGCCAATTTGACCATGGACAGATCATTACTTCATCGAGATCGGCCGCACTAACGGGGAGTACGCGGCCGATCGCAGCCGGGTGTCAGCTGATTCTAACAGCTGACACCCGACATTAGGTGCCTGGAGCGGTCACAGAACGCTCCCGGCACTTTAACCCCCAAAATACTGTGATCAAACAAGATCGCAGCATTCGGGAGCTGACGCAGTGCTAACAGCCCCTCTGTCTTTATATCAGAGACCCCGCAGCGTAACGTGGGGTCCCGATTGTTGCCATGGTGGGTTACCAGAGCTGAGAAACTTGTTGATCATGCACAGTGCAGCGCTGACAGCTTCTATGGCATGCAGATGCTGTTTCATCAGGATGCTATAGAAGCAATCAGCCTGCAAAAAAATGATTGTCCCATAGTGGGACAAAGCGCAAATGTTAGGAAAAATTAAAAAAATATTTTTAAATAATTGAAAAAGTATTTAAAAATAGAATAAAAAATAAAAATAAAGAAAATCAATATACAGTATGAGCCATTTATATAAATACACCAAAATAAAATGGAAATGGTTGGTGATATCAACTTCCTGTGTTATGATTGAGTCACCGTAGGAGGCAAAAACAGAACTGCTAGCTAAGTCCAGAAAACCAGAGAGGTTGGCAGCTATCGGATTGCAGACCCCTGATCCTATCACAACAACTAACAGTAGCCGTGGGGGGTTCCTACGATGCCCTAGACCCCTCGATCACAGCCGGAGAATTAAATAGGCCTAAAGAAAGAAAGGGGAAATCTAAACTGCCCCAGAGCAGACCCCAAAGCAATAGGCAGCCCCCAACATATAATGATGGTGAAGCAAGATGAAAACACTAACACAGACAGAGAGATAGATTGAGCAAAGACGGGGCCCAAACTACCTAGATAAGAAAGGACAGGAAGGCTGCTGTCTGCAATCCGTGAAAAACCCTATGAAAATAAGAGCCAACAGACTGACAGTGAAAAAGGCCCTGAAGACGCTATGCTTCAAAAAAGCTATGTCAGTACTCAGGAATATTCTGAAGACAGAGCAACCGGCAAAAGGAGATTCAGCTCATCCCAGCAGGGAATGGCAGAATCCAGAAAAGCAAGGAAAACAAAAACAAAACATAAATGCAAACAGGCAAAGTAGAAAACTTAGCTTTAGGGAAGCAGGAATCAGACTGGTGTCCTAGAAGTCCACATAGAAATCACCCGCAGGGCAGAAGGGCGTCGGCAGCCTTATATCCAGTCAGTGACTCCACTCAGCCAGTCATCCTCATTAGACTCAGGTGCCTGATAATCAGGCTCATTACCTTCCTTTACCAGAATAGGGAGTTCACCAGACCTCAGTGACGAAGGAGAAAATGAACTCACAACAGTACCTCCCCCTTGAGGAGGGGTCACTGAACCCTCAACCACGCCACCAGGGCAATCAGGGTGAGCCCGATGAAAGGCACGCACCAATCTTTTGGCATGAATATCAGAGGCAGAGACCCAGGAATTATCCTCCTGACCATAACCCTTCCACTTAACCAAATACTGGAGTCTCCGTCTAGCCAGACGGGAATCCAGTATTTTCTCTACCTCATATTCCATGTTACCTTCAACCAATACAGGGTCTGGAGGTGCCACCCCAGGAACAACTGGTTCAACAAACCTCTTCAACAAGGACTTATGGAACACATTATGGATTTTAAATGTGACAGGAAGAGCCAAACGAAAAGAGACCGGATTAATAATCTCCAAAATCTTGTAAGGTCCAATAAATCTAGGCTTGAACTTAGGAGAAGCCACCTTCATAGCAATATTTTTTGATGATAACCACACCATATCACCGATCTTAAACTGGGGACCAATGGAGTCGTATTTGAAATAAAACATCTCAAATACGACTCCAAAGTCTAGTTTGTTCTCTCCGTCTGCCCATTGGTCTGAGGGTGAAACGCAGAGGAGAAAGACAACTGAATTCCCAGCTTGGAACAGAAAGTCCTCCAAAATCTAGACACAAACTGAACTCCTCTGTCAGATACAATGTTCTCAGGAATCCCGTGCAAGCGAACCACCTGTTGCAAAAACAAGGGCACCAACTCAGAGGAAGATGGCAACTTAGGGAGTGGTACAAGATGGACCATCTTAGAGAATCTATCACAAATCACCCAAATAACAGTCATTCTCTGAGAGACAGGCATATCAGAGATAAAATCCATTGAAATATGGGTCCATGGCCTCCTGGGCACCGGCAAAAGCATCAACAAGCCACTAGAGCGAGAACAAGGTTTAGACCGGGAGCAAGTCCCACAGGACTGCACAAAATTCCTGACATCATGAGACAAGGCGGGCCACCAAAAAGACCGACTCACCAGATCTCTAGTACCAAAAATACCTGGATGACCAGCCAATGCAGAGCAATGAACTTCAGATATCATTCTCTTCCTCCACTGGTCAGGAACATACAACTTCCCACTGGGACAACGCTCAGGTTTGTCCTCCTGAAACTCTGAACAAATTATTAAACAACATGTATGTCAATACCTGGATAAGAATGAAGTGATTAAACAGAGTCAGCATGGGTTTGTAACTAATAAGTCATGTCAGACTAACTTAATTTCCTTCTATGACGGTATCAGTATGATTGGGTGGATCAAGGAAATGCTGTAGATATAGTATATCTTGACTTCAGCAAAGCATTTGACAAAGTCTCTCATACAATCCTTATTGAAAAAATGACTAAGTATGGAATGGACAAGGCAACTGTTAGGTGGATTCATAACTGGCTTAGTGATCGGACCCAAAGAGTGGTCGTAAATGGCTGCACATCCAGTTGGAGGAATGTCTCAAGTGGGGTACCACAGGGCTTTGTCCTGGGCCCTGTATTGTTCAACATCTTTATCAATGATTTAGATGAAGGAATTGAGGGTAAACTGATCAAATTTGCTGATGACACAAAGCTAGGAGGGGTAGCTAATACTAGAGAAGAGAGAGAGAGGATTCAAAAAGATTTAAATAAACTGGAGAAGTGGGCAGCAACTAACAGAATGGTTTTTAACAGGGAGAAATGCAAAGTACTACATCTGGGCAATAAAAATGAAAAAAGCATATATAGAATGGGAGGAATAGGGCTAAGTGACAGCACATGTGAAAAAGACTTGGGTATACTAATAGATCACAGACTGAATATGAGTCAACAGTGTGATGCAGCAGCAAAAAAGGCAAATGCAATTCTAGGATGTATTAACAGAAGCATACAGACTAGATCACGTGAAGTCATTATTTCCCTCTACTCCTCTTTGGTCAGACCTCATCTGGAAAATTGTGTCCAGTTTTGGGCACCACATTTTAAAAAAGACATCAACAAACTGGAGCAAGTTCAGAAAAGAGCGACCAGAATGGTGACTGGTCTGCAAACCCTGTCTTATGAGGAAAGGTTGCAGGATTTGGGAATGTTTAGTTTGCAAAAGAGAAGACTGAGAGGAGACTTAATAGCTGTCTACAAATATCTAAATGGCTGTCACATTGTAGAAGGAAAAACTTTATTCTCATTTGCACAAGGAAAGACTAGAAGCAATGGGATGAAACTGAATGGGAGGAGACACAGATTAGATATTAGAAAAAACTTTTTGACAGTTAGAGTGATCAATGAGTGGAACAGGCTGCCACGAGAAGTGGTGAGTTCTCCTTCAATGGAAGTCTTCAAACAGAGGCTGGACAGGCCTCTGACTGGGATGATTTAGCGAATCCTGCTTTGAGCAGGGGGTTGGACCAGATGGCCCAGGAGGTCCCTTCCAACTCTACGATTCTATGATTCTTCCAGAGCACGTCTCAAATCGGGCGAGATGGCAGAAAGAACTACCCCCTCGCCTAAGATGGTAGCAGGCTTAGTCACAACAGGAGAATCAGCAAGGAAACTCCTAGAGAGGGCGTCTGCCTTGACATTCTTAGTGCCTGGAAGAAAAGAGACCACAAAATCAAAACGTGTGAAAAACAAGGCCCACCTAGCCTGTCTAGGATTCAAGCGCTTGGCCGACTCCAGGTAAATCAAATTCTTGTGGTCAGTAAGGACCACGACTTGGTGTTTGGCTCCATCCAACCAATGTCTCCACTCCTCAAATGCCCATTTCATGGCCAACAGTTCCCGATTACCCACATCATAGTTACGTTCGGATGGGGAGAACTTTCGGGAAAGCACAAGGATTCATTTTAGATGTCACAGGATCTTTTTGGGACAACACCGCTCCTGCACCAATCTCAGAAGCGTCCACCTCCACCTGAAACGGGAGTGAGACATCAGGATGCCGCAAAACCGGAGCAGAAGTGAATCTTCGCTTCAGCTCCTGAAAGGAAGAAACAGCCTCCGAAGACCAATTCAGCACATCAGCACCCTTCCTAGTCAAATCCGTCAATGGCTTGGCAATACCAGAAAAATTAGCTATAAATTTCCGATAAAAATTAGCAAAACCCAAAAACTTCTGGAGGGCCTTCAAAGAAGTGGGCTGAACCCAATCATAAATGGCCTGTACCTTGGCCGGGTCCATTTCAATAGTTGACGGAGACAAAATAAATCCCAAAAATGAAATCCTCTGTACCCCAAAAAGGCATTTCGATCCCTTGACATACAGGGAATTCTCCCTCAAAATCCGGAACACAGTCCGAACATGTTCCACATGAGAGTCCCAATTCTTGGAGAAGATCAAAATATCGTCCAGGTAGATAATCAAAAATTTATCCACAAAGTCTCGGAATATATCGTTCATGAAGCACTGGAAGACAGAAGGGGCATTAGTGAGCCCAAAAGGCATCACCAGGTACTCAAAATGTCCCTCTGGAGTATTAAACACCGTCTTCCATTCATCCCCATGCTTAATGCTAATAAGATTATACGCCCCCCTGAGGTCAAGCTTGGTAAACCAGCAAGCACCTTTAACTCTGGAGAATAGATCAGAAATCAGGGGTAACGGATACTGATATTTAACAGTAATTTTGTTGAGGGCACGATAGTCAATACAAGGCCTTAATGAACCATCCTTTTTAGCCACGAAAAAAAAAACAGCACCTAAGGGTAAAGAGGATGGTCTAATATGACCCTTCTCCAATGCCTCCTTAATATAGGATGGCATAGCCTCGTGCTCGGGTACAGATAAATTGAAAAGCCGACCCTTGGGGAATTTACACCCCGGGTTCAGCTCAATTGCACAGTCATAACTCCTATGAGGAGGCAAAGACGCAGACTCATTCTCACTAAATACATCATAAAAGTCAGCCAAATAGTCAGGAACATCATGCGACTGGGGAGAGGTGGAGAAAACAGGAGCATCACTAAGGGCACACCGACAACCCCAACTCACCACAGACAAAGATTTCCAATCCAGAACTGGATTATGGATTTGCAACCAGGGAAACCCCAGAACAATGGTATCATGCAAATTATGCAACACCAAAAATCTGCAATTTTCTTGATGGTCTGGGGCGACCCGCATTACGACCTGGGTCCAAAGCTGAGGTTTATTCTTCGCCAAAGGAGTAGCATCAATACCCCTCAAAGGGATAGGCGTCCGCAGAGGTGTCATAGGAAATCCACAACGTTTAGAAAAATCCAAGTCCATCAGGTTCAAAGCTGCTCCTGAATCCACAAAAGCCTTGGCGGAAAATGTGGACAGGGAGCAGATCAGAGTAATTGCCAGAAGAAACTTAGGTTGAACACCACCTACAGAAAACGTGTGTGCACAACGTTTCTCTCGTTTAGGGCAGACAGAAATAATATGCGAGGGCATCTCCACAAAAAAACACAGCTTATTACGCCTTCTGAACTCCTGACGTTGCGCCCTAGACAAAACTCTATCACATTGCATAGGTTCAGACATTTGTTCAACAGGTGGTAACATCTCTCGTGTAGTTTTGCGTTCACGTAAACGCCGATCCACCTGAATGGCTAATGACATAGAATCGTCAAGACCAGAGGGAATAGGAAATCCCACCATAGTATCTTTTACAGTTTCTGACAAACCCTTCCGAAAGAGGGCTGCCAAGGCACAATCATTTCAGGTAGTAAGGACCGCCCACTTTCGGAATTTTTGACAACACAACTCTGCCGAATCCCGACCCTGGCTTAATGCCAACAGGGTCTTTTCAGCCTTATCAATAGCATTAGGTTCATCATACAACAACCCCAAGGCTTGAAAAAATGCGTTCACATTATTCAGAATAGGATCATCAGGTTTCAAAGAAAACGCCCAATCCTGGGGATAGCCGCGCAGCAAAGAGATGACAAATTTAACCTGCTGCGCGGAGTTCCCCGACGAGTTAGGCTTCAAGGCAAAAAATAATTTACAATTATTCTTGAAATTCAAGAATTTAGACCGATACCCCAAAAATACATCAGGAGTAGGAATCTTTGGTTCAGCAGTATGTGAATGAGCAAGATAGGCGGAAATTCCCCACACTTCAGCAGCGAGCTGCTCCACACGATCAGACAATTGCTTCATCTCCATTGAGAGAAAAATTCCCCCTACGGCCTCAGAGATATAGAGGAAAAAATATGCACACAAAAAAAAAATTCTGACACTTTTTTTTTTTTTTTCTTTTACAATTCTCTCCTGCTATTGAGTACCCTAGGATCTGCGGTATGGCTGGTGATTCTGTTATGATGAGTCACCGAAGGAGGAAAAAACAAAATACCAGCTAAGTCCAGAAAAACCAGATAGGTTGGCAGCTATCGGATTGCAGACCCCTGAACCTATCCACAACAACTAGCAGTAGCCGTGGGGGGTTCCTACGGTGCCCTAGACCCCTCGATCACAGCCGGAGAACTATATAGCCTAAAGACAGAAAGGGGAAAAACTAAACTGCCCCAGAGCAGACCCCAAAGCAATAGGCAGCCCCCAACATATAATGACGGTGAAGCAAGATGAAAGCACTAACACAGATAGAAAGATAGGTTGAGCAAATGATGGGGCCCAAGCTAACTACATAGGACAGGATAGGAAAGCTGCTGTCTGCCATCCGCAAAAACCCTATCAAAATGAGCCAACCGACTGATAAGAAAAACAGGCCCTGAAGTCGCTAGGCTTCAAAAGACTATATCAGCAATCAGGTATATTCTGAAGACAGAGCAAAATATCAACAGATCAGAGACAAAAATGGAGTTCAGCTCACCCCCGGCCGGGGATGGCAGAACTCCCAAAAAACAAGGCAAAACAAAACTGAAGAGTACAAAGAAGAGCAGAAAAACTTAGCATTGAGATGCAGGAATCAGACTGGTCTCCAAGAATCCAGCAGGGAAATCACCAGCCAGGAAGAAGAGCGTCGGCAGCCTTATATCCAGTCCTCAATTCCAGCCACCCAGTCATCATCTAGCTGCCCAGGTGTTTGGTAATCAGCCTCACTACCTTCCTGGGAAAAATGAACTCACGACAGTGGACCATTCCCTATCACTACAAACCCTCTCATCTCTTGATTTCACAGACTTGGCCCTATCTTAGATCACATCATTCCTAACCAATCGGACATTCAGCGTTTCCCACTCATACACTCCCTCCTCACCTCGCCCCCTGAGTCCAGCAAGGTTCAGTCCTAGGGCCCCTGCTCTTCTCCATTTACACCTTCGGCCTCGGACAGCTCATAGAATTTCACGGCTTTCAGTACCACCTCTATGCTGGTGACACACATCTAGATCTCTGGACCAGATATCACCTCCCTACTAACCAGAATCCCTCAGTGTCTGTCCGCTATTTCATCCTCCTTCTCCACTAGATTTCTAAAACTTAATACGGACAAAAGAGAATTCATCATCTTTCCCCGATCTCATGCGACCCCCCCACGGACCTATCCATTAAACGGCTGCCCACTCTCCCCAGTCCCACAAGCTCGCTGCCTTGGGGTTATCCTCGACACAAATCACTCTTTCAAGCCACATATCCAAGCCCTTTCCACTTCCTCCTGACTTCAACTCATAAATATTTCATGGATCCGTACATTCCTCAACCAAGAATCTGCAAAAACCCTAGTGCATGCCCTCATCATCTCCCGCCTTGACTACTGCAACCTCCTGCTCTGTGGCCTCCCCTCTAACACTCTCGCACCCCTCCAATCTATTCTAAACTCTGCTGCCTGACTAATCCACCAGTCCCCCCGCTATTCCCTGGTCCTTTCTCCCCCAGTACTAATCGTGACTTGTATTGTTTAAGATTACTGTACTTGTATTTATTATGTATACCCCTCCTCACATGTAAAGCGCCATGGAATAAATGTCGATTTAATAATAAATAATTATTATATTATAATAATCAATTAGGAAGTTTGGATTGCCATCTAGAGGTGGTAAAGCTTACCTGTACCAAGGAAAGGAACTTTTTTTTTTCTTTTACAAATTTTATAAAAAAGAGACATGTAACAATACATATGTCTGTATTGCATGTTTGACCATCACACTGGAGAGTGTATGGATCAATATAGTCATTTTTTAATGAAAACCAATAGTAAAGAATGTTAATAATAATCATGTCGGTTTTCAAATCGATCAGCTGCGATCAGGTTCGGCAGGATATAAACTTTGAACAGAGCTGGAAATCACAGCTCTGCTTAATGTGTAATGGCCGATGCCACGCACTGCAGATCAGATTTATGACAATAAGGATAGGTCATTGATATTATATGCCTGGACAACCCCTGTGCATTGGATCTATCACTGCTACCTTCTTGGATAGTTAGCTGTATAGCCTAACTACTGCAACTGTAAAGAAGCCTTTCCTTTACTGATGTCTGAATTATTTTCCTCCACTTGTAATGACTGTCCCCTGTTCCATTGTTTTAAATACATCTGTATAGACGTGTGTACTATCAAGAAAGACCACCGAGGAAAGGGATCACCCCTCTAAGGTTAAGTTCACACTAGGCATTTTTGCAGCTTTTTTAATGCAAATTTTCAGTTCCGTTTTACACTATCAGCAAAGTCTATGAGATTTCAGAAATCTCATGCACACACATTGTTTTTTTCTGTCATCAGGATTTTGCGTGTTGCATGGTTTTTTGCACAATGAAGCAAGTCACTTTCAGCGTTTTTCACTCATTGAAATGAATGTATCAGATTTTGCGGATTTTTTGTGCCAAAACCTGATTCTATAGAACAGAACTTTTTTTTCAACACTAAACTTTATCAGCATGCATAAGAAACAAGTCTAGCATGCCAGAAACACAGCAAAAATGAGAGAGATCAGGTTTTGCTGCAGGAATTGGAAAACTTGCAAAGTCAGCAGTCTATCAAATACTTAATTTTCCCCACTGTGTATACTGGCCCAAAGTACGCTCTGGTTGGCCTCCATTACATGAAGAGGGTCCTATGGATAAGTCATAAGAATGTAGGCAAACATATTTTCAGGTATGTGCCAACTATAAGAATAATTTATATTGAACTCTGTGATATTTTAGGAAGAACTCCCGGTGTGGACCCGCTGGACCGTGGCAACGAACCTCCCGTGGGCGAGATGACCAGGTGGACCACCCCCTATACAGGGAGTGTTAGGGGCAGGCCCGCGGGTAGCTAACACTACGACAGCTGGTACCCTGCGAAGGACACAGGAGTCACGACTGGAGGTCGGAGAGGCTGGCGGGGGATCTCCCCAGGACAGGAGCACAGATGGCGGTCAGGACTGGAATGACGGCAAAGCGGCAGGGACCGGACACGGACTGGAGGACACAGGGACCGGACACGGACTGGAGGACACAGGGACCGGACACGGACTGGAAGACAGCACAGGGCGGAGTGGAGCCCCGGAGTACCAGGACCTAGAAGAGAGAACAGCGGAGAGCACAGGTAAGATATAGGCAGGAGAGCGGGAGCTGCAGGCAGAGGAACGAACTGAGGGACGAGGGGCCAGAATCACTAGCTAGGCACAAGTGATCATCAGGCACCGCCAGGAGGAAGAGGCGGCCTGATATAGGGAGTGTCCCTGGAACTTCCGGGTCATGACCTCCTCCCAGAGCAGAGAGAAGAGGACGGTGCACGTCCGAGGAGAAGGAAGCCAGGCAGGGGCGCGCACCCGACAGAGAGCAGGGGGCTGAGCGGGAGCGTGTGCTGGGTGAGTGCGCTGGGGAGCTGAGAGCTGCAGTGAGGACCAAGGCGGGCGCGGCAGCAGTGTGGGAGCCGGGAGTGAGTGGGACGGCTGGAGCGGCGTTGAGGGAGCTGGCGAGGACCGCGGCAGCAGCCGCAGCAGGGGCGTGACAGTAGCCCCCTCCCTACGCGCCCCCATCCGCAGACTGGAAAGAAACTTAGTCAACATTCTGGGAGCCTGGATATTCTCCCGAGGCTCCCAGGATCTCTCCTCGGGACCAAAACCCTTCCAATCAACTAGAAAAAAGGTTCTCCCTCTTTGCTTTTTCATGGCTAAAATGTCTTTAACCTCAAACACATTGTCAGCGGAGACAGGTAGAGGAGAATGGGTAGCAGAGGCATGGAACTGATTGAGGATGACAGGTTTTAGAAGGGATACGTGAAAGGAATTAGGGATGCAGAGCGAGACGGGAAGTCGCAGTTTGTAGGAGACATCGTTGATATGAGCCAAGACCTCAAAGGGTCCAATGTACCGGGGTCCCAGTTTGCACGAAGGGATCTTTAGGCGAATGTACTTGGAGGATAACCAAACTTTATCACCCGGATGATATAGTGGGGAGTCCAAGCGCCTTTTGTCTGCGTGTCTTTTCACCCTGTCACGAGCTAACTCGAGAGTGGTCTTGGTCTCCTGCCAGATCCTAGAGAAATCCCCAGACAGAAGATCTGCCGCCGGTACACCCGAGATAGGAGGAACCGGTAAAGGTACAACCGGATGTTGCCCGTAGATGACAAAAAAAGGTGACTTGGCAGAAGATTTGCTGACGTGATTGCTATAAGTGAATTCAGCCCACGGGAGTAAGTCAGACCAGTCATTCTGGTGGGCATTAGAAAAATGCCGGAGATAGTTCACCAAATTCTGGTTAGTCCGCTCTGCTTGACCGTTGGACTGTGGGTGGTACGATGAGGAGAAGTCGAGCGTGATGTCCAGAGACCGGCATAGGGCTCTCCAAAATCGAGAGGTGAATTGGACTCCTCTGTCCGAAACAATATGCTGGGGCAGTCCATGGAGACGGAAGATGTGATGGATGAAACCTCTCGCCAAGTCAGACTCTGAGGGTAATCCAGGGAGAGAGATGAAGTGGGCCATCTTGGAGAATCTGTCTACCACCACAAGGATGACGGTGCAGCCTGCAGACTTGGGTAGATCGGTAATAAAATCCATGGCAACATGTTGCCATGGAGTCGAAGGAACGGGAAGCGAATGTAGAAGACCGGAGGGCAGCTGCCTAGGAACCTTGTTTTTGGCACAGGACGGACAGGAGGCGACAAAACTCCGTACATCTTGGAGAAGAGTAGACCACCAGTAGTAGCGGGACACAAGGACAAGCGTCTTCTTAACGCCGACATGACCTGCAAGTTTGGAGGCATGCCCCCAGCGTAAGACCCGTTTCCGGTCCTTCTCGGGCACAAAAGTCTTACCAGGAGGTGGCGAAACTAACGCGACAGGTGCCACCGTGATGAGCCTGGAAGGATCCAAGATGTGCGTGGGTTCTTCCTCAACATTTGCAGACAGGAAAGACCTGGAAAAAGCGTCAGCCTTGAGGTTCTTGCTACCGGGACGGAAGTGCAGGTCAAAATCAAATCGGCCGAAGAACAGGGACCACCTGGCCTGCCGTGGGTTGAGTCTCTGTGCCAATCGAAGGTAAGCTAGGTTCTTATGCTCCGTGTAGATTGTAAACGGATGTACAGCTCCCTCTAATAGGTACCTCCATTCCTCCAGGGCTAACTTGATGGCAAGCAGTTCCCTGTCTTCAATGGAATAGTTCCGTTCCGAAGTGGAGAATGTCTTGGAAAAGAAACCGCATGAAACAAGCCGACCGGAGGGGGATTTCTGAGTAAGCACTGCTCCGGCTCCAGTAGCCGAAGCATCAACCTCAAGGACAAAGGGTTTGTTAGCCTCTGGGCGATGGAGCACGGGTGCCGTGGCGAAGGCTTGTTTCAGAGACAAAAAGGCGTTCTCGGCCTCGGATGGCCAAACATGAGGATTAGCTCCCTTGCGGATCAAGGAGGAGATGGGACCAGTCAAGGAGGAAAAATGAGGGATGAACTGCCGGTAATAATTTGTGAAGCCAAGAAACCGCTGAATTGCCTTAATGCCATGGGGACGCGGCCAGCTGAGCACGGCTGACACTTTCTCTGGATCCTTGCGTAAGCCTGAGTCGGAGATGATGTAGCCTAAGAATGGAAGAGAGGACTGTTCAAAGGCGCACTTCTCCAGCTTAGCAGACAGGCGGTTCTCCCTGAGGCGCAACAGTACTTGATGGACATTTCTCCTGTGGGCGGACAGGTCAGGAGAGAAGACGAGGATATCGTCCAGATACACAACCACACAGCAGTACAGAAGGTCTCGAAAAATGTCATTTACAAATTCCTGGAATACTGCGGGAGCGTTGCACAAACCGAAGGGCATGACCAGGTATTCGTAGTGCCCATCCCTGGTGTTGAAAGCGGTCTTCCATTCATCTCCGGAGCGAATACGGATGAGATTGTAGGCTCCACGGAGATCTAGCTTGGTAAAGATTCGCGCCCCTCGCAGCCGATCGAATAACTCGGGAATGAGAGGAAGTGGGTAATTGTTCTTGATTGTGATCTCATTAAGACCCCGATAGTCGACACAAGGACGAAGAGATTCATCTTTCTTCTTGACAAAGAAGAAACCTACTCCAGCGGGTGAAGACGACTTCCGGATAAAGCCTCTGGCCAAATTTTCCTGAACGTATTCAGTCATGGCTTGGGACTCAAGGGGATTCAGAGGATAAATTTGCCACCGGGGTGGAGTAGAACCTGGAACAAGATCGATCGGGCAGTCATATGGCCGGTGCGGGGGAAGACTCTCTGCCTCCTTCTTGTTGAAGACGTCGGCGAAGACCCAATAGGCTGAGGGCAGACCGGATGGTCCCGAGGCTGATGGTGAAGTCTTGGGAGGCTGCACAGGAAGGAGGCACTTAGTATGGCAGGACTGACCCCAACGAAGAATGTCCCCAGATCGCCAATCCAGAACAGGTTCATGTGTCCTTAACCAAGGAAGACCTAAAAGCAAGGTATGGGATAATGAAGGCAGTACAAAGAAGGCGATCTTCTCTTGGTGCAAGGCTCCAATCTGTAACTCTACCTCTTCGGTGACCAAGGTAACGGTCTCGCGCAGGGGAGCACCGTCGACAGAAGCTAACTGCTGGGGAAACTCCAAAGACATGACAGGTATCCGCAATCTTTCTACCGCCTCGAGTTGGATGAAGTTCCCTGCTGCCCCTGAATCAATATAGGCCACCTCTGAAAAACATTTGGAACCCAGGATCAACAAAACAGAGAGGGTCAAGGGTAGAGAGGTGTCACTGACACCTAGGGAGGCCTCTCTTACCTGTCCTAGGCGGAGGTGTTTCCCGACCTTACCAGACAGGAACGCAGGAGATGGGCGGCGCTGCCACAATAGAGGCAAAGGCCGTGCATGAGTCTCTCCTGGCGACGCAGTTCCGCTGGTTTGAGTCGGTCCACGTGCATGGGCTCCGGTGCAGAAGCCGCGGCGGAAAATCACGGGCGAGGAGGGCTGCGTGTAGAGGGAACTGAACGAGGAGGTCTTCTCCCTGGCGGCTTCGTGGGAGCGCTCCTGGAAACGGAGGTCGATACGAGTTGCCATGGAAATGAGGTCATCCAAAGACGTAGGTGTGTCTCTCCCAGCCAACTCGTCTTTAATTCGAGCGGACAGGCCGCGCCAAAAAGCCCATACCAGCACCTCGTTGTTCCATCCTAGCTCGGAGGACAACGTACGGAACTGGATAGCGTACTGCCCCACAGAGAGAGCACCTTGGCGGAGATTGAATAAGGACTCGGTTGTTGAGACCAGGCGACCGGGCTCGTCGAAGTCTTTACGGAAAGTCTCCAGGAAGGTTGCAAGCTGAGAGACTGAAGGATCGTCTTGCTCCCACAAAGGATTTACCCTGGCCAGTGCCTCACCCTCTAAGTGGGATATCACAAAGGCTACTTTGGCTCGGTCGGTGGGATATTGCAGGGGCGATAATTCAAAATGGAGCTGGCATTGATTAAGGAACCCCTGACACAGCTTGGGATCTCCGCTGTAGCCCGGGGGTTTGGCCAAACGGGGTGACGGATGCGGTACCGCCGCCTGAACTGGAGCAGCAGCAGCGGTCTGGAGAGCTAGCAGGCGGTTATCCACCGAGGCCATGTAATTCAAAATGTGGGCCTGGGTGTCGTGTTGCTGGGCGAGCTCCTGCTGGAGACCGGTGATCAGAGAGGCACTCCCCGGATCAGAAGCCTGTAACGACGAGAGACGGGACTCCATGGATTTAAGGAATGACATTATCCTCGCCTGATTTTCCCAGAGGAACAAAAGTTCTTTTTGGGTTGGGGTCGGGGTACCAGCGGGATCCATGGCCTGATGATTCTGTGATATTTTAGGAAGAACTCCCGGAGTGGACCCGCTGGACCGTGGCAACGAACCTCCCACAGGCGAGCTGACCAGGTGGACCACCCCCTCTACAGGGAGTGTTAGGGGCAAGCCTGCGGGTAACTATCACCACGGCAGCTGGTACCCTGGGAAGGACACAGGAGTCACAACTGGAGGTCGGAGAGGCTGGTGGGGGATCTCCCCAGGACAGGAGCACAGATGGCGGTCAGGACTGGAATGACGGCAAAGCGGCAGGGTCCGGACACGGACTGGAAGACAGCACTGGGTGGAGTGGAGCCCCGGAGTACCAGGACCTAGAAGAGAGAACAGCGGAGAGCACGGGTAAGATATAGGCAGGAGAGCGGGAGCTGCAGGCAGAGGAACGAACGGAGGGACGAGGGGCCAAAACCACTAGCTAGGCACAAGTGATCATCAGGCACCGCCAGGAGGAAGAGGCGACCTGATATAGGGAGTGTGCCTGGAACTTCCGGGTCATGACCTCCTGCCAGAGCAGAGAGAAGAGGAGGGCGCGCACCTGCAGGGGGAATGGAGCGCGTGAACGCTCCTGAGCACAGTGTGGGTGCACGTCCGAGGAGCAGGAAGCCAGGCAGGGGCGCGCGCCCGACAGAGAGCAGGGGACTGAGCGGGAGCGTGTGCTGGGTGAGTGCGCCGGGGAGCTGAGACCTGCGGTGAGGACCGAGGCGGGCGCGGCAGCGGTGTGGGAGCCGGGAGTAAGTGGGACGGCTGGAGCGGCGGTGAGGGAGCCGGCGGGGACCGCGGCAGCAGCCGCAGCAGGGGAGTGACAAACACCATGTAAATCTAACATCAAAGGGAATCTGTCACCAATCTGTCACCAGGTTTTTCCTAGCTCATCTGACAGCAGCACAAAAGTAGGAAAAGACAGATTCCAGCGATGTGTCGCTTAGTTTACTGTGGGAGATGTGACACAGAGTTCTTAGATACAGCATATACAATAGAAGAGCTGAAAAGCTGCCACGGGCCACACCACAGCTATGTACATTATCTATAGACAGTGAGCTGCTTATCACAGGAGGGGCGCAGTCGAACTTGGTGTCACCTGCTGCTGCAGTCTGAGCAGTGATAAAGTCCTCGTGATAAAACCTTCATTATAAGTAAACTACACCACACAGCCTCATAAGGGACACATCGATGAGTTACCCATTTTAACCCTACCTCATACTTTCTTCAGATTACATAGCGAAAGCCTGCTAATGGATTTCTTTAAATATATAGATGTATTTCCATCCTTTGGCAAGCAAAAGAAAACATCTGATAATCCCTGATGAGTTGGTAATAATGGCCTGGTATCAATAGTCGTAGCCGCACAAAGTGAACACTCAGCGGGCAGCAAGATTTCTCTCCCTTCAAGAGTCCGGAAGGGAATGATCAAAGCCTTCTTGGTCCGGCTCACGGACCGACCCACTGAATAATGACAAATGTAACGTTTTTTTCTATGCTTTATTCCCCCCATATTTTTTTTTAAGTACTTTACAAAAGTCCTCATTTAAAGGGATTTTTCCTTGTTAAAGGTCACCTTTACAGATTCCTGAGCAAAGAAAAATAGAACTTGGTTCCATGTGATTATGGGCCCTGTAACATGCAGCTATGACTTGTTACCCTTGTCTTCCGTCTCGTACAGTAACGGTCTCACCAGACTCCAGTTCATTCTTCTTCTGTTCATAAAGTTCTAACAGATACCAGTCTGGCTTTATGTTGGCCTCACGCAATTCTAAAATGATCTTCTCCACTTTCTGGAGGCTTCTTGCATTCTTCATGCTCCGTCCTGCAATGTATAGTTTGAACTCTTCTAGTTCAATAAGCTTACAGGTGTCCTCCTCACAAACGTTCTTCACTTCTTTTGATTTGTCCACTTGAGGGAAGAAAACAAGACCAGACGACTTCTCAAGTGTCTCAAGAGGGACCTGAAATTCTGGCAACTGATGCTGAAAGCTGTTGGGAACAATAAAAGCTCCTTCAGCTAGAGTCTCCTCAGAGGGCTTCCTCCTGGCGAGGTTCACCTTGTACAGATGTGTGGGCACGGCTACATCATCACTGCCAATAACCTGAAATAAAAAATGAGCAAGAACATCTTCATTACACCAAAAAAATCACAGTGCACCACCACAAATTGCAGTAGGCCTCTGTGTACCTACATGGAGACTTCCACATCGCCACTCACACACCCCACCCATCTTCACTATTAAAGTTTAAACTTTAAGGACTTGTAAGATTTAGAAAACGAATATTCGAATATTAAAATGCCATCAAATAGCAAAAGAAGCTGCGGTGGGCATCTCTATTCCTGGGGACCCAACTGGCCCCCAATAATATAAACTTTCAGCCCACTTATTTCACTGTTATCTGACAATTGGGTCCCGGGAAGCGGGGACTGCATTAATGGATAAATAGAAAATCAGCAAATACCTTTAATACAAATTAGATTGTTTAAAAGTGCCACCAACAAGGTGCATTCATTCTCACTAACCTGTCCGTCCAACGCCTAATGTCAGGTCTGTGGCAACAGAAAGGGAACCTGTCACCAGAAGTGTCATAACAGCTAAAACTATGACTTTACTTAGCGTCTGTGCTGCATTCCATAAATGCTTATATACCCCCTGTATACTCCCAAAAAACCTTTAAAGTTCTCCCGCGTTGTATGGAAATTGGGTCGGTCCTGTCCGATGGCCATGGTTTTGGGCCTCTTGATCCCTCCCTCCCGGCTGCTGCTCGCCGCCCTCTTCCCCGGCTGCTGCTCGCCGCCCTCTTCCCCGGCTGCTGCTCGCCGCCCTCTTCCCCGGCTGCTGCTCGCCTCCCTCTTCCCCGGCTGCTGCTTGCCTTCCTCCACCCCGGCTGCTGCTCGCCGCCCTCATCCCCGGCTGCTGCTCGCCGCCCTCATCCCCGGCTGCTGCTCGCCGCCCTCCGCCCCGGCGGCTGCTCGCTACCCTCTTTCTCGGCTGCTTCTCACCGCCCTCCTCCTTCAACTGACATGGATGATGCCTCACGTCAAGATTTCGCCAGGCAATGTGGATGCATCAAGGAGTCACCTACATCAATTAAAGAAGGAGAGCAGCAAGCAGGAGCCAGGGGGAGGGATGGGGAGACCTGAAACCACGGTTCCAACCTCTATAGTGCCCACAGAATGATAATGAAATGGGGCAGCCCACTAGAAAAAAAAGTTTCATGCAGAATTTTATAGTGCTCACAGAATTATAATAATGACATTGAGCAGCCTACTGAAAAAAAAAGTGGAAGCCAAGTTACAGAGTATCAAAATTGTGTATTCTAATAAAGGAAGCTCCAGACTCTATAGTGCTGACAGACTTGATAATGAACTGGAGTATCCCACTGGAAAAAAAAGAAGCCAAGTAAGAGAGTGTCAGAAGGGTGTACTCTAGTAAGGGAAAAAAGGAAGTTCCAGACTCTATAGTGCTGGCAAAATAATAATGACCTGAATCTGACCATTGAAAACAGAGTGGTAGCCAAACTACAAAGCATTCGCTTTGGAACAGTTCCAGCTAGACTGGTACAGTTAGGTCCATATATATTTGGACAGAGAGAACATTTTTCTAATTTTGGTTCTAGACATTACCACAATGAATTTTAAACAAAACAATTCAGATGCAGTTGAAGTTCAGACTTTCAGCTTTATTTTGAGGGTATCCATATTAAATTGGATGAAGGGTTTAGGAGTTTCAGCTTGGGTTTAGAAAAATGTTGTCTCTGTCCAAATATATATGGACCTAATTGCATGTGCACTAACAGCAGTGATGAGGGCAGCAGGTCCAAGCATTTACCCTGGTTTTGGATATTATACCAGGTACGCCCCCCCAGATTACGATTACGGCTGATTGCTGGCACAAATCACACATAGGTGCAAAAACGACAAAGAATATTTGCCCAGAATCACCCATGATGCCAATGATCATGCCATGGAGGTGTTGCAGACCTGCCATTCGCTGCCCCACGAAGCCTTTTATTGCATACTAGATTATGGCCCGATGCTATCGCATCGGGAGGATGCGATAGCATCACACCTCTTGCCATGTTAACCCTCAACACACACACTCCTCAACACACACTCCTCTCACCTTTCACCATCTCCACTCGCATCCACTCACTCTTTCACTCCACATACGACCCTTTCTCTCTCACTCCATCTCTCATACTCACACCGTCATCGTCGCTGCCCCGACATCTTCCTCCACCGCCGCGATCCTGGATCCAGACGTTCTCCAGGCCGCCGACATGTTCTTGCGGCGACGCCATCTTGGATTTCGTGAAATCCCGCGATATTCAAGATGGCGTCGCCGCAAGAACATGTCGCTGCCGTGGACGACATCCGGATCCAAAATGGCGTCGGCGTAATCTCGCGAGATTTCGCCGACGCCATCTTTTTGGATCCCGAGTCGTCCACGCCAGCGACATGTTCTTGCGGCGACGCCATCTTGAATATCGCGGGATTTCACGAAATCCAAGATGGCGTCGCCGCAAGAACATGTCGGCGGCCTGGAGAACGTCTGGATCCAGGATCGCGGCGGCGGAGGAAGATGTCGGGCAGCGACGATGACGGTGTGAGTATGAGAAACGGAGTGAGAGAAAGGAACGTATGTGGAGTGAAAGAGTGAGTGGACGTGAGTGGAGATGGTGAAAGGTGAGAGGACTGTGTGTGTTGAGGCGGTGTGGTGTGTTGAGGGTTAACATGTGCGTGTGTGTGTGGTGACGTCACCGGTTACAACTGGACGGAAGTTGTTACAACCGGAAGCTGCTTAGGGCATTTATTATTATAGATTATGCCCATAGCTCCTCATTTAAATTCTGAATTTATAATTTATCAAATTAGAATCTCACCCTGGTTACTGAGCAAACAGGTAGCTCTTAATGAGAATGTGCGGTGTCTTTCACCCTGAACTAAGAAATTTAGTGGATCGGAGGCTGCCGATAAGAGGAACTTCATTTCACGACTGAACGCTTCTCAACACAATCAGGCAGGAGCAGAAAGCAATGATCAGCCAGACTGAAGGAGGCTCATTGTTTTCTAGAACACGGCGGCCGACCGGTCATCTCTGAAGTCACTACATGAACATGTGGTGGTAAACAGCGGCTCACCTGATAAGTGACACTTTTCTTGCCATCCTCATTCTGCACGGGTAACAGCAGGGGCCGCTCACAATCCAGACATCATCGAATCGCTGTGTCAGGTCTCGACAATACATTTCAAACCTGGATAAAGATTTCAAGCAATGAGAAAAATGAGCCGCCATTACTCCATTGTAGGACTGATCTCATTACACTACACATGCAATGGCCTGGCTGATGACTGTCCCCGGAGAACATGTCCACCTCAAGCCGCCTTCGGTTATGTCATTCTTTGCAGATATTTCTACATATCTGTATCTGAAGCTCCAGATACGGTTCTCCTAGACCTGTGAATAGGAAATTTACCTAGTTACATAGTAATCCAGAAGCAGAGGGGTGTCACCATACAAATAGATGCCATCCAGGACAGAGTATGAAATCACCGTGAATAATGACATTGAAGAGATGGGGTATTCCCATCCATAAAGTGATGGCATGTTACTTTATGATCGGTGGAGGTCTGACCTATGGGCCCCTCACCGATCCTGAAAATGTTGTACTCTCTACACAGTGACGCCAGAGGGGAACTACAGCTCAGCGGTATACCACCACCTTCCTCAGCGCCTGTGCTGCATTACAGAAAGTTGTATACTATGTCCTGACTCCCCCTTATATCTCCAAAAAAAACTACTGAAGTGCTCCAGCAAGGTATACAAATTAGGACGGTCCGGTCCCAGGGGTGTCATTACAGCGGGGCCTGTCCCTCCTCTCCCCTGCTAAAAGCCGTCTTCCAGCTTTGATTGATGTGGATGACGTGTCCTGTGTCATCCACATAGATGAATGAAATCTCGCGCCTGAGCAGGGACATTTATGGAAAGAACACCGTGAGCACAACTCAAGATTGTGCTAAGGTTAGGTTCCCAAACCGTTAAAGCAACAAATATGAACCTAGCACTCAACTTAAAGGTATTTGTAAGGCGGTTTATTGTAGTACACGAAAAAAGACGTTTCGGTCAATGTGACCTTCTTCAGTAACGTGTGGTATATAGATTGTGTAGAGCTTATAGGCATCTATCAGAAAGGACGATGGTGCTTTAGACATTGAGGAGAATGATCTCTCTAAGGTAATGAGCTTGTCAGTATATAGGAGAGGGGCAAACGTGCCTCCAGATGCAGTGTCTGGTGGTGTCTGGTCTAGGTTCATATTTGAGCAGGGACATTGCCGGATCGCACAAATGCACTTTCCTCTTCTCTACTGCAGGCCAAGCCTAAAACCTAACTGCGCATGCGCCGGCACATGTCTTTCCAGCTCCTGCTTACCAAAACCATTTTAGCTATATTGTTTTCTGGGCAAAATGGTTCCAGTAAGAAGGAGCCAGAAAGGAAGGAAGGCTGTAGAAGGCAGCCATGTCTCGTCATATCTTTGTGTCTGTGACATTGAAGGCTCAATGTGGGTTCAAACTGCAGTGGTCCAGGAAAGACCACGATATGTTAAAAGTATTGTCTATTACTGAACAGCCCCTCATTAAATGCTAAAGGACCCCAGATTTTAAAAAAAATAAAAAATATATTTCTACATATTTACACACACTTGTCGGATGGAGGTTATTCCAGCAATTTTTAATCGCTGGTATAACCCGAGTCTTTTGATAGAGGACACTGGTGTCACAGGAGCGTTGCAGACTGCCACACCGATCAGCTGCAGCCTTCAGTCAGGTGAAGCCATTTAGTCTGAAGAAATGGCCGGAGTGAGCCTCCCAACCCCCTGGAGGAGGCGTGGGCGGAGGCCATCATGACGGGGGGTTGGAAGTTAGTGAGGGAAGGGGAAGGGTTAAAGGGGAGGGGGAGCTAAGGGGTATTTAAGACAGGGTCTGGGGGGTGCCCACCCTCTGTTCCTGTTTTCCCAGCTCCAGAACAGTCCCACAACTTACCGGGATGTCTGGAGTGGATCAGGCCCTGGACAGTCTGCAGGCGGCAGCGGCATGGCAGCCTCCTGGCTGGCTGGAGGCGCAAGTGGCTGGCCTGCTTCAACGAGCGCCGGGGCAGGCCGAGGTGCGGGAACGGAGGTCCAGGCGGGCGTGGCCTCCAGAGTGACTATCCCCCGACACCGCTCCCCGGGCCTCGCGTCGCCGTCGGAGCCCATCCCGCCACCCTCCAGGCCGTGCGACGCTGCCTTCCCCATCCGGGGGGCGCGGCCTGGGAGGAATCCTCACACGCGGCGAGGCCCTGCGGCGGCGTCCGGACCTTCGCCCCGGTGCAGGAAGGGGGCGGGGCTGGCGCGCCAGACATCCGGCAGCACCAGGTCCTTCGGGGGGCCGCGGCGGTGGTGGATGTGCCGCGCGGCCTGCCTCAGCGAGCGCTTCGGCCGCCGGCAGAGTGGCGGCCTGCCAGGCGGCAGGGCCGGGTCGCGTCGCATCCCCCAGCGGTGGGGGGGAACTAGTTGGAGCGGGGGGGTGCTGCTGCGGTGCCCCCACAGCGGCACTTGCTTCTGACCCCCCGAGGATGTGCCACAGCCCTATGGCTGCAGCGGGAGCGGAGGGCAGCCCGGCTGAGTCGGGGCCGGCTGCCAGAAGATTGGAGCGGAGGACACTGTCGGGCTCCCAGTTGCTGTGGGGGGCCCTGAGCGACCAGGTGCCTCGCGATGGCTTGGCTGAAATGACTCTCGGCGGGGGGGGCAGGAACCTTCATATGTGGGGGTGCCGCGGCCCAGTTCCATTGGGGGGTTCAGGCCTCCTACCCCGGCTCAGGCTGCAGGGGTGTTCGGGCCGCAACAACGAGGCGGTGAGTTCGCCGCCGGGAGGCGCGAGGTCCATGAGGCGTCAGGGGATCCAGCCCGTTGAGTATGCGTCTATGTCCCCTGTTTGTCACCCGCTTTTGTCTTCGTCAGTGGTGGTAGGGGGCCCCTTAGCAGAGTCCAGGGGCGGTGGGGTTGAGGCTGGGTTGAGCAGTTCAGGGTCAGCTGGGGGAGTATGTGATATGTTGGCGGATGTGCGTAGCTTGCTTTTACGTTTGGAGCAGGGTTTTGTGGGGTCATAGAATCATAGAATCATAGAGTTGGAAGGGACCTCCTGGGCCATCTGGTCCAACCCCCTGCTCAAAGCAGGATTCGCTAAATCATCCCAGTCAGATGTCTGTCCAGCCTCTGTTTGAAGACTTCCATTGAAGGAGAACTCACAACTTCTCTTGGCAGCCTGTTCCACTCATTGATCACTCTAACTGTCAAAAATTTTTTTCTAATATCTAATCTGTGTCTCCTCCCATTCAATTTCATCCCATTGCTTCTAGTCTTTCCTTGTGCAAATGAGAATAACGATGATCCTTCTACAATGTGACAGCCCTTTAGATATTTGTAGACAGCTATTAAGTCTCCTCTCAGTCTTCTCTTTTGCAAACTAAACATTCCCAAATCCTGCAACCTTTCCTCATAAGACAGGGTTTGCAGACCGGTCACCATTCTGGTCGCTCTTTTCTGAACTTGCTCCAGTTTGTTGATGTCTTTTTTAAAATGTGGTGCCCAAAACTGGACACAATATTCCAGATGAGGTCTGACCAAAGAGGAGTAGAGGGCAATAATGACTTCACGTGATCTAGACTGTATGCTTCTGTTAATACATCCTAGAATTGCATTTGCCTTTTTTGCTGCTGCATCACACTGTTGACTCATATTCAGTCTGTGATCTATTAGTATACCCAAGTCTTTTTCACATGTGCTGTTGCTTAGCCCTATTCCTCCCATTCTGTATATGCTTTTTTCATTTTTATTGCCCAGATGTAGTACTTTGCACCGGTAGCAGCGTGGGTTGGGCCACAGGGTGGCGGGTTGGCGAGTCAGGGCACGGCTGCGTCGGGCCCTTGTGTTGGCGCGCCGGTGTCAGTGTCGGTGCAA
This sequence comes from Dendrobates tinctorius, assembly GCF_039654945.1. NCBI lineage: Eukaryota > Metazoa > Chordata > Amphibia > Anura > Dendrobatidae > Dendrobates > Dendrobates tinctorius. Next base: position 30,161,406 of record NW_027361738.1, read on the forward strand.
ACCGAGGGAAAAGGAGTGTCGTGTGCATCTGGATGATCGGGCGCATGGCGAGGTATATGTGTGTTTTGAAGGTTTGTTGGGGGCCCATCTGAAAAAGGAGGTGAAAGAGCGGATTTGGAAGGATGAATATGTGGAAATATTTTCGCTATTGCCTCTTGAGAAGTTTAATTTGGATAAAAGTAAGAAAGAGGATAGCAATAAGGAAGAGGAGGAAAAGCGGAGGTGGCGCTTGATTCCTCAGACATTTGTAAATTGGCAGCAGGTGTTTGCCATTTTGGCGAGTGTTATCGGGGAACAAAGCAATGCTCTGCTTTGGAGCATTCGTCAGTTGTGTCGGAGAAGATCCGGAAAGAAGTTTCGTTGGGGCGCATGGCGGGCCCTTTCGTGTCCCCTCCTTTTCCGAATTTGGTCGTTTCCCCGTTGGGGGTGGTTCCGAAGAAGGAGCCCAATAAGTTTCGGCTCATTCAGCATTTGTCTTACCCACGTGGCAGGTCGGTTAACGACGGTATTGATCCGGAGATTTGTTCAGTGGTATACTCTTCATTTGACGAAGCGGCAAGTTGGGTCCGAAAACGTGGTCGCGGGGCCCTTATGGCTAAGACTGATGTTGAATCCGCTTTTCGTTTGCTTCCGGTCCACCCAGAAAGGTTGTTGGGCTGTTTTTGGGTAGGCAGGTTTTTTGTAGATAGGTGTTTACCTATGGGTTGTTCATTGTCTTGTGCGTATTTCGAGGCGTTTAGTTCTTTTCTTGAGTGGGTCGTGTGCGTCGTCTCTGGTTGTGATTCGGTGGTTCATTATTTGGACGATTTCTTGTGCATTGGCCCGGCAGATTCTTCACGTTGTCTCAGGATTTTGAAAGCAATTGAGTGGGTGGCGGATCGGTTCGGGGTTCCGCTGGCGCCCGAAAAAACTGAGGGCCCCAGTACATGTTTGCGTTTTCTGGGGATCGTCATCGATACTGTTGAATGGGAATTTCGGTTGCCGGAGGACAAGCTAGAAGATTTGAGGTCTGAGGTGGCTCGTGCACGTCGGTTGCGTAAAATATCGTTGCGGGACCTTCAGTCGCTGTTGGGGAAGCTTAACTTCGCTTGTCGGGTGATGCCGATGGGTCGAGTTTTTTCACGTAGGCTGGCTAGCGCTACTTCGGGGGTTCGGGCTCCTCATCATTTTGTGAGATTGTCGGCGGAGCTCAGGGCCGATTTGGTGGTCTGGGAGTCCTTTTTGGAGGAGTACAACGGTCGCTCGTTGGTAATGGCTGATGTGGTTTGTAACGATGCTTTGGATTTGTTTATGGATGCGGCAGGTGGATTCGGTTTTGGTGCCTATTTTGGAGGGCAATGGTGCGCTGCTCAATGGCCCGCTGCTTGGGTTTCGGCGGGGTTGGTGCGTAACATCATGTTGTTGGAGATTTTTCCGATTCTGGTGGCTGTACATTTGTGGGGTCAGGATTTTCGGAATCGTCGCGTTCGTTTCAATTGCGACAACATGGGGGTTGTGAGCGCGATTAATGGTCTTATTGCATCGTCCCCTCCAGTGGTCAGAGTTTTGCAGAAGTTGGTGTTATCATGTTTGTCTTTGAATGCGCATGTGACGGCGACGCATGTGCCTGGAGTGAAGAACGAGATAGCTGACTCTCTTTCTCGCTTGCAGTGGGATCGTTTTCGTTCCTTGGCACCGGAGGCAGAGTTCGAGGGTCTGATTTGTCCGGAGGAATTGTGGAGGGTGGCTTACGAGCCGCGGAGTCACTGATCGTATCGTCTTTGGCACCAAAAACCTGGGAGGCCTACCAGAATGTGTGGTGTATGTGGGAAGAAGTCCTTACGGCTGGCCCCACCAGTGGGGTCAGGCTTGAGCAAGAGGGTCTGTTGTTGTCATGGTTGGGGCAGGGCGCAAGCGAGGGTTGTTTTCGTGCAAAGGTGACACGTTTGTTGGCTGGATTGTCTTTCGGTTTTCGGCTGCGCGGGTACAGGGATTTGACGAAAACGTTTTTGGTTAGACAGGCGGTGAAAGGTTTTCACCATTTCCGAGGGGGGGTGATTTAAGGCGGCCCGTGTCGTTTAATATGCTTGAGCAATTGGGTCTGGTTCTGGGATCGGTATGCGCAGATGGTTATGAGGTTGCGTTGTTTCGTCTGGCTTTTTCCTTTGCATTTTTTGGGGCACTGCGGATTGGGGAACTCGTGTCTCACAATAAAGAGTCTGTGGGTGGGTTGTTAGTCAGGGATGTGGCTTTGACTTCTCAGGGCGTCGAGTTTTGGCTACGTAGGTCAAAAACGGACCAGTCTGGAAAAGGCCGTTGAGTTGTGTTGGGTGTTGTGTCTGGTTCCAGAATGTGCCCGGTTCAGTGTTTGCGTAGATTTTGGGACCTTCGTCCCAGTCTGGGCGGATCTTTGTTATGTCACGCAGACGGTGGAAGTCTGTCTCGGTATCAGTTTGGCGCAGTGTTTAAGAAGTCAATTCGGTGTTTGGGGTTGGATGATTCTAGGTTTGCCTCTCATTCTTTTCGGATTGGTGCGGCGACTGAGGCAGCTGAGCGTGGTTTGGGTCCCTCTTTCATACAGCGCATCGGCGGGTGGAGGTCTAATCGTTATCGTAGTTATGTTCGGCCTTCAGGTGTGCAGGAGGTGGGCCCGGTTGGTGTGGTCCATGGGGTAGATTAAATGTTACAAGGGTTGGAGCGTTATCTTTTGCGATATGTTTTCTGTGAGTGTCGTTTTGTGTTTCAGGTACGGAACCGCTGCTGGTCTGGATATTTGGTCACTCCTTTGTTTACTGGGGAGCGGTGAGAGCCGATATCAGGAACGACGGCAGACAGTTGGGAATTTCCAGAACGGCGGCGGTGGTGCGGTGGATCGGTTTTAGGGGCCTGGTGTGGCGTCGGGTGTTGCCGGAAATTCACGAGTGTGTTCGGTTGGACCGGGCACCAGATGTTCTCGTTATTCATGCTGGGGGTAATGATCTGGCTGTCCCTCCCTTTCGGGAATTGATCAAGGACATTAAGCAAGATTGTTTGCGGTTGTGGGTGACTTATCTGGAAATCACGATTGTGTGGTCGGAGATTGAGCCATGCAGGCGTTGGCGGTCCATGAGATCGTTGGAAAAGGTCAACCGGGCCAGGATCAAGGTCAACAGAGCGGTGTCCGCTTTTATAGGTAAAAACGGGGGAGTTGTCGTGCGACATTTTGATTTGGAGAAGGGTGAGGGCGATTACTGGTTGGCGGACGGGATTCATTTGAATGCAGTGGGTTCCGATATTTGGGCTCTTGCCCTTCAGGAGGGTATAGAGAAGGCTGTCGCTTGGCGGGTTGTGGGGGTCTCGGGTCATTGAGGCGTTCAAAGGCCCCTCGTTGTGGCGGTTTTGGGGAAGGGGGCAGTCCTTGAAGTCGGTGGAAATTGGTTTTGGAGACTCTGTGGGTAGGGTCTCCTTTGTTTAAAGGTATGCTGGTCGTGATCTGGTGAAAGGCGGATGGGGAGTTTTCCGTCGGAAGAGGGCGGATCTCCAAGGAGTTTGTGGACAACATCTATTGGTGTGCTGGTGCTCCCGAGCCTGTGGGGTAACGGCTGGGAGCAAATGGTCGGGGGTTGTTCACAATATTTGGACTATTTCACCATGATCTTGTGGCTTCAAGGACTTCTTCCAGGGTTAAATTCATTGTACTCATGTTATTTATGATACAGTGTTTATTGTTTGTTTATTGTTATAATAAAAGGCTGCTGTGGCCATAAAATTCCAAAAGAAATACCGGTGTCTGTGTATTAGTTGGCGCCGAGGTGGGGGTGGTCATTTTATGGTCACGGTGGGGTTTTCGGGGGTAAGTCAAGACGCTTGTTATCCCCTTACGAGGTAAATACTTGACAATACCAACGTCATGCCACGATGAAGGCTGGAACCGATTGTCATGTCACATAACCCCTGGAAGACAGCTCCAAAAATCACTGAGATGTTGAGTCCGGGTGGTAAGGAGGTGATTTTTGCTATTGACAACCCCTTTAATCTTTGAACCTGAGGCAGGACTGCATCTGCATTTCAGATTGTAAAGTAAATCCCTGTTGACCATGGACCTTACCGATTCCAGAAGCCGGCGTTGTTTTTATAGTTTTGGGGCACAATGTTTGACAGGTAAAATGTTTCAGCCATGGCCTCCTGTGGACGTAAAAGGGAACTGATGTAAATAGTCAAAATAGTAAGGGTCTGTGCACACGCTGCAGAGTTGTCGCTTTTTTTCTGCACAGATTTGTCATAAAGTGAATGAGAATCCTGAAGTCTCATGCACTTATTGCTTATTTGTGACTTGCAGATTTCACTCATATTAATGAGTGGGAAAAATCTGCACCAAAAAACATTTAAAAAATGGGGCAAAAATGCATGTATTACACGCTGTTTTTTGTGCCAAGAGATGCCGAAATGGTACAGAAATTTCTGCACCAAACATTTAACGGCTGCACACAACATAAAGCTTTATGACAAGTCAAAGTAATGAACTTTATATTCCATATTCTTATATAAATACAAAAAGAAAAGAAAAAAGACTAATTTTTATAGATTTTCTTCTTCAGATAAGCAGAAAACAGATTCTTACTGTAGAATATTTACTGTCCCCCGCTGGCGCCATGTGACCCCGGGACCACCCGCTACGTAAATAGTCTTCATTGCTGGCACTAAATAATTGCGGAATGTTTGGATCCGGTTTAAATCGACAGTGTTTCCGGTCAGCAACGCCTAAGGAAAAGATAAAAAAGAAAAACATGTTGTAAAACCTAGACAAACAAAATAAAGCACAACACCCCCTGAATTGGGGGGCAACTATATTTATACTGAGCCGTCCTGCTGTTTACAGTCCCAAGAGGGGCCTTTCCATTGGCAGCTGTATACGACCATTAGGGCTCGCTCCAACTGGCGATTAAAGAATAATAATAATCAGATTGCATTCGTACCAATTTAATCCTATATTTCATTATTTATCAATGGCGGGTTTTTGCCAGCGCTGATTGGATTGCAATCGGACAGGAAAAAAAAATGGCAGCATGCTGTGATTGCGTGCCAAATTCAGATCTCACGCACCCATACAAGTCTAGAGGAGAGTGTGTAACATCGCACTGCACTCGGATATCAGATGATCATTTCCACTGTGGATTTGGTCACTAATCCACAACAAAACGTGTAATGAATCCACAGAAGGAACCAGCATTTGTTGATCGTGGATTCCACCCTGCTCCGTTACTAAGCATTATTGAATAGGGGGAAATCCACAATCAAAATCTGTACATGAATGAGCACGCTGCAGATCTGACGTCGGCAGTGGCGTATCCAGGGGGGGGCAGCCGGGGCAGTTGCCCCGGGCGCAGGCAGCAGGGGGGCGCAGTCGGGCCGCCCGGCCGCCTAATGCAGCGGTCGGCAGTGTCTCTCCCCCGGCGGCTGCGTTCTGCCGCCCCCCATCCTGAGAGTCGGCGGTTCTCTGTGTCGGCTGTCAAGCTGACAGCCGACGCAGAGAAGGAGGCCGCGCCGACTCCCAGGCAGCAATTGTACTGGCATCTATACAGACGCCAGTACAATTGAAGCTCTGACCGCCGGGTCAGAGCGACGTCAGCAGAGTGATCAGGTCATGTGATCACGCTGCTGACGTCACTCCCCGGCGCCCAGAGAGAACCCTGGTGGTAAGTGTGCTCCACTGTGGAGCTGAAGAACCACCGAAGATAGGAGATGGGGGTTAATGAGTGGATATGGGGCTTAATGTGGGGAAGGGGGTTAATGTGGGGATGGGGGTTAATGAGTGGAGATGGGGGTTAATGAGTGGGGGGTTAATGGGTGGAGATGGGGGTGTTCATGAGTGGAGATGGGGGTTAATGAGTGGATATGGGGCTTAATGTGGGGAAGGGGGTTAATGTGGGGATAGGGGTTAATGAGTGGAGATGGGGGTTAATGAGTGGGGGGTTAATGGGTGGAGATGGGGGTGTTCGTGAGTGGAGATGGGGGTTAATGAGTGGATATGGGGCTTAATGTGGGGATGGGGGTTAATGAGTGGATATGGGGCTTAATGTGGGGAAGGGGGTTAATGTGGGGATGGGGGTTAATGAGTGGAGATGGGGGTTAATGAGTGGGGGGTTAATGGGTGGAGATGGGGGTTAATGAGTGGAGATGGGATTAATGTGGGGATGGGGGTTAATGTGTGGAGATGGGATTAATGTGGGGATGGGGGTTAATGTGTGGAGATGGGATTAATGTGGGGATGGGGGTTAATGAGTGGAGATGGGATTAATGTGGTGATGGGGGTTAATGTGGGGGGTTAATGAGTGGAGATGGGGGTTAATGTGGGGATGGGGGTTAATGAGTGGGGGGTTAATGAGTGGAGATGGGGGTTAATGTGTGGGGGTTAATGAGTGGAGATGGGGGTTAATGAGTGGAGATGGGATTAATGTGGGGATGGGGGTTAATGTGTGGAGATGGGATTAATGTGGGGATGGGGGTTAATGTGTGGAGATGGGATTAATGTGGGGATGGGGGTTAATGAGTGGAGATGGGATTAATGTGGTGATGGGGGTTAATGTGGGGGGTTAATGAGTGGAGATGGGGGTTAATGTGGGGATGGGGGTTAATGATTGGGGGGTTAATGAGTGGAGATGGGGTTAATGACTGTGGGGGTTAATGAGTGGAGATGGGGGTTGGATGGGGGTTAATGAGTGGGGGGATTAATGAGTGGGGATGGGGGTTAATGAGTGGGGGGATTTGGAGTGGGGGTACATAATGTGTGGAGAGATTTGGAGTGGGGGTACATAATGTGTGGGGGGATTTGGGAGTAGGGATGAGGGGTTATTGAGTGGGGATGGGGGGGTACGGTACTTAATGTGTGTGGGGGATTAGTGATCGGGGATTTGGAGTGGGGATGGTATTTAATGTGTGTGGGGAGATTTGAGGACACAAAATGAAGAGTATGAGGAAACAGTATGGGGATGGGTGCAGACAGTAAGGGGTGCGAACGGGTGAATGTATGTGGACACAGTATGGGGAGTCGGGGATATGTGTGAGCAGACAGTATAGAGAGTGAGGGGGTAAATATATGAGGAGACAGTATGAGGAGGGAGGGAAATAGTGTGAGGCCACAGTATATTGCAGATATTTTTATTTGGGAGCATTATAATAACACTTCTATCTTTAAGGGCATCGTGTGGAGATTTGCTGCAGAAGACCGGAGAAGATGGACGTCTGCAGAGATGGCTGTGGAAGAGAAAACTCATCATGGGGTCTGGACAAGATGAAGAAAAGGAGAACGACTGCAGAGACGACGTCATCTATAAGGTACCTGGATGTAAATGTTATTTGTGACACTGACTAAGTCTCATGTTTTTATTTGTTAGGAGCATTAAAGGGATTGTCCAGGTTTGCGCTGAGTCTGCAGACATTTTATGTGACTGCAGACTTCTGAATTCTCACAGTGCTCACTGAATGCTGTCAGGATTCTCTCGTGCCGGAAATTTACATACATGCGGTCACATGCTGACTAGACATGTGTGGCCTCACTCCATGAAAATGAACGGAGCGAGGCCGGACACGTCTAGTCGGAATGTGGCCAGAAGTATATAAATCACATACTTGTGCTGACATGACTGTACATCGGCAAGGGAGAATCCTAAAAGTGTGCAGTGCATTCGTTGTGAGAATTCAGAAGCTGCAATGTCAGGATTCAGCTCTGCAGGTTCCAGTGTCAGCACATGGACACTTCACTCATATGCGATTTTCATAGTTATGGTCCTGTGACAACGAGCTTCTCTTCCTGCTTTCAGTTTTTTACTGAACATTGAGAGCATTAGGGAGAGCAGCTCGTGGGTACATGACTAACTGTGCAAGTCGCATAAGTACTTGGGGGGGGGGGGGGGGCGCCGAACCAAATTCTTGCCCAGGGTGCCAGAAAGCCTAGATACGCCTCTGGACGTCGGCACCATGCTTTCATTTTTTTGCAACGTGTGATTGAGACTTTCAAGTCTTCTAGACTGCTGCAGACTAAACCACAATTCCGCAAAGTGTGAACTTGGCCTCAGGACATGCCGCAGCCTCACTTAAAGAGGACCTGTCACCTGTGTGTGGCTGCACGTACGATGTAAGAAAAGAGAGAGCAGCCACAGACCGACGGTTTTACAAATCATAACTCATTAAGAAAGACGTCCAGCAGTGTCCCTAATGACAGGCTAAAGGTCCGGACTGTCTAGAAAAAAATCAGGTCCGAACTTCCGGGTTGTGGGATCCCGACATACAGAGCGAGATCCAACAACCCTCCATGAAACTGGAGGAAACCCATGCAAACACAGGGAGAACATACAAACTCCTTGCAGATGTTGTCCTCGGTGGGATTTGAACCCAGGACCCCAGAGCTGCAAAGTAAAGGTGCTAACCACTGAGCCACCATACAATGCTAACCACTGAGCCACCATACAGTGCTAACCACTGAGCCACCATACAATGCTAACCACTGAGCCACCGTACAGTGCTAACCACTGAGCCACTTTGTTGCCCATTGTGCTTCTTACTTGGAGACCAGCTGAGGTAATGGAATTAATTCCCTTTTTACTCACCAACTATTTTCTCTTTTGTAAGATGCTCAATGACCCAACGTGGGGTCTTCTTTGCTTGATCATAAGATAAAGCATGACCGATATATTGCCTGACCTCCTCTCCACTCTGCGGGAATCCAAACTCCTCCAATGGAGGCTTCTGTATGGGTTCTGGAGGGAAAAAAAAGGTTAATATTAACATTATATCTGGTTCAGTAGGATCAACCCTCCTAAGCCATCTAGATGGCCACGCAAGTAAAAAAAAAAAAAAAAAATGAATAAAATGATAAGGTGACGTCTTCAATCTGATCTTATTACCTAGAAATCTACACTTGTCTTCATATGTAAATGAACGGTTAAGATCTACGGGCCGGACATAGATCTCCCTGAGAATCTGCCTCCAGAGACTTTTTTTAATGAAAGGAGGTGTTACCAGTGTAGATCAGGAGAGCTGACTGTCAGTCATTACATGTCTCACACCAGCAATGCCGCATTTCATTTAAAGTTGACCTCTGCTAGGACAACTCCTTGTCATACCCCACGCTTTGCCCCAATAAGATAAAAAAGCCTATACTCACATCCCGTGCCTGCGCTGCTCCCACGGTGTCAGCACGCGCTCTCTGCAGGGCTCTCATGCGGTTTGACACTGGCACACAATCAGCGCTGGCATCACTGTCCCCACCCTTCATATGAATTGAACATGAAGAGGAAGTCGGAGATCAGCCGCAGCCCGGACTTACTCTTCATGTACAATTCGTATGAAGGCGCGGACAGTGACGCCAGCGCTGATTGGGCAGTGGAGTCACGTGTCACATCGTATAAGAGCCCCAGGACCGCGCGTACCGGCCCCGCGGGAACAACGATGGCACAAGGGGCGAGGATAAGCTTTATGTAATCTCTGTAATCATTCTGCACCAAAATACTATCTGTGCCAACTGTTGGCGGCATAAACTTAAAATGAGGCAAACAATGGTGTAAATTGCTGCTTCACAATACAACTCAGCCTGCAGAAAAACACCAAATATCAGAGCTACAGACAAAAAAAGAAAAAAAGTGTATAAAAAAACAGAACAGAAGAGATGCTGAGCAGTGATGAGCGTGCTGAGGTGTTATCTGGGCATGCTGGAGCGCTAACAGTGACTTCGGTGTGCTGAATAATATGTTCTAGTCCCTGCGGCTGCATGTCTCGTGACAGCGGTGACACATGTAAGGGTATGTTCCCATGGTCAGTGGACGCGGTGTACATCCGCAGCGTCCAGATGTTACAGCACAGTGGAGGGGGTGTCATCATATCCCACGCCCACTATGCGGGCAGACGCCTCCTGCTTCCATGTGGAGCGTCTCTCCCGCCCGCAGCATGTCTATATATGTAGCGGAGACGCTCTGTCTCCACAGGATAAATCTCACCCGTACAATGTAATGGGAGCCGTGATCCCGCACGGTTCAGTGATCACATGTGGAATCAGCGGCGTTCAGAAGCCGGCAGCGCTGTGGATGGAGCGGACATGTGCTGCCAATACTGACCGTGGGAACATCCCGAGGAGTGACTGACAATCCCTGCATGTGCCGCTGCTGTCAGCCACGAAACATGCAGCCGCGGAGACCAGAGCATAGTATTCGAGCACGCCGGGCACTACGAGCACTCGAGCATGCCCAGATAACACTTCATCCGACCCCGCTCACTCATCACTGATTCCACGGTGTGGACGTTGCGCTTTTTTACTTCTCTCCTATAAACCGACACAGAACACACCCCAGACAGACCCCATAACGATCCATGGCCCCTCTGCTCCGTCCTGACAGGAGGGGGCGCTGCAGTAAGGCAGAGGGTGAGAGGGGAGCTCGTACTGACGTCACTGGGAACTAGGGGGTGACACATACACTGTACCCTGCTCGGACCGGTCACTCCCACGCGTGAGCGCGGACACGATGCCACGTGACTCTGCCCTGATTCACTGTGGCCGCAGTTAACCCCTCCGTGCCTGTTGAGGTCCCCGGATGCCATGAGGAGCGCGCACAGAGCAGGGACCCGGATGCAGGCCGCAGCACACGAGTCTATGACAGGGCCTCCCTCCACAGGGGTAACGGCGCACACTCTCCGCCAGGGGGCGACTTTCTCACCTAGCTCGGCTCTTTTTCGCTTGTATAAATACAGCGCGGCTGGCAGGACGATGTGCTCAGTGTAGCCCCCAGCACGGAACCCCACAGAAAGCGGCGGCTTAGAATCCTGTAGGAAATATGTCCTGACTAGTGTTGAGCATTCCGATACTGCAAATATCGGGTATCGGCCGATATTCGCTGTATCGGAATTCCGATAACGAGTACCGATATTTTTTCAATATCGGATATCGGAATCGGAAGTTCCCATCATGCAAAGAGCCACTGCTGTGGCTCTGATTGGCTGCCAAAATGATGTCATCATGATGCGCAGTCTGTGCGCATCATGATGCGCCGTCAGTTCGGGCCTTCCGGGGGGGGGGGGTCTGTGCCGACTGCCCGGGGGTTCGTGCTGGCCTCCCGGTGGTCCGCGCCGACCTCCCGGTGGTCCGTGCCGACTGCCCGGGGGTCCGTACCGGCCTGCCGGGGGTCTGAGCGGCCTGTCGGTGGTCTGTACCGACTGCCGGGGAGCTGTGCAGGCTGCGGGGGTCTGTGCAGGATCGTCCGATGGGACTACAGGTCCCATCGGGCGATGCCTGCTACCATAACGGTGATTGACACATTAGCCAATGATGGGACAGTAGTAGTCCCATCATTCGGCCTATGTGTTGAATGTAAAAAAAAAAAAATAAATAAATACTACATACATACTACATACATGGTACATACATACTACATACATACTACATATATACCACATGCATGCAACATGCATACTACATATATACCACATGCATGCAACATGCATACTACATATATACCACATATATACTACATGCATACTACATATATACTACATGCATGCAACATGCATACTACATATATACCACATATATACTACATGCATGCAACATACAAATATACTACATAAATACTACATGCAACATAAATACTACATATATACTACATGCATGCAACATACATACTACATATATGCCACATGCATGCAACATGCAAACTACATATATACCACATATATACTACATGCATTCTACATATATACCACATGCATGCAACATACATACATACTACATATATACCACATATATACTACATGCATGCAACATGCATATATACTACATGCATGCAACATGCATACTACATATATACCACATATATACTACATGCATGCAACATACATATATACTACATGCAACATGCATACTACATATATACCACATGCATGCAACATGCATACTACATATATACCACATGCATGCAACATACATACTACATATATACCACATGCATGCAACATGCATACTATATACACTCACTGGCCACTTTATTAGGTACACCTGTCCAACTGTGTGTTAAGACTTAATTTCTAATCAGCCAATCACATGGCGGCAACTCAGTGCATTTAGGCATGTAGACATGGTCAAGACAATCTCCTGCAGTTCAAACCGAGCATCAGTATGGGGAAGAAAGGTGATTTGAGTGCCTTTGAACGTGGCATGATTGTTGGTGCCAGAAGGGCTGGTCTGAGTATTTCAGAAACTGCTGATCTACTGGGATTTTCACGCACAACCATCTCTAGGGTTTACAGAGAATGGTCCGAAAAAGAAAAAAAATCCAGTGAGCGGCAGTTCTGTGGCCGGAAATGCCTTGTTGATGCCAGAGGTCAGAGGAGAATGGGCAGACTGGTTCGAGCTGATAGAAAGGCAACAGTGACTCAAATTGCCACCCGTTACAACCAAGGTAGGCAGAAGAGCATCTCTGAACGCACAGTGCGTCGAACTTTGAGGCAGATGGGCTACAGCAGCAGAAGACCACACTGGGTACCACTCCTCTCAGCTAAGAACAGGAAACTGAGGCTACAATTTGCACAAGCTCATCGAAATTGGACAGTAGAAGATTGGAAAAACGTTGCCTGGTCTGATGAGTCTCGATTTCTGCTGCGACATTCGGATGGTAGGGTCAGAATTTGGCGTAAACAACATGAAAGCATGGATCCATCCTGCCTTGTATCAACGGTTCAGGCTGGTGGTGGTGGTGTCATGGTGTGGGGAATTTTTTCTTGGCACTCTTTGGGCCCCTTGGTACCAATTGAGCATCGTTGCAACGCCACAGCCTACCTGAGTATTGTTGCTGACCATGTCCATCCCTTTATGACCACAATGTACCCAACATCTGATGGCTACTTTCAGCAGGATAATGCGCCATGTCATAAAGCTCGAATCATCTCAGATTGGTTTCTTGAACATGACAATGAGTTCACTGTACTCAAATGGCCTCCTCAGTCACCAGATCTCAATCCAATAGAGCATCTTTGGGATGTGGTGGAACGGGAGATTCGCATCAGGGATGTGCAGCCGACAAATCTGCGCCAACTGTGTGATGCCATCATGTCAATATGGTCCAAAATCTCTGAGGAATGCTTCCAGCACCTTGTTGAATCTCTGCCACGAAGAATTGAGGCAGTTCTGAAGGCAAAAGGGGGTCCAACCCGTTACTAGCATGGTGTACCTAATAAAGTGGCCAGTGAGTGTATATACCACATATATACTACATGCATGCAACATATATATAATACATATATACTACATGCAACATACATACTACATACATACTACATGCATGCAACATGCATACTACATATATACTACATATATACTACATGCATGCAACATACATATATACTACATGCAACATACATACTACATACATACTACATATATACCACATGCATGCAACATGCATACTACATATATACCACATGCATGCAACATACATAGATACAACATATATACCACATGCATGCAACATGCATACTACATATATACCACATATATACTACATGCATGCAACATACATATATACTACATGCAACATGCATACTACATATATACTACATGCATGCAACATACATATATACTACATACAATACATACATATAGACATACAGTACATATAACATAGAGTACATACTCACCATCACTTGTCACTTTGATCCCCGAAGCCATTGTCATCTATGGAATAAATATTAAAATAACAAAGCACGAATATACTCACCCCTGATCCGCAGAAGTCCACGGGTGTCCCACAACGATCTTGCGTGGAGAATAGCAGCATCAGCTGATGCTACCGTTCTCTACGGGCTCCAGGAAACCAGTGTCGGGAGGTAGGTATCCTTCCGCCCTGTATTCCTCCGCCACTGTAAAGAAAAAAAAAAGCCCCTAGTCTCATTTTATGGCATTGCTGTGTGAAAAATTTCCCATGCAGCTTTTGCCATAAAGTGATACTAGGGACTTTTTTTTTTACACTGGCGGAGGAATACAGGGCGGAAGGATACCTACCTCCGACACTGGTTTCCTGGGCCCCGTAGAGAACGGTAGCATCAGCTGATGCTGCAGTTCTCCACGCAAGATCGTCCTGGGACTCTCGTGGATTTCTGCGGATCAGGGAGTATATTGTTTGTTTGTTATTTTAATATTTATTCCAAAAATGACAATGGCTTCGGGGATCAAAGTGACAAGTGATGGTGAGTATGTACTCTATGTTATATGTACTGTATGTCTATATGTATGTATTGTATGAATGTATTAATGTATTGTATGTAGTATATATGTATGTAGCATGCATGTAGTATATATGTAGTATGCATGTTGCATGTAGTATATATGTATGTTGCATGCATGTAGTATATATGTGGTATATATGTAGTATGCATGTTGCATGCATGTGGTATATATGTTGTATATATGTATGTTGCATGCATGTGGTATATATGTAGTATATATGTAGTATGCATGTTGCATGCATGTGGTATATATGTAGTATGTATGTAGTATGTATGTTGCATGTAGTATATATGTATTATATATATGTTGCATGCATGTAGTATATATGTGGTATATATATAGTATGCATGTTGCATGCATGTGGTATATATGTAGTATGTATGTTGCATGCATGTAGTATGCATGTTGTATATATGTATGTTGCATGCATGTAGTATATATGTGGTATATATGTAGTATGCATGTTGCATGCATGTAGTATATATGTATGTTGCATGCATGTAGTATATATGTAGTATTTATGTTGCATGTAGTATATATGTAGTATATTTGTATGTTGCATGCATGTAGTATGTATGTAGCATGTATGTAGTATGTATGTAGCATGTAATTTTTTTTTTTTTTTGTACATTCAACACATTAGCCGGATGATGGGACTACTACTGTCCCATCATTGGCTAATGTGTCAATCACCGTCATGGTAGCAGGCATCGCCCGATGGGACTTGTAGTCCCATCGGACGATCCTGCCAGCCCCCCGCAGCCTGCACAGACACCCGGGCAGTCGATACAGACCACCGGCAGGCCGGCACAGCCCCCCGCAGCCTGCACAGACACACCGGGCAGTCGGTACAGACCACCGGCAGGCCGGCACAGCCCCCCGCAGCCTGCACAGACACCGGGCAGTCGGTACAGACCACCGGCAGGCCGGCACAGCCCCCCGCAGCCTGTACAGACACCCGGGCAGTCGGTACAGACCACCAGCAGGCCGGCACAGACCACCGGCTGTCCGCACAGACCCCCGGAAGGTCCGTACACCCCCCCGAGAGGCTGTATTAGGAGAGAAAAGGGTTTTTCTTATTCCGATACCGGAAGTCCCATAGACTTGAATGGGACTTCCGGTATCGGAATCGGCGATACCCGATACTTTTTTCGTATCGGGCCGATACCATCCGATACGATATTTTAGGGTATTGGATGGTATCGCTCAACACTAGTCCTGACATCTTCAAGTAGTTGTAAAAGACGAATGAAGCGGAGCCGCCACCTGCTGGCCGGGAACAGTACAGCCCTCGATTTACAGTAGAATCCAAGGTGTGCTACCAACGACATCTTGCGGCCAGACTTGTTTATTGCATGTAAATAACTTGTATGTAGACAGGCGCCACCTACTGGCGCGGAATATGACTGCTGCTGTGCTGGTGATCGGACATGAGGTGTCACATATCTGAGCTGTGATTTGGGGTCACCTCAGGAGTCAGGTATAGGTGTAAGCAGGGCCGGACTGGGGTGAGAATTCAGCCGTGACATTGTAGGTGCACAGGCCACGTGTGGGATGAATGTGAGACATCTCCATGCACTTGTAGGTTGTAAGAAGTGAGGTTGGAGTAACACGACTCTATGGCCGGGGTCAGACTTGTGAGAAACTCAGACGAGCCTCGCATCAATACCCGGCACTGCCGCCGGCACTCGGGACCGGAGTGAGCGCTGCATGTATTTCTATGTGGCTGAGCGCTCCGGGCCGAGTGCCGGCGGCAGTGCCGGTTGTTGATGTGTGAGGCTCGTCCGAGTTTCTCACTTGTCTGACCCCGGCCTATAACACAGTCGCAGGTGGTCCAGTATCACAGCTCCGTCCTATTGCCGCCACTTTACCTACATACCGGGGTCTCGTAGATAATGATGAGGACGCTGCGCTCTCCATGGTGCTGGGGGTCTTCATACAGCTCACGGGCCGAGATGTAGATACCCCCGGAGCTAATACTGATGACCCATGCTACAGACAGCGATCAGTCTCAAGTCCCCAATCATCACTTTTAACCCTTTCGAGACTTTACAATTTTCTGTTTTTTTCGTTTTCCTTTTTTTACTCCCCTTCTCCCCAGAGTCATAACTTTTTTATTTTTCCACCAATACACCCACATGAGGGCTTGGTTTTTTGCAGAACGAGTTGTACTTTTGAACGACACCATTGATTTTACTGCTGCAGCCAGGATCATATTCCTCGCCAATCGTTACACCGATGCCTCTACCTTGTGCCAGTCATTACACTGGCTACCCATCCACTCCAGAATTCAGTATAAACTTATTACCCTCACCCACAAAGCCCTCCATGGCTCAGCACCACCCCACATCTCCTCCCTTGTTTCAGTATACCACCCTACCCGCGCCCTCCGTTCTGCTGATGACCTGAGGTTAGCATCAATAATCAGAACCTCCCACTCCCGTCTCCAAGACTTTACACGTGCTGCGCCATTTCTTTGGAATGCACTTCCCAGGTCAATATGATTAGTCTCTAATCCCTACAATTTTAAGCGTGCCCAGTAAGCACATTTATTCAGATTGGCCTACCGCCTCAACATATTAACCTATCCCTGTGTGGCACAGTCAAAAGTTTTACCATAACCAGGTTCCCCGCATCATGTTCCCACATGCTTTATGCATCTATTAGCCCTCTGTGTCTGTACTGTTACGCACTTAACATTATGGCTGGTCCATACAATCAGGGCAACTGTTACCACCCACCTTTAGTGTCTACCTTTTTCCTCATAGATTGTAAGCTTGCGAGCAGGGCCCTCATTCCTCTTGGTATCTGTTATGATCTGTGTGATTATTGTTATGCTGTAATGTCTATCATCTGTACAAATCCCCTCTGAAATGTAAAGTGCTGCGGAATATGTCGGCGCTATAGAAATAAAATGTATTATTATTATTATGGGGGAGTGTTGCCTTACATTACAGTCTGCTTATTGGGGGCTGCAATATACTATACTACGTATATTGAGGACTATCTGGTGTGTTATACTATATGCAGGCTGTGTAGGGGGCCATCATACAGTGTGTAGATTACAGTAAGGGGGCCATCATACAATGTGGATTTTACAGTGAGGGGACCATCATACAGTGTTGGAGCCATAATTGGGGATACTAAGGGGTCAGTATATATACAATGAGGGGGCATTATACTGTGTATAGGGGAGCGGTACAGGGGGGATACTCAGGACATTATTAAATGTAAAGTGGGCACTTATTGTTATAGGGGAACTCAGGTTACTGTGACTGTCAAACGGGGCACACAGAGGGCATTATTACATTCTAGGGGACAAAATATGGGCACTGTTTTCTAGGTCACTTGCACCCGGCATTACTGTATTATAGAGGGATGCTTTAGAATTTAGAGGGCACACAGAACCACACAATAGGTGCAGTAATAGGGACACATACGGCAGCAGCGGCTCAGCATTGGGGTATCAGGTGCAGTAATAGGGACACATACGGCAGCAGCGGCTCAGCATTGGGGTATCAGGTGCAGTAATAGGGATACATGCGGCAGCAGCGGCTCAGCATTGGGGTATCAGGTGCAGTAATAGGGACACATACAGCAGCAGCGGCTCAGCATTGGGGTATCAGGTGCAGTAATAGGGACACATACAGCAGCAGCGACTCAGCATTGGGGTATCAGGTGCAGTAATAGTGACACATACAGCAGCAGCGGCTCAGCATTGGGGTATCAGGTGCAGTAATAGGGACACATGCGGCAGCAGCGGCTCAGCATTGGGGTATCAGATGCAGTAATAGTGACACATACAGCAGCAGCGGCTCAGCATTGGGGTATCAGGTGCAGTAATAGGGACACATGCGACAGCATCGGCTCAGCATTGGGGTATCAGATGCAGTAATAGGGACACATACGACAGCAGCGGCTCAGCATTGGGGTATCTGGTGCAGTAATAGGGACACATACGGCAGCGTTGGCTCAGCATTGGGGTATCAGGTGCAGTAATAGGGACACGTACGGCAGCAGCGGCTCATCATTGGGGTATCAGGTGCAGTAATAGGGACACATACGGCAGCAGCGGCTCAGCATTGGGGTATCAGGTACAGTAATAGGGACACATATGGCAGCAGCGGCTCAGCAGGATGAGGGGTTTGTGCAGGTTGGGGATACATGGTGATGGGGCTGGAATATTAGAAGTGAAACGTGTCAAATATTTTATATTTATTTATATGCATCTCCAGTTGGAGTACTGAGAGCTTTGTTTTGTTGTATAACTATATAATTTCACATTTTTTTACTTGTGGTATCTGCATAGCGATTATTTCCTAAATTGTGTTTTTGTGTTGTGCCTCGGCTCGGGTTCTGTAGGAGGACCATTGGATTCGTAATGTATCTTATTTTATGCTGTTTTTGACTGTATATTAATTACTGCTGGTGTCTTTGTCCAGGACGCGAACTTGCGGTGTTCCTGCGGGTGGTTCTTCTGAGCGATGGGTCCTGGCTTTCTTCTTCGGCGGTCAAATGGATATATTCCCTCTGACGCCTATTTTTTGAACTGACAATCTCCTCTTCCCCTTTAAAAGGTTATTTTTACCCCAAAAAACTGATCATTTCTATAATAATCTACAATATCCTCTTTTAAAATATTCCCCTCTATTACAAATGGCGGAATGGTATAATTTATGTTTTCATATTCCCTTTCTATATATCAAAATTATCTCTGACGAAATTCTCAGTTATAATATTGAATTATCCTTCTCTCCTCTAAAATTTGCTTTTTGAATGTAACCTTAGATATAGATTCATTTCCATACGGATATTTTTTTTTTGTCTACTAATTACTGATAGTACTTTACGATGACAACATATATATATATTTTTTATTGTTTTTAAAGAATAAGTTTTCTCTTTTGAAATGCTTTCACAGTTATAGATATCTGCATGTCAGTACGTCGACAGCGATGTCTTTTCTCTCTGACAAATCCATCTTTGTATACTCACACGCATATTATTTATACTTTTTAATTATGACGTTTTTTTCAACAATAAGTGATGATGGGTTTCTCCTTGGATATGATCTTGGCATAATATCGGCCCCAGTCTGGGAGTTTGCGATGTCTTGCGACTTTCCCTCACTCTAGAGCAGGGTTCCCCAACTCCAGTCCTCAAGGCCCACCGACAGATCATGTTTTCAGGATTTCCTTAGTATTGCCTAGGTCATAATTGCTTCACCTGTGCAATACAAAGGAAATCCTGAAAACATGATCTGTCGGTGGGCCTTGAGGACTGGAGTTGGGGAACCCTGCTCTAGAGCTTCGAACAGAAAAAATCCCCCTCCCCTTTTATATTGTCTTCCTCTTTTTTATATTGTTTGTACTGGGAAATTGATTTATTTTACATGGTAAAAACGCTCACTTTATATTCATAATTATTAATGGACACAGTTCACTTAGATTTTTTAAATATTTATTAATTTTTTAATGTGTTTCTGCTCCGCAGGTTCTCGTCCATATCTTCTCTTTTGAATAAAGCTGGGATCCACTCATTCTTTTCTTCATTTTTTTTCTTTAAATAATTTTTCAGTTGTTATCCGTTAATCTGTGAATAGAAATGAATTGATGATTAAGAAAGGGATCCTTAATGTATATGTTTAATTCTATACCGATAAAGACGTGTTAACCTTTTATCAACCATGAACTCTGACATCATGCGCATTTGATCGTTAGGCGCCATTTTTTGAATTTAGCATGTGCTTAAACCTTGCAAGCACCTTGTCTCTTCATATTGTATGTGGTATTTCCTGACGAAGGGGTCATTGGAACACCGAAATGCGTTGAATAAGCCACTGGAATATTTCAATAATTTCTGGAATTAATCTATTGCGGCAGCGCGGAGATAATCCACACTTCCTACTAAGCATATCTCTTCATAAGGTCGTGGATCGACCTGTGGATCTGCGGCAGCCGCCATCTTTACATGCCTGTATTCACCTGCACCAGGTGAGCAGTTTTCTTGGTGTCTCATCTTTGTGATACGTGGGATAAGACCCTATTGCGCTTTGTGTCTCCCCTCTTTCTTTTTCTATATATATATAGCAAACTGATGATACCGCTTAGAGTTTGTAAATCTTTCAATAAAAAAATTATACTTACGTTTTATTTATTGTGTTCCCGCTCTGCTGAAGCAGCAGGTAAAAGCTCGGAGGAGCCAGCTGTATAGAATGGAGAAGAAAGGAAGGGAAGGTGTTGGTATCTTCCATTAAAAATATACTGTACAATATAGTATAAAGGGAAGACACAAAGTATATCTACCCATATTATGGGCCTTAGTGTAACAACATGTCACATACAACAATGGGGGAAGCTTTTCCTTACTTTGTTGGACGTCTCTCTGTTTCTTTTTTATCACTTTTGCTGCTGGAGAAAAAGAAAAAGTGATCACAAATAAATATATAAATATAATAATCAGGAACAAATCCTAGCATCATAGGGATACAGACAATAAACATAATGTATGCCCTATCTCATATACTTCACCACATGATATAGATTGCTAATTATTAGCTCATTGAATACATTTCACATGCACTTGCAAGCGGACTGATCTGCCTGTGTAACTACCAGGACAAATCATTGTATAATTTTGCATCTAGAAGACAGCGTTTAGGACATAAGGGCACATCCATTTGTGGGAAGGGTTAAATACTTACATGTTTTTGACAGTGGTCTGGTTCTTTCTTCTAAAGCATTTTGGCATCCACCATTTATGTTTGTGTCTTAAAAAATCCAAACAAACAAATTGAGACTCAGACAATTTACATCATCATTCTGATCAGTCTATGAGAATTTATACAGTGATATTGTCCTGTGTAATGTCCTATGATAATGTCACAATTAGTGATGGGTGAACCTCTGGATGTTTGGGTCCTGCGTGTTATGCCAAACGGTTAAAAAAAAAGCTCGGTTTGGGTACCAGAACAGTACCCGAAACCGAACCTAGACCCCATTCAGATGCATGGTATGCCCGAACACCCATTGTTTGCCATGCTGTCATTTGCAGCACAGCACAGCAAACACTGTCTTTGATCAGTCAGAGAGCTGCGGTTTCCAACACCAGCTATGAAAGTTTACCTCTGTTCATAGAGGCGTCGGCTGATTAGAGAGTACTATTCCCAGCAGCCTACGCCTGCTGCCGCTAATAACAGCGAAATCAGGTGTCGTTGATGGGAGTATTCATCAGTCAGTGCCTGCACTATAAATAAATACAATTTTTAAAAAAAAATGACGTGAAGTCTTTCTATTTTTGATTACCAGTATGGTAAAACTGACAGCTGCGAGCTGCAACATTTAGCTGTCAGCTTTAGCAAAGCTGGTTATCAACAATAGAGGGGTCCCAACGGCATTTAAAAAAATAATTAAAAAATATGGAATGGGATCCCCCCCATTTTTAACAACCTGCCAAGAGTTAATGCTTAGGAAGCCTATGGATAAAGTTATCTGACTGGATATAACTGCTATCCATGTATTCTTGAGTACATTTTTTTCCAGGAGACTCGGCGATGTTCTGGGAGTCTTGGCGAATACATTATAATCTCACTATCTGTCTACTTACAAGCTGATATCCTCATTGCTGCCTTCTGATGTGGCATTAAACTTATCCACCTCTTCTTCCTCCTTTTCCTCCTCCTTCTCCTCATCATCCTCCTTCTCATCCTCCTCCTCATCATCCTCCTTCTCCTCCTCCTTCTCCTCCTCGTCATCCTCCTTCTCCTCCTCGTCATCCTCCTTCTCCTCCTCCTCCTTGTCATCCTCCTTCTCCTCCTCCTTCTCATCCTCCTCCTCCTCCTCCTCCTCGTCATCATCCTTCTCCTCCTCGTCATCCTCCTCCTCGTCATCCTCCTTCTCCTCCGCCTTCTCCTCCTCGTCATCCTCCTTCTCCTCCTCCTCCTCGTCATCCTCCTCCTCCTCGTCATCCTCCTTCTCCTCCTCCTCCTCATCCTCCTCCTCCTCGTCATCCTCCTCCTCGTCATCCTCGTCATCCTCCTTCTCCTTCTCCTCGTCATCCTCCTCCTCCTCGTCATCCTCCTCCTCGTCATCCTCGTCATCCTCCTTCTCCTTCTCCTCGTCATCCTCCTTCTCCTCCTCCTCCTCGTCATCCTCCTTCTCCTCCTCGTCATCCTCCTTCTCCTCCTCCTCCTCGTCATCCTCCTCCTCCTCCTCCTCCTCGTCATCTTCCTTCTCCTCCTCCTCCTCCTCATCATCCTCCTTCTCCTCCTCCTCCTCGTCATCCTTCTCCTCCTCCTCGTCATCCTCCTTCTCCTCCGCCTTCTTCTCCTCGTCATCCTCCTTCTCCTCCTCCTCCTCCTCGTCATCCTCCTCCTCCTCCTCGTCATCCTCCTCCTCGTCATCCTCCTCCTCCTCCTCATCATCCTTCTCCTCCTCCTCATCATCCTCCTTCTCCTCCTCCTCGTCATCCTCCTTCTCCTCCTCCTCATCATCCTCCTTCTCCTCCTCCTCGTCATCCTCCTTCTCCTCCTCCTCCTCCTCCTTCTCCTCCTCCTCCTCGTCATCCTCCTTCTCCTCCTCCTCCTCGTCATCCTCCTTCTCCTCCTCCTCCTCGTCATCCTCCTCCTCCTCCTCGTCATCCTCCTTCTCCTCCTCCTCCTTCTCCTTCTCCTCCTTCTCGTCATCCTCCTTCTTCTCCTCGTCATCCTCCTTCTCCTCCTCCTCGTCATCCTCCTTCTCTTCTTCCTCCTCCTCTTCCTCACTATTGGATATATAACATAGACATTTAGCAATTCTCGTAAACTGCCATTGTTTTTACAATTACTCATTTTATATGAGAAATTTCTCTAAAAACTTCTGAATTTCTATCCATCGTCACTGTTATCCTCCAGTTGCCAACTATTAGCAGAATGAAGGCTGCAATTTATAGTAGACTGTGTATGGAGGACATAAATGGTTTCATAAAACTCCCAGGCATGATCGGTAAAAATCTCTCTAAGAAAAAGTGTCCGTGTTACTGTCCGCCATGTCTGTCATGCCGCAAGATGCCTGGAGCAATGTGCACGTGCGCCTTACCTCATGGCTGTTGCTGGGTAACCATCCATCTCTGTCTGGTTCTGCAATCCGCTGTATTCCTGGAACACCTAATCATGTGACTTCTATGTTCCAGCCCTGCTCTGATTCTGCAGTCCGCTGTATTCCTGGAAACCTCTGATCATGTGACCTCCTCTATGGTTCTACCCAGGCTGTTCTAGCGATGCTCTCTATGATCCTGGAGGATCTGAACACAAAGTTCCTCCAGGTCCTAACCCGGAAGTACTGGTGCTATGGTGCTATATCAGACCGCCCCTCCCTATGGTCAGGGCCTGAGTATCGTGTTGCTTCCCTGCATGGCTGCTTGGCCTGCAGGGTCGCTCCTGTATTCTGTGCCCCTACACTTTGCTCTGTCGTGCGTCTCTGCACACGCTCTGTGCTTGGACTCTGACTCCTGTCTCGTGCCATGTCTTGTGTTGTCTCTCGTGCCATGTTTGTCCTTGCCTTGCCTTGTAGTACCTCCGCTGTTCTCTGCTTTAGCCTGTTTTGCCATGTCTGGTCTTTGCTATTCTGAGCCTTGTAGTGCTTCTCATGTTTCTAGTCTCTGCCTGGTTTTCCGTACTCTGCCCTTTGGTGATCTCTTGCACATTTCCATGTCTAGTCTCAAGGCTCTGCCTTGGCCCGGTTCTGAGCTTCGGCCTACGCTCCGCTGCTAGCTCTGTTCTTGCTCTGACCTGGCTCTGTTTCTGCCTATGTTCCGCACCCTGTCTTGCCTTGTTTCTCGCCTAACCTTGTCTTGTTTCTTGCTTTGCCTTGCTTTGTTGCTTAGTGTGCCCTTTGCATGCACCTGGCCTTCCTAGCCTCCTGCTTGTGCCTCAGCCGTGCCCGCCCTAGTCGTGCCCGCCTGCTTGTGCCTCAGCCGTGCTCGTCGGTCAGTGACAGCTGTGTCGCCTGCTATGCCTCAGCCGGGTTCGCTGGAGTCTTGCCCACCTGTTAGTGCTGCAGACCGATCAGCTAGCCAGTGCCTCAGCCGTGCTCTCTGTGCTTCCTTGCACTTCAGGCTGTTTCTGCACTCTGCTCTACGTGCTCTCTATAGCACGCGCAGGTCATCGCCTGCCCTTGGCATACCTCCCCGTGCTTCTCTAAAAGTACGCGCAGGTTTTGCCATGTACCGTCGTGCCCTCTAGCACGCACAGGTCCTAGTCTGTACCATGTCTTGAATCCTGACCCTGGCGTGCCTCTCTGCATGCGCAGGACTCTGCTTTTAAACTCTGTCCCTGGCATGCCCCTCGGCATGCGCAGGCCTCCGTCCGTGAACCTGACCCTGGCATGTTCCTTCGCAAGCGCAGGACTCTGCTCTGTACCTTTCTCTGGGGTGTCCCTCTACACGCGCAGACCTCCATCCTTAAACCTGTCCCTGGCATGCCCTTTGTATGCGCAGGCCTCCGTCCTTGAATGAACCCTGGTGTGTCTCCAAGCACGCACCCTGCCTTGAACCCTGGCTTGCCTGCCGGATTCCCGAAACCTGCCGACCGCTGCCAGAGGTCCGGAACCAGATGACTGCGGCCTGATGTCCGGACCTGATTTCCGTAGCCTGATGCCTGGATCCTGTTGGTCGTTGCCAGTAGTCCGGAGTCCGATGCCATCACACCCTGTCTTGGATCCAGGCGTGTCTCCTTGCACGCACCCTGCCTTGGACTCTGGCGTGTCTCTCGGCGTGCACCTTGTCTTGGACTCTGGCGTGTCCTAGCACGCATCCCTCCTAGGAACTCGTGTGATCCCTAACACGTACCCTGTCCTGGACTCCGGTATGTTTTCTGCACGTGTTATGTCTGAACTTTAGGCGTGCCCTTGCACGCACCTTGCCGTGTTTCACCGTTGGTGCCCTGCATCTGATTCTCTGTTTTTGCCTTGTATCTGATTAAAGTATGTAACCACGTTTGCTGATGAAATCCTGTGACTTCGCTTTATGTTTTGTTTCCTGTTCGCCCTGTTGCTAGACACTCAATAGTGTCTCCCTGAGCCGGCCGTCTGGTCCAGCTGCCGTGGTGGCTCACCCCCTTGGTCTTGCCCCTGACACTCCCTGTACAGGGGGTGGGTTCTCACTAGGTTCGCTCGCCCTAGGTGGGTGGGTGCCACGGCCCAGAGGGTCCACTCTAAAAGGAAAAACGACTCAGCGTAAGCTGACGCTCGTCACACTCACAGCAACCAACCAGATCACTGCTCTTCATTTTAAAGGAAATTGAGATGTTGAAATCTGGATTCTGATTGGCTGTGAAGGGTCACACTGATACTTTGTCTTAGAAGAGTATTTATACATGAGCGTGCCTGTGTCTGCTGATGTTGGCACAGTGACAATGAGGGGATGTGAAATCCTCATGACTTTCCAACTCTTTCTTACATCATTTCCCCTTGTAGATACTGTACATTGATTATGGCAATAGTATATCTGAGGGAACAGCTCAGAAATATGACTCTGTTTATAATACCAACTTACAAGATGGTCTCCAGGGTAGGCGCGCGGGATGCTCTTCCAAATTTGTTTTTCCTATAATAGAACATGCAGCTCTGGTTAGAATCATAACACACTGGCTCATCATCTGCGGCTTTTTATAAGTCACTTTCCTTATATGTCTTGTGGTATTTGTTGCTGTTTTGGCACAGAATTCATCAAAATAATGTGCGTGATTCATGAATTTGTCGCAAAGTAAAAAATAGGCTTTTTTCGCCTTTTGAACTGCGTTTGTGATGTTTGGTCTCATATTTTGGAGTACTGAAAAACACACCAGAGGGAGGAAGAAGGAGACTAGAGAGAATCTGTGCCAAATCAGGTGAAAATATCTGGAATTGTTAAAAAACAGCCACAAAGCAGCAAAAATTAGAAAAAAGGCGAGCACATGTAAAATTGACTTAAAAAAGTGCAAATAATGAAAAGGGTAAAAAACAACAAAAAAAGGTGCCAACACACAAAAGTAGACATAAAGTGGACACAAAGGTGGTGATGAATCGGGGCCACGATCTATATAACCTGTCCCTCAGATAACAGCATGGACATAACCTCCAGAATCTCTCCAGCTCTGCCATCACATAGATTGTGCTACACAGAAGGATGATCCTTTAATCTCAGGCTCCAAGACAACATTTGGTTGGTCAAGAGTCCGGATAAATTTGGGGCATTACTGTAATTGGCTCCTGACCGTATTGTTATTCTACGAATAAAAGGGATGAGGAACAGTATGAAGAATTAATTTGGGTCTAAGTTCTTTATTATTGAAAGCAATGTCATCCTTCTTATGGAAACAGTGTAAATGCCCCTGAGTGGGAGCAGTAATGCCATGATATCACCACCATGGAGTCCTCCCCTTATTGGGACACATACTACTCCTATATGAATGTGGAAGGAAGATATAATAAGATACATACTCGAATTCTACCTCCCATAGCTCTATGCTGACTCTCCATCTATTAAAGAAAAAGAAAACAGAATGAATAATATTACACATACACAGTCACCATCAGCGTCGGACTGGAGCACCTTGGGCGCACCAGAGAAAATCATTCTTGGGGCCCACTATGTAGCTACATAGAAATAAATACAAGACCACCAATTGTGTGGTAAAACACACTAATATCAGGGTATAATATAAAGTAGTACAAATCTTAATTATGTAGCAGGAGTTGGGGTAGCCTCCCTCATAGAATATAATGCAGCCCTGTCATATAGTATAATGCAGCCCCCTCATAAAATATAAAGCAGCCCCCTCATATAGTATAATGCAGCCCCCTCATAGAATATAAAGCAGCCCCCTCATAGAATATAAAGCAGCCCCCTCATAGAATATAAAGCAGCCCTCTCATAGAATATAATGCAGCACCCTCATAGAATATAATGCA
Organism: Dendrobates tinctorius; assembly: GCF_039654945.1. NCBI lineage: Eukaryota > Metazoa > Chordata > Amphibia > Anura > Dendrobatidae > Dendrobates > Dendrobates tinctorius. Next base: position 30,188,556 of record NW_027361738.1, read on the forward strand.
GCCATCTCATAGAATATAGCCCTCTCATAGGGTATAATGCTATATAGATATAGAGTTAGATAGCTATAGATAGAAAGATAGATGTAGAAATAGATAGATATAGAGATAGATAGTAGATAATGGATAGATAGAGATAGATAATAGATAGAGATCGATATAGATAGATATAAAGATAGATATAGATGGAAATATAGATATAGAGATAGATTGATAGATATAGAGAAAGATAGAAAATAGATAATGGAAGGATAGATAGATAGAGAGAGAGATAGATAGCTATAGATAGAAAGATAGATATAGAGATAGAGATAGATAGATAGATAGATAATAGATAGAGATAGATAATAGATAGAAATATAGAGATATAGTAATAATAATAATAATATAGAGATATATAGATAGATATAGAGATAATAGATATAGAGTTAGATATAGAGTTAGATAGAAATAGAGTTAGATAGAAATAGAGTTAGATAGATATAGAGTTAGATAGATATAGAGTTAGATAGATATAGAGTTAGATAGATATAGAGTTAGATAGATATAGAGTTAGATAGATATAGAGTTAGATAGATATAGAGTTAGATAGATATAGATAGAGCGATAGAGATATAGAGATAAATAGAGATAGATATAGAGATAGATAGATATAGTGATAATAGATAGCTATAGAGATAGAACGATAGATACATAGCATTAGATATAGAGATAGATAGATATAGAGAGAGATAGATAGATATAGAGAGAGATAGATATAGATAGATAGAGAGATAAATATAGAGATAAATAATGGATAGATAGATAGATAGAGATAGATAGATATAGAGACAGATAGATAGTTAGATAGAGAAAGATAGATAGATATAGATAATAGAGAAAGAGATATATATAGAGAGATATATAGAGATAGATATCTAGATAGATAGAGAGAGAGAGAGAGACAGATAGAGAGAGAGATAGAGATATAAAAAAACAAACCACGATACTCACCTCTCCTCCTCGCTCCCACGCTGATCCCGGCTTCAGTGTCAGGAGCTGCCCCCTCTGCCAGACACACAGCGGGTGCGCGATGTAGTGACGTCATCGCGCACTGGCTGTGAGTCAGGAGCAGAGGGGACTGAGGGCGGCACCGGCCCTGATTTACAGATGCAGAGTGGCTTACTGGGCTGGGGGCGGGGCCTCTGGGGGTGGAGACTGTGAAATGATATTCACTTCTTTGCAGTGAATATTCATTTCTCTTTAGCAGCGGGGACAGGGACTTCTGCCTCCTGTCACCCGCTGCTGCTCCACTGGCAGGGGCCCCCATAGCAACAGCATGGTGTGCGACACACCACTGGCTGGGGGCCCCTGGAGCAGCAGGGGCCCTAGGCAACTGCTGGCCCTGTATGCCAGGAGGTGCCAGAGCCCACCAGATGCCAGGGCCCACCGGAGAATCCACCGGTTCTCCGGTGGGCCAGTCCGACGCTGGTCACCATGATGGTAGTAAGAGGAATGATACTATTGAGCCTTAATATAACCAATGCAGACTCATAGCGAACATCTCTGTGGTGGATCATTACAGGGAGAGTCCAGGAGGATCAATAATCCCAGTTATATGATATACATACAGCTCATGCAGGAACTCCTTGTACTCCTTGTACTCCTCTTCTAACGTCATCCTACTGAAGAGAAGGAAGACAATTAGGAATTATTGTATCTGCTCCATAGCTGATAACAGATCATCAATGGTCACTAAAATGTACAACTGTTGTATGTCAGAAACCTGGCGTAGTGTAAGGCCCTGTTCACATGTACGTGTCTCCAGGGCGTCTGGCAGCCGATTTCACCTGTACTGGAGACATATATCCACACGTACCCATTACAACCTATAGGGCTGCTCATATGTCCGCGTTTTACCAGCAGCACAGATGACAGAGGCCAATACCAGTCTATGGGTCCATGTACAACACATATAGCACACGGATGGCATCCATGTGTCACCCATGTGCCGTCCGTGTATATTTAACACTGCAAGTATAGAAGCTTTGGAATTGATTTTTATAAAGCCATACTGGAAAACAACGGATGTCACATGGATGGCACACGGGTGTCCCACTGACGTATCATTGATGATACACTGATAGCACTCGGGTGACACTGGGGACACACTAATGACACCAAGTCATCGCCAACTGTGGGACTTTACAAATCATTAAAATGTAATCTTTAATGCAATACTAGAGAAAATATTTATACAAAAAACACTGATTAGAGTAATATGGGAGTAATTACCCCATTTTTATACTATTTAATTAAAGTTTATATTTTAACAATTTGTAAAATATCACAATTGGTGGAAAATTGGTTTCTAAATAGTGTGTACTCTAATAACAAAATAACGCTGTGAGCTTTCTCAAGGATGACACACTAATGGCTCACTGATACTACACTGACAGTACACTGATACTACACTGATGACACACTGACAGTACACTGATGACACACTGATAGTACACTGATGACACACTGATTCCACACTGACAGTACACTGATGACACACTGACAGTACACTGATGGCACACTGACAGTACACTGATGGCACACTGACAGTACACTGATGACACACTGATAGTACACTGATGACACACTGATAGTACACTGATGACACACTGACAGTACACTGATGGCACACTGATACTACACTGACAGTACACTGATACTACACTGACAGTACACTGATGACACACTGATGGCTCACTGATTCCACACTGACAGTACACTGATACTACACTGATGGCTCACTGATTCCACACTGACAGTACACTGATGACACACTGACAGTACACTGATGGCACACTGACAGTACACTGATGGCACACTGACAGTACACTGATGGCACACTGACAGTACACTGATGACACACTGACAGTACACTGATGGCACACTGACAGTACACTGATGGCACACTGACAGTACACTGATGACACACTGATAGTACACTGATGAAACACTGACAGTACACTGATGGCACACTGATACTACACTGACAGTACACTGATACTACACTGACAGTACACTGATGACACACTGATGGCTCACTGATTCCACACTGACAGTACACTGATACTACACTGATGGCTCACTGATTCCACACTGACAGTACACTGATGACACACTGACAGTACACTGATGACACACTGACAGTACACTGATGACACACTGACAGTACACTGATGGCACACTGACAGTACACTGATGACACACTGATGGCACACTGATGCAAAACACTGATGACACCGATACTATTTTTTCCGGTATTGGTATTATATGGACGTGTGAAGGGGGCCCACAATTTCCTCCCACCATGAATGAATTTCCCAAAAATGGGCACTAAATCTGCCACATCTGAACTTGCCCTTCGGCTAATGCTCGGCGGTAATAGAGTCACCCGGTCATTCTGACATGGATCTGCAATGTTTCCCTGTGGGAAGCAGAATTGCAGGAGATTACGGGTGACATGGAAGGTGACTCTCCGCCATCCAGGGGCTCCAGTCTATCAGAGAAATTGCAGATTTAGGGTAAGTAAGCATTTACCTCATTCTCCTCACTAGATTCTCGCTCATAAACTATAAAATAATAGAAAAAGAAGAATTATAGCAGACATTGTATTTCATTCCTGTTTTGATATTTGTAAAGAATTGCAGGGATTAACTACATAACGATTCCATTATTAAGGAGAAGTGATGTCCTGACATTACAGGGTTAACACCTATAGATAAAGGAGAACCTATCAGAACATAATAAAGGACACAAAAAAGAGGCTAATACAACGTTTCCTTCCACTTTACTCCCGACTGCAGCCCTCTAGTGAGTGTCCCCTCGGCAGGCACCATGATGTCACTGTGTGATGTCATCCCATTTCATGGATTACTAATCCCCAGTAACAGCAGTAACTGTCAGGAGTGACAAAAACCTACAACCAATCCCATATCCATGAAATAGGGTTTTAAGGGATTGTGCAGGACTGGAAAAACATAACTGCTTCCTTCTAAAAACAGCGCCGCACCTGTCCACGGCTTATGTTTGGCATTGTAACTCGGCTTCATAGAGATGAATAGAGCTGAACTGTAATCCCGGACACAACCAACAGACAGGTGTGGCGCTGTTTTTTGAAGAAAAGAGACAGAATTTTTCAAATCTTGTACAACCCTCTTAGATTCTTTACCTTAAATCAAAACTTTATCAATGTAATCACCTAAATATAAAGCACATAGACTCTTCACAGAGGAAGAGGACAGGAGCTCTAGAGCCACCCATTAGAGGAGGCAATCCTAAAAGTCAATATCGACCCTTTCATGAGCCTTGGCACATGACTTTGGATAGGAAACCAAACCAGAAGCTGCATTTACAATCAAGTACTTTGGATTTTTTACTCCTTATTAGCACAAAGCTATCGCCAATAGGTGGCGCTAGAGCTCCTGTCCTCTTCCTCTGAACAGGCACCCTGCATATTAAAATTCCCAGAGGAGCATTACTTGGCCTATAAGTCTCCCCACACCAACTTGGCGCCTCCACAAGGGACAACGTTACCCCTTAGACCCGCTAAATGTTATGTAACTGTTACAAAATGGTAAAAATTAAATATTAATGGCAGTTATTTCTATATTCCTAATTATACCTAATCTCTACAGTGCACTGTATTGTTCACATGGATGGTGGAGGATACAAAGAGAGAAGGCCGGTTAGATAGATGACACAGTTTAAACATTAGCAAAAAATAAAGTTGAGATATTAGAGAATGAGGGAAATGAGGAGCGAGAGTCAGAGACACATGGGATATAATAGGACATAAATCAGGAGCTAATATAAATGATGTTACTCACACTCCACTGACTGAAACCCTCAGAGAAGTTCCGTTCGGCAGTTGATTCTATGTCATCGTGATATCACAACATTCCGTGACCTCATAACCGGCAGCCACCTACAGCCAATGCTCTATACATGAAATAGGCTTCTCACGACTTATGGGCACAACTGGTTTTGGCCTTAAAGGGGTTCTCCAAGAAATGTAATAAAATAAATAAATAAATAAATACACAAATAATAAACAGTTTTCTAAATCATAGAATCATAGAATCGTAGAGTTGGAAGGGACTTCCTGGGCCATCTGGTCCAACCCCCTGCTCAAAGCAGGATTCGCTAAATCATCCCAGTCAGATGTCTGTCCAGCCTCTGTTTGAAGACTTCCATTGAAGGAGAACTCACCACTTCTCGTGGCAGCCTGTTCCACTCATTGATCACTCTAACTGTCAAAAAGTTTTTTCTAATATCTAATCTGTGTCTCCTCCCATTCAGTTTCATCCCATTGCTTCTAGTCTTTCCTTGTGCAAATGAGAATAAAGTTGATCCTTCTACAATGTGACAGCCCTTTAGATATTTGTAGACAGCAATTAAGTCTCCTCTCAGTCTTCTCTTTTGCAAACTAAACATTCCCAAATCCTGCAACCTTTCCTCATAAGACAGGGTTTGCAGACCGGTCACCATTCTGGTCGCTCTTTTCTGAACTTGCTCCAGTTTGTTGATGTCTTTTTTAAAATGTGGTGCCCAAAACTGGACACAATATTCCAGATGAGGTCTGACCAAAGAGGAGTAGAGGGAAATAATGACTTCACGTGATCTAGACTGTATGCTTCTGTGAATACATCCTAGAACTGCATTTACCTTTTTTGCTGCTGCATCAGACTGTTGACTCATATTCAGTCTGTGATCTATTAGTATAACCAAGTCTTTTTCACATGTGCTGTCACTTAGCCCTATTCCTCCCATTCTATATATGCTTTTTTCATTTTTATTGCCCAGATGTAGTACTTTGCATTTCTCCCTGTTAAAAACCATTCTGTTAGTTACTGCCCACTTCTCCAGTTTATTTAAATCTTTTTGAATCCTCTCTCTCTCTTCTCTAGTATTAGCTATCCCTCCTAGCTTTGTGTCATCAGCAAATTTAATCAGTTTACCCTCAATTCCTTCATCTAAATCGTTGATAAAGATGTTGAACAATACAGGGCCCAGGACAGAGCCCTGTGGTACCCCACTTGAGACATTCTTCCAACTGGATGTGCAGCCATTTACGACCACTCTTTGGGTCCGATCACTAAGCCAGCTATGAATCCACCTAACAGTTGCCTTGTCCATTCCATACTTAGTCATTTTTTCAATAAGGATTGTATGAGAGACTTTGTCAAATACTTTGCTGAAGTCAAGATATACTATATCTACAGCATTTCCTTGATCCACCCAATCAGTGATACCGACATAGAAGGAAATTAAGTTAGTCTGACATGACTTATTAGTTACAAACCCATGCTGACTCTGTTTGATCACTTCATTCTTATCCAGGTATTGACTTACATGTTGTTTAATAATTTGTTCAAAGATCTTTCCTGGTATAGAAGTCAGACTCACCGGCCTATAGTTGCCTGGGTCCACCTTCTTCCCCTTTTTGAAGATAGGAACAACATTTGCTCTTCTCCAGTCTTCTGGCACTTCTTCTGTTCTCCAAGAATTTTCAAAGATTATGGAGAGTGGTTCAGAAATTTCTTCTGCTATCTCCTTCAGTACTCTGGGGTGTAATTCATCTGGACCTGGAGACTTGAATTCATTTAGGTTAGCTAAGTGTTTCCTCACTATCTTTCTGTTTATAGATATCCTGGATTCTTCTATTCCCTTAATAGGACAGTGAATAACAGTTGGTGTTACATTTCCTTTCTGAGAGAAAACAGATGCAAAATAGGAATTTAAAAGTTCAGCCTTCTCAACATCCTGTCTTACCATTTCATCATTTTCATCCTGTAAAAATCCTATAGCATCTTTGACTTTTCTTTTACTCTTGACATATCCCCAAAATCCTTTATTATTGCTTTTGACATCTCTTGCAAGCGTCAATTCATTTTCAGCTTTAGCTAATCTGATTTGTGCCCTGCAGATTCTGCAGACAGCATTATATTCTTCTTTAGATATGCCTCCCTCTTTCCATTTTATAAACATTTTTTTCTTCCTTTTTAGCATGTGCTTAAGTTCTGTGTTCACCCATCCTGGTTTCCTTAAATGCTTCCTATTCTTCCCTCTTTTCGGAATTGTTAACAACTGTGCTTTGAGAATTTCATTTTTCAAGATTTCCCATCCTTCCTGGACATTTTTGTCTTTAAGGATATCCAGCCATTGGATATCCTTTATTTAGCAGAAAGCTATGCTTTATGGACTGCGCCCTGTCAGGATTTTTGCATGAAAGAGTGGTCCAAAATTCAAGTTGAGAGGTGTAAGAAGCTCTTGATGGTTATGGGAAGCCACTGATTGCAGTTATTATTTCCAAAGGGTGTGCAACCAAGTATTAAGATGAGGGTGCCAACAATTTTGTCAAAACTTCAGTTTCTGGAACAATTTCAAGGGTTCCAACACTTTAGGCCATTATTGTGTGTGTAATATGTATACACAGCAGTCTCGGCGTCTCCTATGTGATGTAGCTGTATATACACCATTCTAGGTGTATCCTGTCCTGTGCCATGTATATAGCTATAGTGCGGTGTTAACATAGTGGGTAATATTTATATATTGAGCTTTTTTTCTCATACCGAGTCAGTATGGGAAAAAAATATTGCACTTCCTCATTCAATAGTATCTGACGGCCCCACGTGGCTACGATCGCTCTGGTTGGCTGTTAAGAGTGAAACAGCCAATCAGAGCGATAGTAATATTTCATCAATTAAAATTGATGAAATATTACAATTCAGCCATGTCCGATGCTGCAGTAGCATCAGACATGGCTGGAGACACCGATTCGACCCCCCCACCGGCGATCGCCCCCCCGCCACTGAATGACAGCGGCGATCTGCCGCCGCTGTCATCATCTGCTCCCCCTCCCATTCCCTCCGCTCTCCACCAGCTTCCGATAACCCCCTCACCCCCTCTCACCCCCCCTGGTACCTTCTAAGTCCCCCTGTCGCTCCCGGTGTCCGGTTCATGGGCGCCGCCATCTTGTAATATGGCGGGAGCATGCGCAGTGCGCCCGCCCGAATCTGCCGGCTGCAGATTCCATTATTTCATTTTGATCACTCGCACAGTGATCAAAATGAAATAAAAAGTAAATGAACCCCCCGATTATCACCCCCATAGGTAGGCATAACTAATAAAATAAAGAAAATATTTTTATTTTTCCATTAGGGTTAGGGTTAGGGTTGGAAAGAGAGTTAGGGTTAGTGTTAGGGTTGGAAAAAGGGTTAGGGTTGGAAAGAGGGTTAGGGTTGGAATTAGGGTTAGGGTGGAATTAGGGTTAGGGTTGAAAATTAGGGTTAGGGTTGGAATTAGGGTTAGGGTTGCAATTAGGGTTAGAATTAGGGTTAGGCTTGTGGTTAGGGTTATGGTTAGGGTTGGGATTAGGGTTAGGGATTTGTTGGGGTTAGGGTTGAAGTTAGAATTGATGGGTTTCCACTGTTTAGGCACATCAGGGGGTCTCCAAACGCGATCTGGTGCAACCATTGATTCCAGCCAATTTTGCGTTCAAAAAGTCAAACGGTGCTCCCTCCTTCCAAGCCCCGACGTGTGCCCAAACAGTGGTTTACCCCCACATATGGGGTATCAGCGTACTCAGGAAAAATTGTACAACAACTTTTGGGGACTAATTTCTCCTGTTACCCTTGGGAAAATAAAAAATTGGGGGCTAAAAAATTATTTTTGTGGAAAAAAAAAGTTTTTTTCATTTTCACGTCTCTGCATTATAAACTTCTGTGAACACGTCTACATAAGTTCCTTGAAAGGTCTAGTTTCCAAAATGGGGTCACTTGTGGGGGGTTTCCACTGTTTAGACACATCAGGGGCTCTGCAAACGTAATGACGACCGCAGACTATTCCATCAAAGTCTGTATTTCAAATCGTCACTACTTCCATTCCGAGCCCTGACGTGTGCCCAAAAAATGGTTCCCCCACACATATGGGGTATCAGCGTACTCAGGACAAACTGGACAACAACTTTTGGGGTCCAATTTATCCTGTTACCCTTGTGAAATAAAAAATTGCGGGCTAAAAAAGATTTTTTTTGAGGGAAAAAAATGATTTTTTATTTTCACAGCTCTGCGTTATAAACTTCTGTGAAGCACTTGGGGGTTCAAGGTGCTCACCACACATCTAGATAAGTTCCTTGGGGGGGGTCTAATTTCCAAAATGAAGTCACATGTGGGGGGTTTCTACTGTTTAGGCACATAGGGGCTCTGTAAATGTAACATGACGCCCGCAGACCATGCCATCAAAGTCAGCATTTCAAAATGTCACTACTTCCCTTCCGAGCCCCGACGTGTGCCCAAACAGTGGTTCCCCCCCCACATGTGGGGTACCAGCGTACTCAGGACAATCTGGACAACAACTTTTGTGGCCCAATTTATCCAGGTACCCTTGTGAAAATAAAAAATTGCTGACTAAAAAATTTTTTTTTAGGAAAAAAAAAGATTTTTTATTTTCACTGCTCTGCATTATAAACTTCTGTGAATCACCTGGGGGTTCAAAGTGCTCACTATGCATCTAGATAAGTTCCTTAGGGGGTCTAGTTTCCAAAATGGGGTCATTTGTGGGGGAGCACCAAAGTTTAGGCACACAGGGGATCTCCAAACACGACATGGTGTCCGCTAACGATTGGAGCTAATTTTCATTTCAAAAAGTCAAATGGCGCTCATTCTCTTCTGAGCCCTGCCGTGCACCCAAACAGTGGCTGCCCCCACATATGGGGTACCAGCGTACTCAGGACAATCTGGACAACTTTTGTGGTCCAATTTCTCCTGTTACCCTTGTGAAAATAAAAAATAGCGTGCTAAAAAATCATTTTTGAGGAAAAAAAAATGATTTTTTATTTTCACTGCTCTACGTTATAAACTTTTGTTAAGCACTTGGGGGTTCAAAGTGCTCACTACACACCTAGATAAGTTCCTTAAGGGGTCTACTTTCCAAAATGGTGTCACTTGTGGGGGAGCTCCAATGTTTAGGCACACAGGGGCTCTCCAAACGCGACATGGTGTCCGATAACGATTGGAGCTAATTTTCCATTCAAAAAGTCAAATGGTGCTCCTTCCCTTTCGGGCCCTGCCGTGCACCCAAACAGTGGTTTATGACCACATATGAGGTATTGGTGTGCTCAGGAGAAATTGCCCAACAAATTTTAGGATCCATTTTATCCTGTTGCTCATGTGAAAATGAAAAAACTGAGGCTAAAAGAAAATTTTTGTGAAAAAAAAGTCCTTTTTTTTTTACGGATCAATTTGAGAAGCACCTGGGGGTTCAAAGTGATCACTATGCATCTAGATAAGTTCCTTGGGGGGTCTAGTTTCCAAAATGGGGTCACTTGTGGGGGAGCTCCAGTGTTTAGGCACACAGCGACTCTCCAAACGCGACATAGCAAGCGCTAAATATTCCAGCATATTTTCCATTCAAAAAGTCAAATGGCGCTCCTTCCCTTCTGAGCCCTGCCGTGCACCCAAACAGTGGTTTATGACCACATATGAGGTATCGGTGTAGTCAGGGGAAATTGCCCAACAAATTTTAGGATCCATGTGAAAATGAAAAAAATTGATGCTGAAAGAAAATTTGTTGGAAAAATTAAAATATCCATTTTTTCCTTCCACATTGCTTTTGCTGCTGTGAAACACCTGAAGGGTTAATAATCTTCTTGAATGTGGTTTTGAGTAGCTTGAGGGGTTCAGTTTTTAGAATGGTGTCACTTTTGGGTATTTTCTGCCATATAGACCCCTCAAAGTGATTTCAAATGTGAGGTGGTCCCTAAAAAAAAATGGTTTTGTAAATTTTGTTGTAAAAATGAGAAATCATCAACTTTTAACCCTTATAACTTCCTAACAAAAAAATATTTTGCTTCCAAAATTGGGCTGATGTAAAGTTGACATGTGGGAAATGTTATTTACTAACTATTTTGTGTCACATAACTCTCTAGTTTAACAGAATAAAAATTCAAAATTTGAAAATTGCGAAATTTTCACCAAATTTCTGATTTTTTCACAAATAAACGCAAAAATTATCAACCTAAATTTACCACTAACATGAAGCCCAATATGTCACGAAAAAACAATCTCAGAATCGCTAGGATGCGTTGAAGCGTTCCAGAGTTATTACCTCAAAGGGACACTGGTCAGAATTGCAAAAAATGGCCAGGTCATTAAGGTCAAAATAGGCTTGGTCATGAAAGGGTTAACATCATCTTTTACATACTATAATTCACTACGTAATTTAAAACTAGTTTACAAACTAATAAAGCAATCTTATATACAGGTATAGATAGAATAGATATAATAAACTCTAAAGTTGGCTCTGAAGGATCTTTAGCCTTGTTTAACCCCTTTCTGACATCGGATGTAATATTCCGTCCACGTGCCCTGGGCCAATTTGACCATGGACGGATCATTACTTCATCAAGATCGACCGCGCTAATGGGGAGTACGCAGCCGATCGCAGCCGGGTGTCAGCTGATTCTAACAGCTAACACCCGGCATTAGGTGCCAGCAGCAGTCACAGAACGCTCCCGGCACTTTAACCCCCAAAATACAGTGATCAAACAAGATCGCAGCATTCCGGGAGCCGACGCAGTGCTAACAGCCCCTCTGTCTTTATATCAGAGACCCTGCAGCGTAACATGGGATCCCGATTGTTGCCATGGTGGGTTACCAGAGCTGGGAAACTGGTTGATCATGCACAGTGCAGCGCTGACAGCTTCTACAGTATGGCATGCAGATGCTGTTTCATCAGGATGCTATAGAAGCGATCAGCCTGCAAAAAAATGGATTGTCCCATAGTGGGACAAAGTGTAAAAGTTAGGAAAAATTAAAAAAAAATGTTAAATAATTGAAAAAATATTTTTAAAAAAATAAAAAATAATAAAAAAATCCATATACAGTGTGAGCCATTTATATAAATACACCTAAATAAAATGGGAATGGTTGGTGATATCAACTTCCTGCTTGTGACACATTAGTATATGGGAGGGGGAAAACTTTTCAAGATGGGTGGTGACCATGGTGGCCATTTTGGTTCCAACTTTATTTTTTCCAATGGGAAGAGGGTCATGTGACACATCAAACTTATTGCTAATTTCACAAGAAAAACAAAGGGTGTGCTTGGTTTTATCACAACTTTAGTCTTTCATGAGTTATTTACAAGTTTCTCTTTGTTTACAGCCATTGACATGTCGCAGAGGTTAACACGTAAGGAGCGGATAGAAATTGTGTTGATGTCTGGTGAACGCAGTACCCGGGTCATTGCAGCAGATTTCAATGCAAGACACCCTACGCAAGAAAACGGTCACCATTCCCATTTTATTTAGGTGTATCCATATAAATGGCCCACCCAAAAAAGTTTGCCTCATCGCTAAACATAATGTTCTGTGTAAATTGAGGGTCCTGTTCCAATTTTTGTTTTGCCCATTCTGCAAATTCAGCGCGCTGATCTGGGTCACCAACCACTCCCATTTTATTTAGGTGTATCCATATCATTGGCCCACCCTGTGTATTCTATCACTAAATAAATATTTGAATGAAGAAAAAAATCTAAACAATAAAAGTACACATATTTGGCATCACCGTGTCCACAACAACAAGACCTATAAAACTGTCTCACTAGTTAACCCCTTTAGTGAACACCATTAAAAAAAAGGCAAAAAACAATGATCTATCATCATACTGCCGAACAAAAAGTGGAATAATACGCAATCAAAAAGATGGATATAAATAAAAATGGTACCGCTTAAAACGTCATCTTGTCCCGCAAAAAACGAGCTGCCCTACAGTTCCATCAGTGGAAAAATAAAGGAAAAATAAAAAAGTTAGCGCTCTCAGAATAAAGCGATGCAAGAATAAACATTTTTTCTATAAAATAATTTTTATTAGTTAAAAGCGCCAAAACATTAAAAAAAATATAAATGAGGTGTCTCTGTAATCGTACTGACCCAAAGAATAAAACTGCCTTATCAATTTTACCACACATGGAATGGTATAAACCGCCCCCCACAAAAAAAAAGAAATTCATGAATTGTTTTTTGCTCTTTCTGCCTCCCAAAAATCTGATCTTAATTCCAGCCAATTTTGCATTGAAAAAGTAAAACGGCGCTCCTTCCCTTCCATGCAACCAAACAGTGGTTTACCACCACATATGGGGTATCAGCGCACTCAGGACAAATTGCACAACATCTTTTGGGGTCCAATTTCTCCCGTTACACTTGGGAAAATCAAAAAAATTGGATCTGAAGTAAATTTTTTGTGAAAAAAGTTAAATGTTCATTTTTTGTTAAACATTCCAAAAACTCCTGTGAAGCACCTGAAGGGTTAATAAACTTCTTCAATGTGGTTTTGAGCACCGGGAGGGGTGCAATTTTTAGAATGGCGTCACTTTTGGGTATTTCCTATCATATAGACCCCTCAAAGTGACTTCAAATGTGATGTGGTCCCCCAAAAAAAATGGTGTTGTAAAAATGAGAAATCGCTGTTTAACTTTTAACCCTTATAACTTCCTAACAAAAGAAAATTTTGGTTCCAAAATTGTGCTGATGTAAAGTAAACATGTTGGAAATGTTACTTATTAAGTATTTTATGTGACATATCTCTGTTATTTAAGGACATAAAAATTCAAATAAAATTTACCACTATCATGAAGTACAATATTTCATGAGAAAATAATGTCAGAATCACAAGGATCCATGGAAGCGTTCCTCCAGAGTTATTACCTCATAAAGGGACAGTGGTCAGAATTGTAAAAATTGGCCTTGTCATTAACATGCAAACCACTCTTGGGGGTAAAGATAATAAATAAATAATTTACAAGAAATATGTGGCTCCCCTCCTGTGTTTGATAACCAGGAAAGGTAAAGCAGACAGCTGTAGGCTGCTATTATCAGGCTGGAAAGGTCCATGGTTATTTGGCCCTTCCCAGGCTAAAAATACCAACCCTCAGCTGCCCCAGAATTGGCTCATCACATTAGATACGCCAATTCTGGCGCTTTCCTGATTGCCCTAGTGTGGGGGGATCACTGGTATTTCCTGCTAGGCCACAAGTCCAACTAACAAAGTCAAGTAATGCTCTATGGGCTTCCCTCACACTAGCTGTCCCTCGTTCCATTTACTGCACAGACCCGGACAGAACCCTAACAGGTAATCTCTGCATGTGTTGTGGCTGTCGAGCAGTCGCAAGACCTGCAGGCGCGAAAACTAAAACATAGTATTTGAGCACGCAGAAGTCACTTGGTTAGTACCCAAGCATGCTCGGATAACACCTTATCTGACCACGTTTGCTCATCACTAGCAGTAATGTTACTTACTGCTATTCACATTCACAGTCACCGGATTGGGGGGAATGCTGGACAACCTCAGGGCTGCATGGGGAACAATTTTTAAAATAAATTGGTGAACAAGTGACATTGTGTTGTTTTTTTTTTCTGTTTGTGTTTTTCCATTAGTGGACTACGGCGGATTTGGTGGACTGTGGCAGATTTCCTTGATGACAGCGGACCTGTGTGGCTTTTTTTTCAAAAAGAAATTGGTGACCCAGGAAAAGTGTTGGAGAGTGTTTTTTAAATAAAATTTATTTTTCTGTCTGTGTGTATTTTTTTCCATAACTTTGTTAGTAATGGGGGTGTCTGATATACACCTCTCCATTACTAACCTCAGGGCTTGATGCCAGCTGTGATTTTTGACATGCGCAGCTCATTGTCTCTGCTGAATATCCGGTTGGACGCTCGCATCATGCCAACATTCAGCCTGACACCATGGTGCAGGGCCGCCATCAGGGCATCACTGCCCTGATTGACGTATGGGGCCCGCAGTATCGGGCCCCCTCTCTTCTGCTTACCGGATCCCAGCGGCAGGATTCTGCTGGTGCAGTAAATCAACCTGCCTTCCGAGACTCAGGTTCAGTTAGTAGAATCCATGCAGGACCTGTTGAAGCGCTCGAGCAGCCGAAACGGCCGTTGTCAGCCTTTCTTGCACTCCTTATGTCACTCCCCCGACTTGACATGTTCATGATATGTCAATAAATCAGTGAAACTTCGATCTTGATGAGTGCGACCTTTTCTCTTTGCATGGATTCCCAGGATTGACTGTTTCCAGGTCTGGCACCCGAGATTCCCAGCTGCTGGGCTTCTGTATGCCGCACATCAATTGAAGTCACACGGTAACAGCGGTGCCGTCCGCTTTTTATCTTGAGTTTTGTCAGTTAATAGAATGTTCATTTCATACAGTTCCTAGTTAACAATTAATGGCTGGTTATTGATTACTCATATCGTCTTTATCATTTCTTGCAAAGCTATATAAGAACATTTTGAGTGAGATTGTAAAATGCAGTACCCAGCCCTCCTCCTCCAAAACCAACTTCTCCACCATTACAGAAGATTGACTCTCCACTCCACTCTAAAGATCACATCTCACCACCTGTGCACTTGACCCGATCCCATCCCACTTCATCCCAAACCTCACCACAGTCTTCATCCCAACCCTAACACATCTCTTCAACCTATCACTAACAACTGGTGTTTTCCCCTCAAGCTTTACACATGCCTCAGTCACACCTATCCTCAAAAAGCCCTCTCTTGACCCATCCTCTGTATCTAGCTATCGCCCTATATCACCTCTCCCCTATGCCTCAAAACTACTGCAACAACACGTCCATCTTGAACTGTCCTCCCATGGCTCATCTCCCTTCCTCTTTGACCGCTTACAATCTGGCTTCCAGCCACACCACTCCACTGAAACTGCCCTGAGGTCACCAATGACTTATTAACCGCCAAGGCCAAGCGACACTACTCTGTCCTCCTCCTCCTGGACCTGTCCTCTGCCTTTGACACAGTGGACCATTCCCTATCACTACAGACCCTCATCTCTTGGTTTCACAGACTTGGCCCTATCTTAGATCACATCATACCTAACCAACCGGACATTCAGCGTCTCCCACTCGTACACCACCTCCTCACCTTGTCCCCTATCTGTCGGAGTCCCGCAAGGTTCAGTCCTAGGGCCCTTGCTCTTCTCCATTTACACCTTCGGCCTCGGACAGCTCATAGAATTTCACGGCTTTCAGTATCACCTCTATGCTGGTGACACACAGATCTACATCTCTGGACCAGATATCACCTCCCTACTAAACAGAATCCCTCAATGTCTGTCCGCTATTTCATCCTCCTTCTCCACTATATTTCTAAAACTTAATACGGACAAAAGAGAATTCATCATCTTTCCCCAATCTCACGCACCCCCCCCCCACGGACCTATCCATTAAACGGCTGCCCACTCTCCCCAGTCCCACAAGCTCGCTGCCTCGGGGTTATCCTCGACACTAATCACTCTTTCAAGTCACATATTCAAGCCCTTTCCACTTCCTCCTGACTTCAACTCATATTTCATGGATCCGTACATTCCTCATCCAAGAATCTGCAAAAACCCTAGTGCATGCCCTCATCATCTCCCGCCTTGACTACTGCAACCTCCTGCTCTGTGGCCTCCCCTCTAACACTCTCGCACCCCTCCAATCTATTCGTAACTCTGCTGCCCGACTAATCCACCTGTACCCCCGCTATTCCCCGGCCTCTCCCCTCTGTACTAGTTGTGACTTGTATTGTTTAAGGTTCCTGTACTTGTATTTATTATGTATACCCCTCCTCACATGTAAAGCGCCATGGAATAAATGGCGCTTTAATAATAAATAATAATAATAATAATCAATCCGGAAGTTTGGACTGCCATCTAGTGGTGGTAAAGCTTACCTGCACATAGGAAAGGAACTTTTTTTTTCTTTTACAAATTTTATAATAAAAAAGAGACATGTAACAATACACATGTCTGTATTGCATGTTTGACCATCACACTGGAGAGTGTATGGATCAATATAGTCATTTTTTTATGCAAACCAATAGTAAAGAATGTTAATAATAATCATGTCGGTTTTCAAATCGATCAGCTGCGATCAGGTTTGGCAGGACATAAACTTTGAACAGAGCTGGAAATCACAGCTCTGCTTAATGTGTAATGGCCGATGCCACGTACTGCAGATCAGATTTATGACAATAAGGATAGGTCATTGATATTATATGCCTGGACAGCCCCTCTGCATTGGATCTATCACTGCTACCTTCTTGGATAGTTAGCTGTATAGCCTAACTACTGCAACTGTAAAGAAGCCTTTCCTTTACTGATGTCTGAATTATTTTCCTCCACTTGTAATGACTGTCCCCTGTTCCATTGTTTTAAATACATCTGTATAGACGTGTGTACTATCAAGAAAGACCACCGAGTAAAGGGATCACCCCTCTAAGGTTGAGTTCACACTAGGCATATTTGCAGCTTTTTTAATGCAAATTTTCAGTTCCGTTTTACACTACCAGCAAAGTCTATGAGATTTCAGAAATCTCATGCACACACATTGTTTTTTTCTGTCATCAGGATTTTGTGTGTTGCATGGTTTTTTGCACAATGGAACAAGTCACTTTCAGCGTTTTTCACCCATTGAAATGAATGTATCAGGTTTTGCTAATTTTTTGTGCCAAAACCTGATTCTATAGAACAGAACTTTTGTTTCAACACTAAACTTTATCAACATGCATAAGAAACAAGTCTAGCATGCCAGAAACACAGCAAAAATGAGAGAGATCAGGTTTTGCTGCAGGAATTGGAAGACTTGCAAAGTCAGCAGTCTATCAAATACTTAATTTTCCCCACTGTATATACTGGCCCAAAGTACGCTCTGGCTGGCCTCCATTACATGAAGAGGGTCCTATGGATAAGTCATAAGAATGTAGGCAGACATATTTTTAGGTATGTGCCAACTCTAAGAATAATGTATATTGAACACCATGTAAATCTAACATCAAAGGGAATCTGTCACCAATCTGTCACCAGGTTTTTACTACCTCATCTGACAGCGGCACAAAAGTAGGAAAAGACAGATTCCAGTGATGAGTCACTCAGTTTACTGTGGCAGATGTGACACAGAGTTCTTAGATACAGCATATACAATAGAAGAGCTGAAAAGCTGCCGTGGGCCACACCACAGCTATGTACATTATCTATAGACAGTGAGCTGCTTATCACAGGAGGGGCGGAGTCGAACTTGGTGTCACCTGCTGCTGCAGTCTGAGCAGTGATAAAGTCCTGGTGATAAAACCTTCATTATAAGTAAACAACAGCACACAGCCTCATAAGGGACACATCGATGAGTTACCCATTTTAACCCTACCTCATACTTTCTTCAGATTACATAGCGAAAGCCTGCTGATGGATTTCTTTAAATATATAGATGTATTTCCATCCTTTGGCAATTAAAAGAAAACATCTGATAATCCCTGATGAGTTGGTAATAATGGCCTGGTATCAATAGTCGTAGCAGCACAAACCGGACACTCAGCCGGCAGCGAGATTTCTCCCCCTTCATGAGTCTGGAAGGGAGTGATCACAGCCTTCTTGGTCCGGCTCACAGACCGACCCACTGAATGACAAATTTAACTTTTTTTCTATGCTTTATTCCCCCCATATTTTTTTTTTACGTACTTTACAAAAGTCCTCATTTAAAGGGATTTTTCCTTGTTAAAGGTCACCTTTACAGATTCCTGAGCAAAGAAAAATAGAACTTGGTTCCATGTGATTATGGGCCCTGTAACATGCAGCTATGACTTGCTACCCTTTCCTTCCGTCTCGTACAGTAACGGTCTCACCAGACTCCAGTTCATTCTTCTTCTGTTCATAAAGTTCTAACAGATACCGGTCCGGCTTTATGTTGGCCTCACGCAATTCTAACATGATCTTCTCCACTTTCTGGAGGCTTCTTGCATTCTTCATGCTCCGTCCTGCAATGTATAGTTTGAACTCTTCTAGTTCAATAAGCTTACAGGTGTCCTCCTCACAAATGTTCTTCACTTCTTTTGATTTGTCCACTTGAGGGAAGAAAACAAGACCAGACGACTTCTCAAGTGTCTCAAGAGGGACCTGAAATTCTGGCAACTGATGCTGAAAGCTGATGGGGACGTTGGGAACAATAAATGCTCCTTCAGCTAGAGTCTCCTCAGAGGGCTTCCTCCTGGCGAGGATCACCTTGTACAGATGTGTGGGCACGACTACATCATCACTGCCAATAACCTGAAATAAAAAATGAGCAAGAACATCTTCATTACACCAAAAAGATCACAGTGCACCACCACAAATTGCAGTAGGCCTCTGTGCACCTACATGGAGACTTCCACATCGCCCCTCACACACCCCACCCATCTTCACTATTAAAGTTTAAACTTTAAGGACTTGTAAGATTTAGAAAACGAATATTAAAATGCCATCAAATAGCAAAAGCGAAAGAAGCTGCGGTGGGCATCTCTATTCCTGGGGACCCAACTTGCCCCCAATAATATAAACTTTCAGCCCACTTATTTCACTGTTATCTGACAATTGGGTCCCGGAAAGCGGTGACTGCATTAATGGATAAATAGAAAATCAGCAAATACCTTTATTACAAATTAGATTGTTTAAAAGTGCCACCAACAAGGTGCATTCATTCTCACTAACCTGTCCGTCCAACGCCTAATGTCAGGTCTGTGGCAACAGAAAGGGAACCTGTCACCAGTAGTGTCATAACAGCTAAAACTATGACTTTACTCAGCATCTGTGCTGCATTTCATAAATGCTTATATACCCCCTGTATACGCCCAAAAAAACCTTCAAAGTTCTCCCGCGTTGTATGGAAATCGGGTCGGTCCTGTCCGATGGCCATGGTTTCGGGCCTCTTGATCCCTCCCTCCCGGCTGCTGCTCGCCGCCCCCTTCCCCGGCTGCTGCTCGCCGCCCTCCTCCCTGGCTGCTGCTCGCCGTCCTCTTCCCTGGCTGCTGCTCGCCGTCCTCCTCCCCGGCTGCTGCTCGCCGCCCTCCGCCCCGGCGGCTGCTCGCTACCCTCTTCCTCGGCTGCTTCTCACCGCCCTCCTCCTTCAACTAACATGGATGATGCCTCACATCAAGATTTCGCCAGGCAATGTGGATGCATCAAGGAGTCACCTACGTCAATTAAAGTAGAACAGCGAGCAGGAGCCAGGGGGAGGGATGGGGAGGCCTGAAACCACGGTTCCAACCTCTATAGTGCCCACAGAATGATAATGAAATGGGGCAGCCCACTAGAAAAAAAGTTTGATGCAAAGTTACAAAGCACCAGAATTTTATAGTGCTCACAGAATTATAATAATGACATTGAGCAGCCTACTGAAAAAAAAAGTGGAAGCCAAGTTACAGAGTATCAAAATTGTGTATTCTAATAAAGGAAGTTCCAGACTCTATAGTGCTGACAGAATGATAATGAACTGGAGTATCCCACTGGAAAAAAAAGAAGCCAAGTAAGAGAGTGTCAGAAGGTTGTACTCTAGTAAGGGAAAAAAGGAAGTTCCAGACTCTATAGTGCTGGCAAAATAATAATGACCTGAAACTGACCATTGAAAACAGAGTGGTAGCCAAACTACAAAGCATTCGCATTGGAACAGTTCCAGTTAGACTGGTACAGTTAGGTCCATATATATTTGGACAGAGACAACATTTTTCTAATTTTGGTTCTAGACATTACCACAATGAATTTTAAACAAAACAATTCAGATGCAGTAGAAGTTTAGACTTTCAGCTTTCATTTGAGGGTATCCATATTAAAATTGGAAGAAGGGTTTAGGAGTTTCAGCTCCTTAACATGTGCCACCCTGTTTTTAAAGGGACCAAAAGTAATTGGACAATTGACTCCAAGGCTATTTCATGGACAGGTGTGGGCAATCCCTTCGTTTTGTCATTCTCAATTAAGCAGATAAAAGGCCTGGAGTTGATTTGAAGTGTGGTGCTTGCATTTGAAATGTTTTGCTGTGAAGGATACATGCGGTCAAAGGAGCTCTCCATGCAGGTGAAACAAGCCAACCTTAAGCTGCAAAAACAGAAAAAAACCCATCCGAGAAATTGCTACAACATTAGGAGTGGCAAAATCTACAGTTTGGTACATCCTGAGAAAGAAAGAAAGCACTGGTGAACTCATCAATGCAAAAAGACCTGGGCGCCCACGGAAGACAACAGTGGTGGATGATCGCAGAATAGTCTTCATGGTGAAGAGAAACCCCTTCACAACAGCCAACCAAGTGAACAACACTCTCCAGGAGGTAGGCGTATCAATATCCAAATCTACCATAAAGAGAAGACTGCATGAAAGTAAATACAGAGGGTTCACTGCACGTCGCAAGCCACTCATAAGCATCAAGAATAAAAAGGCTAGACTGGACTTTGCTAAAAAACATCTACAAAATCCAGCACAGTTCTGGAAGAATATTCTTTGGACAGATGAAACCAAGATCAACCTCTACCAGAATGATGGAAAGAGAAAAGTATGGCGAAGGCGAGGTACAGCTCATGATCCAAAGCATACCACATCATCTGTAAAACACGGCGGAGGCAGTGTGATGGCTTGGGCATGCATGGCTGCCAGTGGCACTGGGTCACTAGTGTTTATTGATGATGTGACACAGGACAGAAGCAGCCGAATTAATTCTGAGGTATTCAGAGCCATACTGTGTGCTCAGATCCAGCCAAATGCAGCCAAACTGATTGGTCGTCGTTTCATACTACAGATGGACAATGACCCAAAACATAAAGCCAAAGCAACCTAGGAGTTTATTAAAGCAAAGTGGAATATTCTTGAATGGCCAAGTCAGTCACCTGATCTCAACCCAATTGAGCATGCATTTCACGTGTTAAAGACTAAACTTCAGACAGAAAGGCCCACAAAAAAACAGCAACTGAAAACCACTGCAATGAAGGCCTGGCAGAGCATCAAAAAGGAGGAAACACAGTGTCTGGTGATGTCCATGAGTTCAGGACTTCAGGCAGTCATTGCCAACAAAGGGTTTTCAATCAAGTACTAGAACTGAATATTTTATTTACAATTATTTAATCTGTCCAATTACTTTTGGTCCCTTTAAAACAGGGTGGCACATGTTAAGAAGTTGAAACTCCTAAACCCTTCATCCAATTTGAATGTGGATACCCTCAAATGAAAGCTGAAAGTCTGAACTACAACTGCATCTGAATTGTTTTGTTTAAAATTCATTGTGGTAATATCTAGAACCAAAATTAGAAAAATGTTGTCTCTGTCCAAATATATATGAACCTAACTGTATTTGCACTAACAGCAGTGATGAGGGCAACAGGTCCAAGCATTTACCCTGGTTTTGGATATTATATCAGGTACGCCGCCCCAGATTATGATTACGGCTGATTGCTGGCACAAATCACACATAGGTGCAAAAACGACAAAGAATATTTGCCCAGAATCACCCATGATGCCAATGATCATGCCATGGAGGTGTTGCAAACCTGCCATTCGCTGCCCCACGAAGCCTTTTATTGCATATTATGCCCATAGCTCCTCATTTAAATTCTGAATTTATAATTTATCAAATTATATCAAAAACCAGGGGAAGAGTCTTGAGGAGATCATTTGCATATTCCCAGTGCCTTCTGGGATAAGTGAAGAGTCTCCGCGAGCTCAACGATCACTGGGTTTTGGCCGTTGCAGCTGAAAAGAGGAAATCGGAAAACCAGGGGAAGAGTCTTGAGGAGATCATTTGCATATTCCCAGTGCCTTCTGGGATAAGTGAAGAGTCTCCGCGAGCTCAACGATCACTGGGTTTTGGCCGTTGCAGCTGAAAAGAGGAAATCGGAAAACCAGGGGAAGAGTCTTGAGGAGATCATTTGCATATTCCCAGTGCCTTCTGGGATAAGTGAAGAGTCTCCGCGAGCTCAACGATCACTGGGTTTTGGCCGTTGCAGCTGAAAAGAGGAAATCGGAAAACCAGGGGAAGAGTCTTGAGGAGATCATTTGCATATTCCCAGTGCCTTCTGGGATAAGTGAAGAGTCTCCGCGAGCTCAACGATCACTGGGTTTTGGCCGTTGCAGCTGAAAAGAGGAAATCGGAAAACCAGGGGAAGAGTCTTGAGGAGATCATTTGCATATTCCCAGTGCCTTCTGGGATAAGTGAAGAGTCTCCGCGAGCTCAACGATCACTGGGTTTTGGCCGTTGCAGCTGAAAAGAGGAAATCGGAAAACCAGGGGAAGAGTCTTGAGGAGATCATTTGCATATTCCCAGTGCCTTCTGGGATAAGTGAAGAGTCTCCGCGAGCTCAACGATCACTGGGTTTTGGCCGTTGCAGCTGAAAAGAGGAAATTGGAAAAACCGCGCGCCGATAGGCTCATCTTTCATCGTTTTTAAGAAATCTCAAGATGGAAGAGGCCAGGAGCCATTTGGTGAGCTGCATTTCTTGCTACATGTTCACAGACTTACCAGTGGAAAAGCCAAACTTCACATGCCACAAATGCAAGCTTGTGTCCCTGTTGGAGGAAAAGTTGCAAAATCTCGAAGAGAGGTTAGCTACGTTGAAGATCATTAAGGAAGGTGAAGAGTTCTTGGACAGAGCACAATTATCTCTTCATGGTACAGAAAGAGAAGAAATTCGAAGTGCACCTGAAGAAACAGAGGAATGGAGACATGTGACCCAGAGAAGCAGGAGGATCAGGAGGCAGTCAGCACCCATACTGCTCAGGAACCAGTACCAGGCTCTCACGCAGGAAAACGATGAAGAAATACATCAGGATAAGACTTTGCCAACAAACAGCAACCTTGTACGCCCTCAGAGTCCTCCTGGATGGAGAAAGAAAAATGTTGTGAAGAAGAAACGGAGAGTGGTGGTCATGGGGGATTCCCTGCTGAGAGGAACAGAGGCCGCTATCTGCAGACCGGATATAACTACAAGAGAAATGTGCTGTCTTCCAGGTGCAAAAATTAAAGATGTGTCTGACAGGATATCAGGACTCTTCAGACCTACAGATGACTACCCATTCCTGCTACTACATGTGGGGACAAATGACACCGCAAGAAACGACCTGGAAACCATCTGCAGAGACTTTGAAGACTTAGGCAAGAAAGTGAAAGAACTGGGAGCGCAGGTGGTCTTCTCTTCCATCCTCCCAGTGGATGGCCATGGAACAAGGAGGTGGAATAAGATTCTGCAGGTGAACAACTGGCTACGTCGATGGTGCCGTCAGCAACGATTTGGATTTCTGGATCACGGAGTGAACTACTTATACGATGGACTACTTGCTAGAGATGGGGTGCACCTTACGAAGACTGGAAAGCATGTATTTGGAAGTCGCCTTGCTACACTTGTAAGGAGAGCTTTAAACTAGAACAACATGGGAAGGGAAGCAAAAGACCAGAAAAAGCCATACACCTGACAAATGCTATTGAGAACTCTGCTATTAGAAGTGGAAAGGAAGAACAAAGACGAAAGAATCTAATTAATAAAAATATTGGAGAAAGAGAAACCAATCACAAACTAAAATGTTTCTATACTAATGCACAAAGCATGGGCAACAAACAAGGAGAATTGGAACTACTAACACAGGAACAGAAATATGATGTAATTGGAATCACTGAAACTTGGTGGGACAATACACATGATTGGAATACAAGACTAGAAGGATACAACTTATTTGCAAGAAACAGACTTGATAAACGAGGAGGGGGTGTCGCATTGTATGTTCGAAACGCGTATATCTGCACAGAGATTGAAGCTTCAGAGACTGGGAGTTCTGTGGAAACTGTTTGGGTAAGAATACAAGGACAGAACAATGGAAAGGACACCATTGTAGGCATTTACTACAGGCCGCCTGTGCAAGCCGAAGATATAGATGAACTCTTTATGCATCAGATGGCCAAGTTCTCCAAAAAATATGACATAGTTGTCATGGGAGATTTCAACTATCCAGACATTTGTTGGGAATCTCTCTCAGGCAAAACTAACAGGTCAAGGAAATTCTTATCCTCTCTTGCTGACAACTTTATCTTCCAAAAGGTAAGGGAGAAAACAAGGGGAACTGCTACCTTGGATCTAATCCTTATAAACAGGGAGGAAATGGTTGAGGAGGTAAAAGTGGCTGGGACCCTAGGAGGTAGCGACCATGCTATTTTAGAATTTTGGATTACTAGAGGTGGAAGACCTGTGAAGACTCAGACGTCAAGGTTAGATTTCAGAAAGGCAGATTTTAAGGGATTCAGAAAGAGAATTGGAGGGATCCAATGGCTGGATATCCTTAAAGACAAAAATGTCCAGGAAGGATGGGAAATCTTGAAAAATGAAATTCTCAAAGCACAGTTGTTAACAATTCCGAAAAGAGGGAAGAATAGGAAGCATTTAAGGAAACCAGGATGGATGAACACAGAACTTAAGCACATGCTAAAAAGGAAGAAAAAAATGTTTATAAAATGGAAAGAGGGAGGCATATCTAAAGAAGAATATAATGCTGTCTGCAGAACCTGCAGGGCACAAATCAGATTAGCTAAAGCTGAAAATGAACTGAGGCTTGCAAGAGATGTCAAAAGCAATAATAAAGGATTTTGGGGATATGTCAAAAGTAAAAGACAAGTCAAAGAGGCTATAGGATTTTTACAGGATGAAAATGATGAAATGGTAAGACAGGATGTTGAGAAGGCTGAACTTTTAAATTCCTATTTTGCATCTGTTTTCTCTCAGAAAGGAAATGCAACATCAACTGTTATTCACTGTCCTATTAAGGGAATAGAAGAATCCAGGATATCTATAAACAGAAAGATAGTGAGGAAACACTTAGCTAACCTAAATGAATTCAAGTCTCCAGGTCCAGATGAATTACACCCCAGAGTACTGAAGGAGATAGCAGAAGACATTTTTGAACCCCTCTCCATAATCTTTGAAAATTCTTGGAGAACAGGAGAAGTGCCAGAAGACTGGAGAAGAGCAAATGTTGTTCCTATCTTCAAAAAGGGGAAGAAGGTGGACCCAGGCAACTATAGGCCGGTGAGTCTGACTTCTATACCAGGAAAGATCTTTGAACAAATTATTAAACAACATGTATGTCAATACCTGGATAAGAATGAAGTGATTAAACAGAGTCAGCATGGGTTTCTAACTAATAAGTCATGTCAGACTAACTTAATTTCCTTCTATGACGGTATCACTGATTGGGTGGATCAAGGAAATGCTGTAGATATAGTATATCTTGACTTCAGCAAAGCATTTGACAAAGTCTCTCATACAATCCTTATTGAAAAAATGACTAAGTATGGAATGGACAAGGCAACTGTTAGGTGGATTCATAACTGGCTTAGTGATCGGACCCAAAGAGTGGTCGTAAATGGCTGCACATCCAGTTGGAAGAATGTCTCAAGTGGGGTACCACAGGGCTCTGTCCTGGGCCCTGTATTGTTCAACATCTTTATCAACGATTTAGATGAAGGAATTGAGGGTAAACTGATTAAATTTGCTGATGACACAGCTAGGAGGGATAGCTAATACTAGAGAAGAGAGAGAGAGGATTCAAAAAGATTTAAATAAACTGGAGAAGTGGGCAGCAACTAACAGAATGGTTTTTAACAGGGAGAAATGCAAAGTACTACATCTGGGCAATAAAAATGAAAAAAGCATATATAGAATGGGAGGAATAGGGCTAAGTGACAGCACATGTGAAAAAGACTTGGGTATACTAATAGATCACAGACTGAATATGAGTCAACAGTGTGATGCAGCAGCAAAAAAGGCAAATGCAATTCTAGGATGTATTAACAGAAGCATACAGTCTAGATCACGTGAAGTCATTATTTCCCTCTACTCCTCTTTGGTCAGACCTCATCTGGAATATTGTGTCCAGTTTTGGGCACCACATTTTAAAAAAGACATCAACAAACTGGAGCAAGTTCAGAAAAGAGCGACCAGAATGGTGACCGGTCTGCAAACCCTGTCTTATGAGGAAAGGTTGCAGGATTTGGGAATGTTTAGTTTGCAAAAGAGAAGACTGAGAGGAGACTTAATAGCTGTCTACAAATATCTAAAGGGCTGTCACATTGTAGAAGGATCAACTTTATTCTCATTTGCACAAGGAAAGACTAGAAGCAATGGGATGAAACTGAATGGGAAGAGACACAGATTAGGCCGGTTTCACATTAGCGCATTTTCAGCGCGCGCACGGCCGGGGGTAGCTCCGCCCCCGATCCGGCTCTCTGCCCGGCGTGCCCGCCCCTTGCTTGTAGCGCCGCCTACTAGCGGACAGCGGCGCCTGCGATCGGCGCACCCTATCTTTAGCATAGGGTGCGCAGATCGTGCGCAGGCCGTGCGCTAGTTGCGCTTTGACCTGTGCTGCGCACTTTTGACGGTGCGCCGTGCGCGCCAAAATCAAACTTTTCGGATTTTGGCGCGCACGGCGCACCGTCAAAAGTGCGCAGCACAGGTCAAAGCGCAACTAGCGCACGGCCTGCGCATGATCTGCGCACCCTATGCTAAAGATAGGGTGCGCCGATCGCAGGCGCCGCTGTCCGCTAGTAGGCGGCGCTACAAGCAAGGGGCGGGCACGCCGGGCAGAGAGCCGGATCGGGGGCGGAGCTACCCCCGGCCGTGCGCGCGCTGAAAATGCGCTAATGTGAAACCGGCCTTAGATATTAGAAAAAACTTTTTGACAGTTAGAGTGATCAATGAGTGGAACAGGCTGCCACGAGAAGTGGTGAGTTCTCCTTCAATGGAAGTCTTCAAACAGAGGCTGGACAGACATCTGACTGGGATGATTTAGCGAATCCTGCTTTGAGCAGGGGGTTGGACCAGATGGCCCAGGAGGTCCCTTCCAACTCTACGATTCTATGATTCTAAATTAGAATCTCACCCTGGTTACTGAGCAAACAGGTAGCTCTTAATGAGAATGTGCGGTGTCTTTCACCCTGAACTAAGAAATTTAGTGGATCGGAGGCTGCCGATAAGAGGAACTTCAGTTCACGACTGAACGCTTCTCAACACAATCAGGCAGGAGCAGAAAGCAATGATCAGCCAGACTGAAGGAGGCTCATTGTTTTCTAGAACACGGCGGCCGACCGGTCATCTCTGAAGTCACTACATGAACATGTGGTGGTAAACAGCGGCTCACCTGATAAGTGACACTTTTCTTGCCGTCCTCATTCTGCACGGGTAACAGCAGGGGGCGCTCACAATCCAGACATCATCGAATCGCTGTGTCAGGTCTCGACAATACATTTCAAACCTGGATAAAGATTTCAAGCAATGAGAAAAATGAGCCGCCATTACTCCATTGTAGGACTGATCTCATTACACTACACATGCAATGGCCTGGCTGATGACTGTCCCCGGAGAACATGTCCACCTCAAGCCGCCATCGGTTATGTTATTCTTTGCAGATATTTCTACATATCTGTATCTGAAGCTCCAGATACGGTTCTCCTAGACCTGTGAATAGGAAATTTACCTAGTTACATGGTAATCCATAAGCAGAGGGGTGTCACCGTGCAAATAGATGCCATCCAGGACTGAGTATCAAATCACCGTGAATAATGACATTTATGGCATGGGGTATTCCCATCCCATAAAGTGATGGCATGTTACTTTATGATCGGTGGAGGTCTGACCTATGGGCCCCTCACCGATCCTGAAAATGTTGCACTCTCTACACAGTGACGCCAGAGGGGAACTACAGCTCAGCGGTATACCACCACCTTCCTCGGCGCCTGTGCTGCATTACAGAAAGTTGTATACTATGTCCTGACTCCCCCTTATATCTCCAAAAAAAACTACTGAAGTGCTCCAGCAAGGTATACAAATTAGGACGGTCCGGTCCCAGTGGTGTCATTACAGCGGGGCCTGTCCCTCCTCTCCCCTGCTAAAAGCCGTCTTCCAGCTTTGATTGATGTGGATGACGTGTCCTGTGTCATCCACATAGCTGAATGAAATCTCGCGCCTGAGTAGGGACATTGCCGGATTGTACAAACGCACTTTCCTCTTCTCTACTGCAGGCCGAGCCTAAAACCTAACTGCGCATGCGCCGGTACATGTCTTTCCAGCTCCTGCTTACCAAAACCATTTTGCCAATATTGTTTTCTGGGCAAAATGGTTCCGGTAAGAAGGAGCCAGAAAGGAAGGAAGGCTGTAGAAGGCGCCATGTCTCGTCATATCTTTGTGTTTGTGACATTGAAGGCTCAATGTGGGTTCAAACTGCAGTGGTCCAGGAAAGACCACGATATGTTAAAAGGATTGTCCATTACTGAACAGCCTCTCATTAAATGCTAAAGGACACCAGATTTAAAAAAAATAAAAAATATATTTCTATATATTTACACACACTTGTCGGATGGAGGTTATTCCAGCAATCTTTAATCGCTGGTATAACCCGAGTCTTTTGATAGAGGACACTGGTGTCACAGGAGCGTTGCAGACTGCCACACCGATCAGCTGCAGCCTTCAGTCAGGTGAAGCCATTTTGTCTGATGCCACGATGAAGGCTGGAGCCGATTGTCATGTCACATAACCTCTGGAAGACAGCTCCAAAAATCACTGAGATGTGGAGTCCGGGTGGTAAGGAGGTGATTTTTGCTATTGACAACCCCTTTAATCTTTGAACATGAGGCAGGACTGCATCTGCATTTCAGATTGTAAAGTAAATCCCTGTTGACCATGGACCTTACCGATTCCAGAAGCCGGCGTTGTTTTTATAGTTTTGGGGCACAATGTTTGACAGGTAAAATGTTTCAGCCATGGCCTCCTGTGGACGTAAAAGGGAACTGATGTAAATAGTCAAAATAGTAAGGGTCTGTGCACACGCTGCAGAGTTGTCGCTTTTTTTCTGCACAGATTTGTCATAAAGTGAATGAGAATCCTGAAGTCTCATGCACTTATTGCTTATTTGTTTTTGTTTTTTTAATTCTTTTATTGAACCAAAGGCAGGGTATACAGTATGCAAACCGACAGCAATGAAAATATCATGTAACACACATTCATATCACAGAGCAACAATGTCAAGCAGCGTGTGTATACCAACTGTGCATTGAATAAAACATACTGTCAATTGCCTTATATTAATCTGTGTATTATTATTCAAATAATAAAGCCTGCCTACTTCTAAAACATTACTACTACAACAAAACAACTATTTGCAGCCTGTGTCTATATATTTAGCTCTTTATCATGCGATATCTCCGTCCTACAACGTGAGGTGAGAAGAGTTCCACCTCTCCCATATCTTCTCAAATTTACCGGGGCACCCTCTGTTTTGGTAAAGCGTACGCTCATATGGGATAATCGAGTTCACCAGTTCTATCCAGGCCCTATCCAGGCCCTAAGGGAGGGATCCGAACCCCCCATCCCCCGCAGTGCCAACACCTTCCATGCCATGAACAATGTCTCCCTTAAGCAAATCCCCGTATAATGTCCCCATGTCTCATCATCCCACACCCCAAACAGACAAACCAATGGCTCAAGGGGAACAGGAATCTGTGCCAGGGAGGTTAATAATGACGTCACCTCTTTCCAGTAGTGTACTATAATCGGACATTGCCAAATCATGTGGATAAAATCTGCAACGGATGCATGGCATCTCAGACACTCCGAAGATTGTAAAAGGCCCATCTTAAAAAGTCGAGTCGGAGTCAAATATGATTGGCTTATGATATAAAGTTGTATCATTCTAATGTTAATTGACGGAGACACCTTAGTTGGTGACTCCAGAATTTCCTCCCACTCCCCCCCCCCCCCCCCCCCCCCGTGTGTCAGGGATGAGCCTTTCCCATTTCCCCCTAACCAAGCATACAGCAGATTCCGTCCCCACCGATAGCATGTGTGTGTACAGAGAGGAGATGAGACCCTGTGGACCCTGTGATTTAAGAATGCCTATCAAGGGTAGAGACGAGATGGCACCATTCATACCGATATATCTCATGTGCGATTGAAGGGCCAATCTTAATTGCAAATATCGGAAGAATTGTGACCTCAGGACATTGCACTTAGCTTGTAATTGTTCAAAAGATAATAGTGTACCGCATTCATATATATCCCCTATCGTAGAGACACTGCACTGAGGCCAGAATTCAGCAGATGGGTGGGCCAGCAGTGTCGGAAAATAACTGTTATTCCATAAGGGCATTTCAGCAAAGATGTCACTAAATCCAACCACCCTCTTAATGTCTCCAAACTAGTCTTGCCAGACGAAGCATGGGTAGCAGACGTGGGACTTTTACTTTTTCCATCTCCAAGAACCCTAGCGGGCAATCAGAACGTGCGGCATGAAGCAAATGGCTCTCAGAATTAGGAAGATGATTACCAGGCATCCACTTATTTATAGCTCTTGCCTGTCCCACCAGATAATATAAAAAAAATCCGGTAGCGCCACCCCCCCCCTTTTTTGGCCTTTGTACGGTGGTTAGCTTAAGTTTTGGCCTAGTTTTCACCCATATGAAAGATGTAATTTGGGAATTTAAGTTAGTGAAAAAAGACTTAGGCACCACCACAGCACTATGTTGGAGAAAATAGCTGATCTTAGGGAGTAGTATCATTTTAATTAGATTAATGCGTCCAGCTACAGACAGCGAGAGTTTACTCCAAATCGCAAATTTGACTTTAACCATCTCTAATAATGGATATATATTAAGTTGTAGATCAAGTGTGCTAGATTGAGAAATATGAACACCCAAATATTTAAAATGTGGTACAATAGGCAACAAGGAGAGATTCTCGAGTCGCGGCATCGGGGCATGAGAAAGAGGCATCAGAGAAGACTTCTCCCAATTTATATACAGGTTGGAATATCTACTGAATTAATTTATAGTGGCAATCACCCCCGTCAACATCTCCTCCACTCTATCCATAAATATTATCATATCATCGGCATATAGGCCTATGGTATCCACCCGATCTGCTATCTCTATACCCATAATATTAGAAGTTCTCATGCGAAATAAAAAGCCTCTATTGCAAGAGCAAAGAGGGCCGGGGAAAGGGGACACCCCTTACGAGTCCCCCTGTGCAAAGAAAAAGACTCGGAAATGGAACCATTTACAATGACACGGGCTTTAGGTTTCATATATAATGTATTGACCCATTTTAAAAATCTATTTCCAAAACCGTATTTCTGCAAGCATGCGTGGAGGAAAGGCCACTCAAGGGAATGAAAGGCCTTGGCCGCATCCAACGATGCCAATGCCCATCTATTGTCCGGCATCAGGGAGCTATATTGAACCACTGATTGAACCCGTCTAATATTAATGGAGGTGCTCTTACCAGGCATAAAGCCGGTCTGGTCAGGATGTACAAGTTCCAAAATAATTGAATTTAGCCTAGTTGCCAAGATCTTCGTAAAAATTTTGTAATCCACATTTACTAAAGATATGAGGCGATAAGATCCACAGTCCAGAGGGTCCTTCCCTTCCTTCTTAAGCACTATTATATTAGCCTCACAGAAGGACTCCGGCATGACCCCCCCCCCAATCTCCCGGAGCACCGACAACAAAAGTGGCACTAAAATCTCCCGATATTTCCTGTACAGCTCAATAGGAAACCCATCCGGCCCAGGGGCTTTCCTAGAGGCCATATCCCTCATGGCATCTTCTATCTCTTCCAGAGTGAACTCAGCATCCATAAAGGCCCGCTGAGAGGCACTTAGCGTGGGAAACGTTATATCTGATAGTCTAGACACCCCTGGTTACCAATGAAAATTTTTTGAACTGTACAGTGAGCTATAATAATCATGGAAACATCCCATTATTTCTTCCGTCGAGGACACCACTGTACCATCTGAGCTGCGGATCTGTAATATTGTGTTAGTTGTATTGTGCTGCCGCACCAAATAGGCCAGAAATTTGCTAGACTGGTTCCCTAGCTCAAAGTAGGACTGGCAAGTAAAAAATAATTTACGTTTGGACTTGGAGTCTATATGTTGAGTGTATAATCTTTGGGCAGTTAGCCATTCCACTCTATTACCACTAGTTTGATTAGATATGTAAGCAGCCTCTGAATCCTTCAATCGTTGCTCTATTTCGTCATCCTCCCCCGACGTCACCCGTTTGATGCAGGAGATTGTCGAAGATAGGCAGCCCCTCAAGTACGCCTTAAGGGTGTCCCAAAATAAATTAACATTCCAGGGTTCGGGGTGGGAGGACACGAAAACATGTAATTGGTCAATTGTTCTGTCAGGTGACTTGATCAATTTCAGCCAGAAAGGGTTTAATTTCCATGTTATCCTACCACCCGGCGGGCCAAACCTGAGCTTAAGAATGATTGGGCTATGGTCTGAAATCCCTCTACTTCCATGTTCAATACTATCCACCCACATCGCCAGACCACTAGATCCAAAAATGTAATCTATACGAGATAAGGAACGCCTAGTGGAAGAATGGCAAGTATACTCTCTTGTTTCTGGGTGACGTGTCCTCCATAGGTCCAACCATCCACTACCTTCTATAAACTGTGATAATTGGGATGTAGCTACTGCCGGGGTCCCACCCTGTGTCCCGTCATCCAGTCTCAATCTATCGAGGCAATTATTCATAACCAAATTAAAATCCCCCATACAAATAACATCTGCGTCTGGATAGTTTAAAGCAAAACAATGCTTTTTGGAGAATCGACGTACCAGCTGGAGGGGGATTATAAACACACAGAATAACATATTTCCTAGAATTGATCAGTGCATACACAAATATGAAGCGCCCTTCAGAGTCTCTCCGGGCCTCCCATCTAACGTCTTTGTGTATTAATAATGAGACCCCCCTAAAGTAACTGGTGTGAAATGCGTGTATAGACCATTGAACCCATGGTTTTTGTACACTCCGAGCAGTATCCCTGGTCAAGTGGGTCTCGACCACAGCCACAATATGAGGGTGATAGTGCCTAATTTGTGAAAATACTTTAATCTTTTTCCTGGGGGCTTTGATACCCCTCACATTCCACGTCATGCAGATTAATTCAGATCCCATCTCCACTTATCTGGGTATGTTGCGTATCGGTGCCTAAGTAGAACTCAGAGACATCACACAAATAATAGGACTTCCATTGGCTGCAACCTCTACCTAAGTAACACTGAAAGCTAAAACTAAAGCTTTTGGAAAAAAGACAAAATATAACCCTAGTAACATAGGAGCAAAGTCCCGCTCCTCTATCAAAAAACAAACAAGGGGATACCATCACTGAACACAGTGTCCGGTATTGTAGATCTCTGGGTGTCCGCCAGGACAGCTCCGATTAAGCCCGCAATGAGAGGATCCAGATGAAAATAGATACTCTAGGACTCCTATGTAGGGGACCCTCTATGGGACCGCAGCCACTCGGCAGCCTCCGCCGGATCTGTGAAAAACACGGAGGAACCCCCGTGGACAACCCGAAGCCAAGCTGGATAAATCATGGAATATATAATGTTCCTTTCCCTGAGCCGCTTCTTGATGTCGATAAATTGCGCACGCTGCTTCTGGAGTTCCACGGAGAAATCTGGGAAGATTGAAATCACGGCGTCGTTGAACTTGATGGGGCTCTTTTGTCGTGCGAGGAGCAGAATGGTGTCTCTATCCTTACAGTTGAGGAGACGCGCCAGGAAGGGTCTAGGCGGGGCCCCCGGAGGTAGAGGTTTGGTGGGAACTCCGTGGGCTCTCTCAACAGCAAACACCGAGGAGAATTCATATCCCAGAGCTTCAGAGCGTTCAGGCAGACCGATGACACGGATGTTGTTCCGATGCATTCTGTTTTCTAGGTCATCTGCCTTTTGCCTCCAGGCGTTCATAGATCCCGCTACCTTAGTTAGCTTAGCCTCCATAGGTGTAATGGTGTCTTCCACCCGGGACACTCTTGTCTCCACCTCCGTGATGCTCCCCATCATGGCCTGCATATCGTGACGGAGTCTCCCCAACCTCAGTGTAGACATCCTCTATTTTCTCCGTCAGGGATGTCCTGGTGAGGGAGATAAACAGGCATCTGAACAGCTGATGCAGGCTAAGGGTCATTTCTTCCTGTTCAATCTCCTCTCCACCCTCTGAGGGACGATTTTTACGTTGAGATTGTGAGGTGTTCCGTAAATAGCGTGCGCTCTCAGAGGGGTCAGGTCTGACAAAGTCCTTCAATTTTTCTGCTGCCGTCGAACCCCTAGACCGATTCATGTTTAAGAACCACGAAGTATCCCAGTGTAGCTGAAATTATACAGTCCAGAAATCCTCCTGTTGCGCTTATATGTATACAACAGGGGTTACGTTTATTAGTTATAGCCTGGGAGCAGAGTTCGTGTAGACAAAAATAGAATGTCACCAAGGCTCCTATGGCAGGGGGGAGGGATACCTACTCCCAGAGAGATAGCAGCAATGGGAGGGGGAGCAGATTCCCCCACTGTAATGGCACCAGCAGGCCAGTGATGCAGAGTAGAGAGAGGACATTATGCAGGGCCCATCTTTCAGGGCACTCACCGCACTCCTCTCAGATCCTTTAGGATACAGGTCGCTGCCCCTGCGACGCTGCAACACTGGAGACTGGACACCGCGCTCCTACTGGCAGAGCGCGCGTCCTATATGGCCGCCGCTCCCTGCGGGCCCCGCCGTCCACTCCCGTCTTCCAAGGCTCCCCCGCTCACCGCGTCCTCTTTTATCTTGCCAGCTGACTTCTTTACTGCACAAGCAGCGGTGCAGCAGTGGGGGCCTACGCGCAGCTCACAGCAGCCGAACCGCTCGCCCAAGATGGCCGCCGCCTCGTGGAGGAACAGCCGCCCACTCCAGCTCCTCCAGCCGCTCACACACCGGCCGCTCACCGTCCTCCTGCGGGGGCCCAGGGGGGATCCCGGTATCCAGAGGAGGCCAGGCAGCCCCGAATATGCCGTTGAAAAGGGTCCTAGCATGCAGGATTATACAGGATGGTGAGGAGCTCTCCCGTCCAGCGTCCTCTCTCCCTCACTCCATAGCCACGTCCCCCCTTATTGCTTATTTGTGACTTGCAGATTTCACTCATATTAATGAGTGGGAAAAATCTGCACCAAAAAAAAACATTTAAAAAATGGGGCAAAAATGCATGTATTACACGCTGTTTTTCGTGCCAAGAGATGCCGAAATGGTACAGAAATTTCTGCACCAAACATTTAATGTCTGCACACACCATAAAGCTTTATGACAAGTCAAAGTAATGAACTTTATATTCCATATTCTTATGTAAATACAAAAAGAAAAGAAAAAAAGACTAATTTTTATAGATTTTCTTCTTCAGATAAGCAGAAAACAGATTCTTACTGCAGAATATTTACTGTTCCCCGCTGGCGCCATGTGACCCCGGGACCACCCGCTACGTAAATAGTCTTCATTGCTGGCACTAAATAATTGCGGAATGTTTGGATCCGGTTTAAATCGACAGTGTTTCCGGTCAGCAACGCCTAAGGAAAAGATAAAAAAGAAAAACATGTTCTAAAACCTAGACAAACAAAATAAAGCACAACACCCCCTGAATTGGGGGGCAACTATATTTATACTGAGCCGTCCTGCTGTTTACAGTCCCAAGAGGGGCCTTTCCATTGGCAGCTGTATACGACCATTAGGGCTCGCTCCCACTGGCGATTAAAGAATAATAATAATCAGATTGCATTCGTACCAATTTAATCCTATATTTCATTATCTATCAGTGGCGGGTTTTTGCCAGCGCTGATTGGATTGCAATCGGACAGGAAAAAAAAATGGCAGCATGCTGTGATTGCGCGCCAAATTCGGATCTCACGCACCCATACAAGTCTATAGGAGAGTGTGTAACATCGCACTGCACTCGGATATCAGATGATCATTTCCACTGTGGATTTGGTCACTAATCCACAACAAAACGTGTAATGAATCCACAGAAGGAGCCAGCATTTGTTGATCGTGGATTCCACCCTGCTCCGTTACTAAGCATTATTGAATAGGGTGAAATCCACAATCAAAATCTGTACATGAATGAGCACGCTGCAGATCTGAAGTCGGCACCATGCTTTCATTTTTTTGCAATGTGTGACTGAGACTTTCAAGTCTTCTAGACTGCTGCAGACTAAACCACAATTCCGCAAAGTGTGAACTTGGCCTCAGGACATGCCGCAGCCTCACTTAAAGAGGACCTGTCACCTGTGTGTGGCTGCACGTACGATGTAAGAAAAGAGAGAGCAGCCACAGACCGACGGTTTTACAAATCATAACTCATTAAGAAAGACGTCCAGCAGTGTCCCTAATGACAGGCTAAAGGTCCGGACTGTCTAGAAAAAAAATCAGGTCCGAACTTCCGGGTTGTGGGATCCCGACATACAGAGCGAGATCCAACAACCCTCCGTGGCCTCCGTGACAGTAAAGTGCGAGGCCGATTATCTACACCACAGCGGATACATCATTTACTGAGAGGCGAGGTAACCGCTCTAATGATGTTACCGACTGGTAACTGCTACGTACCGGACGGGGCGACACTGGTTTGGTTCCAACGTGAGATTTCATGACACCTCACGAGGTCTCACACTGTGGGAATCTGAATGCCACGATCTAACAACATGCAAGTTTGAACCTGAATTTTGCTTGAAAGTCGGGTCTTTTAGGTTGGTATTAGCAACACTTTTTGAATTTCATTTTTGCCCATAGGCTGTTTAAAAAAAAATTAAAAATCACCAGTCGGAGGCTGCCCGCTGTTCTCTTAAATAAAAAGAGTGACCTGAGACTGGTGGCAGGCGCTCTGTAATGTGACCGCTCTAGACAAATGTCTAATGCTACAGTTTTCCCAACACTGAAGTCAGTAAGTGAAAACGGAGTCAAATCAGAAACAAATAGAAGAGGTTTGAAAACTTTTTTTTTTACTGCATGGGAATAAACAATAAGAATTCACTACAACGTTGTCTGGCCTAAGTGGTGAATTGTCAGAAAAAATACTAAATACATCAAAAATCAGATGTGTAAAAGTGCCACTAAAAATGGATCCTGACATATTGTTAGACCTCTGGGAATCCAGTGCTGAATAAAGGGGGCTGTCCCACTCTCTGTCTTCAGGAGGGCACAGCTCCCGGTGAGCATGAAGTCAGAAAATAGGAACGGCACTGAGCGCCCGATACATTGCGACAGATGAGACGAGCCGCATGTTTCCACCGCTCACTGGAACGGAGCGCTTAGCTGCTGTTACAGGAGGCGGCTCTGGCTCCGCTTCTACACAATAATTATTATTATTATGCTTTAGCTTATATAGCGCCATTAATTCCACAGCGCTTTACAGATCTTGTCTTCACTGTCCCCATTGGGGCTCACAATCTAAATTCCCTATCACTATGTCTTTGGAGTGTGGAAGGAAACCGGAGAACCCGGAGGAAACCCACGCAAACACAGGGAGAACATACAAACTCCTTGCAGATGGATTTGATGATTTGAACCCAGGACCCCAGAGCTGCAAAATAAAGGTGCTAACCACTGAGCCACCATACAATGCTAACCACTGAGCCACTTTGTTGCCCATTGTGCTCCTTACTAGGAGACCAGCCGAGGTAATGGAATTAATTCCCTTTTTACTCACCAACTATTTTCTCTTTTGTAAGATGCTCAATGACCCAACGTGGGGTCTTCTTTGCTTGATCATAAGATAAAGCATGACCGATATATTGCCTGACCTCCTCTCCACTCTGCGGGAATCCAAACTCCTCGAATGGAGACTTCTGTATAGGTTCAGGGGGAAAAACAAAAAGATTAAAATTAACATTATATCTGGTTCAGTAGGATCAACCCTCCTAAGTCATCTAGATCAGGGGTCCCCAACCGCCAGTCCGCAGCCCAGCACCGGGTCCGCTGCAGTGCCCTTGCCGGTCCGCGGACACAAGGGGAGCCAGGGGCGGTCAGTGGCGTAGCGGGGTCTGGGGCGGCGCGCAGCAATTCTTAGACTGCCCTCGTGTAGCGGCGGCCAGGGAGCGATCAAAGCAGTTCCGTTGCCTGCAAGAGGTAATAGCAGGAGCGGAGCTGCAACGACCAGTCCAGCTTCCTGCCCGCCGCCCGCGCTTCCTTTCTCTGACTGACACAGAGAGGAGCGCGCCGCTGCTGTGTCAGAGCGAGGAAGTGCGGGCGATGCTGCGACAGGTGAGAGGTGGTGTCTGTGTGTATGTATAATGTGTGTGTGTACATGTATGTCTGTGTGTGTGTGTGTATGTCTGTCTGTGTGTGTACATGTATGTCTGTGTGTGTGTGTGTATGTATGTCTGTGTGTGTACATGTATGTCTGTGTGTGTGTGTGTGTATGTATGTCTGTGTGTATGTCTGTCTGTGTGTGTGTGTACATGTATGTCTGTGTGTGTGTGTGTGTATGTCTGTGTGTGTACATGTATGTCTGTGTGTGTGTGTCTGTCTGTGTACATGTATGTCTGTGTGTGTGTGTGTATGTCTGTGTGTGTACATGTATGTCTGTGTGTGTGTGTCTGTCTGTGTACATGTATGTCTGTGTGTGTGTGTGTGTGTATGTCTGTCTGTGTGTGTGTGTACATGTATGTCTGTGTGTGTGTGTTTGTCTGTGTTTGTGTAGGTGGAGCCTGGCCTTGGAGGAGATGGGGACATGAGGAGAAGACCGTGATGGGGAGAGAAGGCATGGGAGAAGGCCATGATGGGAGTGATGGAGAGACGGCAGTGATGGGGTGAAGGCAATGATGGAGAGACAGCAGTGATGGGGTGAAGGCAATGATGGAGAGACAGCAGTGATGGGGTGAAGGCAATGATGGAGAGACAGCAGTGATGGGGTGAAGGCAATGATGGAGAGACAGCAGTGATGGGGTGAAGGCAATGATGGGGAGAAGGGAGTGATGGGGTGAAGGCAATGATGGAGAGACGGCAGTGATGGGGTGAAGGCAATGATGGAGAGACGGCAGTGATGGGGTGAAGGCAATGATGGAGAGACAGCAGTGATGGGGTGAAGGCAATGATGGAGAGAAGGGAGTGATGGGGTGAAGGCAATGATGGGGAGAAGGGAGTGATGGGGTGAAGGCAATGATGGGGAGAAGGGAGTGATGGGGTGAAGGCAATGATGGGGAGAAGGGAGTGATGGGGTGAAGGCAATGATGGGGAGAAGGGAGTGATGAGGTGAAGGCAATGATGGAGAGACGGCAGTGATGGGGTGAAGGCAATGATGGGGAGAAGGGAGTGATGGGGTGAAGGCAATGATGGAGAGACGGCAGTGATGGGGTGAAGGCAATGATGGGGAGAAGGGAGTGATGAGGTGAAGGCAATGATGGAGAGACGGCAGTGATGGGGTGAAGGCTATGATGGGGAGAAGGGAGTGATGGGGTGAAGGCAATGATGGGGAGAAGGGGGTGATGGAGCACTCATTCAAAACCTATGGTGAGTTGAGTCACATTATAAATGTTATTTAATTATAAGTATGCACTGCTACACTACAACCGCGCCCATAGCCCCGCCCCCTTATGATCAAAGCCCCGCCCATGCCACACCTCCATCCCCGCCCTGCCGGGCC
Source organism: Dendrobates tinctorius (assembly GCF_039654945.1). NCBI lineage: Eukaryota > Metazoa > Chordata > Amphibia > Anura > Dendrobatidae > Dendrobates > Dendrobates tinctorius. The sequence goes on from NW_027361738.1 coordinate 30,228,874, forward strand.
ATGGAAGAATGGTCTTGCTTGAAAAAAAGGTTGGGGACTACTGATCTAGATGGCCACGCAAGTAAAAAAAAAATAAAAAAAAAATTATAAAATGATAACGTGACGTCTTCAATCTGATCTTATTACCTAGAAATCTACACTTGTCTTTATATGTAAATGAACGGTTAAGATCTACGGGCCGGACATAGATCTCCCTGAGAATCTGCCTCCAGAGACTTTTTTAAATGAAAGGAGGTGTTACCAGTGTAGATCAGGAGAGCTGACTGTCAGTCATTACATGTCTCACACCAGCAATGCCGCATTTCATTTAAAGTTGTCCACTGCTAGGACAACCCCTTGTCATACCCCACGCTTTGCCCCAATAAGATAAAAAAGCCTATACTCACATCCCGTGCCTGCGCTGCTCCCACGGTGTCAGCACGCGCTCTCTGCAGGGCTCTCATGCGGTTTGACACTGACACACAATCAGCGCTGGCGTCACTGTCCCCACCCTTCATATGAATCGAACATGAAGAGGAAGTCGGAGATCAGCCGCAGCCCGGACTTACTCTTCATGTACAACTCGTATGAAGGCGCGGACAGTGACGCCAGCGCTGATTGTGCACCGGAGACACGTGTCACATCGTACAAGAGCACCAGGACCGCGCGTACCGGCCCCGCGGGAACAATGATGGCACAAGGGGCGAGGATAAGCTTTATGTAATCTCTGTAATCATTCTGCACCAAAATACTATCTGTGCCAACTGTTGGCGGCATAAACTTAAAATGAAGGAAACAATGGTGTAAATTGCTGCTGTTTCACAATACAACTCAGCCTGCAGAAAAACACCAAATATCAGAGCTACAGACAAAAAAAGAAAAAAAAGAGTATAAAAAACAGAAGAGATGCTGAGCAGTGATGAGTGAGCGTGCTGAGGTGTTATCTGGGCATGCTGGAGCGCTAACAGTGACTTCGGTGTGCTGAATAATATGTTCTAGTCCCTGCGGCTGCATGTGTAGGGTCGGTGGGCTGAGCTGGGGGTGGTCCCTCGATATACCGCGCAGAGACAAAACAGAGACAATATGGAGGCAGGTTCTGGGTGCAACAGGTCCAAGTTTATTCCACTCGCCGTCCGCCTGACTGCCTTTGCAGTACACCGCACTTCTCTTCACCTCACAGCCCTCCGTTTCTAGGGCCCGTTATAAATACCATACTTTCACACTAGGGACGTACATGCATATACCGTCCTTCTTCACTGTTTGACGCTCCTCACAGGTCTGTCACTGTGGCCGCCTTAGGCCCGTAAACCAATAGCAATTTTAGTGGTCAGGCGTTGTGTCAAATACTTTGTCCCACACCCGTTGTCTTGTCTCCACTGCGGTTCTTCCTGTCAGGACCACCCCCCTGACGTTCTCTCTCCTCAGTCCCCCTGGTTCGGTTCTCCTCAGAGCGCACAGACTGTCATAGTCCTCCTGTCACCTGTGCTCCTCCTGGGGACTGGAACTTTCTGGAACCCTCCCTCAGTATTTATACCTTTCCTGGTTCCCTGTAACTCCGCCCCCCAAGACCAACAGTATCCTAAGCCCTAAGCTGATGTCAAGTCCTTTGCTCACACTCCTCCATGCCCTCTAATGGTCAACCCAGGTACTGCATGTCCACTACACTTTCCTAGCTGTTTCCCCACTGTAGTAACTGACAACTATCTGAACTGTGCAAACCTTTCCTTCTCTATACTGACAGGTCCGTCCGGTCACCTTCCCTACACTCCCCTTCCTTTGTCCATTGTCGTCCTCGACAATCATCATCCCTGCCTTCGTCGTTCTGAAGCTTCACCTACACTCTGTTATCGGACCAGTTGTTGGGCCAAACCCACTACCTGCGGAGGCCGAACCATACTGGGAGCACCATGCTCTGAGCAGCCTACTGCTACTCACCAGCGCACACGCCACATGACAACGTCTTTCAAATTGGGCTAGGTACACCCATATACTCTCTATGGCGTGTACCTTCCCCTACTCTCCCCTTGTTACCTTCCCTAGTCTGTACGCCATGATCGAGGTCTCACACCTACCAGATCATTGCCAGCCTCCGTCTAACTCCTTCAGGGGTGTCCGTGGCGTCGGGGACCTGACCAAGGACGGCTGTCTTTTCCACATCTTCCACCTCTTGTACCTTTCTTTCAATTACATGTCATGGTCGGCGTCTCGGTCTCCCAGACCCTCTTCACACATAGACCCCTCTTCGGATCTCACACTTCCCGTAGGTCCCTCAGACCTTCCCTTACCCGAGCCTGTTGCATTTTACTTTGGAATATTATACATTAAACAACTTCATAATAGCACAAGTACCCATTTTTTTTTTTTCATTTTCTTTTGCTTCTAAAACCATATAACAATACAACATCACATGTTCTCCTTCCCCCCTTCCTTTGACATTGACACTTCCCCCTTTTTTTTCTGCATCCCTGCCACGTCAGGCAAACTAACTGCAACTTAAAAAATTTTTTCTATAACTTGGACAGAAAACTGTCCTCGTGGTCTGCACAACGGTGCAACGAAATCCTGACTGTCCAGACCATCTCCTGATGGCCGGTAGCAAGGGGCCCCACCGCCATGGAGCTCCTGGGATGCAGGGAGTGTCCATAACAGTCCTCTTTACAGGGGTTCGCCTTCTTCGGGCTCCGCCAGTACTGCCACCGCATAATATCCGCGGGGGCAGTATTCTTTATAATAAGAAGCTAAGTCCCCTTCCTTCAAAGCCCGACCAAGCCGTATGGAGGCCACATTCACATACACCTTCTGGACAGTCTTATCACGGATGAAACTGTACCCCCTGTCAACGTTGGTGTACACCAGCCGCCCCTTCGATCTCTTAGCCGCCCCTTCGATCTCTTAGCCGCCATACCTGCCTCTCCCTTTTCATGCAGCTGTTTCCAAATCACTTGCTCCTGTGCCTTCTTCCCCTTAATAACCTCCGCAACCCAAACGGAGAGTACAGCGCAGGCTCTAGAGTCTGGTGGGCGGGACTTTGCCAAAAAAGCGCGTAGGGCAGAAGCGGCCGATAATATCTGCGGCCCAGCAGCAGCTGGAGCCGGGTGGCGGACGGGAGCAGCTGTGTTTCCGGAGGACTGAGTCACAGGGCCTGTCAAGCAGGCCACAGCCGGTTCTAGCGCCAGCATAGCCGTGTCTTCTGTAACCGAGCTCCACGCTGATGACTCCGGGCGGGATGACTCGCTCAGCTCCGTGTACACCATAGGGCCCTCCGCGGCCAGACCTTCCGATACGCTGGAGGCTGCGTGCCACGGCAGGGTGGTGGGGGCTGCTTGTGAAGCCGCCGGCAGGGCCGGGGGAACTCTCACCTTCCCCGGCCTCCGTCACGTCACCACGCGGCTCTTCCCGCAGTCTCCGCTCCTCAACTCGTTGTCCCGTGGGCCTAGCCTCCAGGCTCAGGGACTCCGCGGGGAAGTTCTCCGCCGGTATCAACGGCGGCCGCTCCTTCTGGCTCCGCACCGGCTCCGCTTCCTACCCGTGGATCTGAAGATGACGTCTTCTGGCGCAGTTAAGTCTCCCGCCGCCATTGCCACTCCAGGCGGCCGATGCCCCGACACCCGCAGCGTCTCATACCGTCCGGTGGGCAGCAATCGAATGGCGCCAAGCAGCCACACCCAAGCTTTTCTTCGGTGTCACTCCCTCTGTGGGGTGGGGCGTCGGCAGGCCTCTCCAACCACCTGTCAGGGTCCAATATATGGAAGCGTCTGTCTCCGGGCACATACCGCTTCCCTTTGGGGTATGTTGGAGGGGGTCCCAGTCCATTCTGAACAACTGCGAACACCCGGACCTCTCCTCTACGCTGAAGCAATACCGCCATACTGCACAGTACCTGGTACCGCCCCAGATCCTCTGCTGGCCACACAGATCCGCCACAGCGCTCCCCATTTGTATTCCACAGGTGATTGTAATCCAAGCAGAGTAGTCCAAGTCTTTTTCCATTCTTTGAGGCAGGTCTGCCGCAGAAGATGACGTATTAGCGGCGTTGATCCTGCCGACTACGCCAAGTGTAGGGTCGGTGGGCCGAGCTGGGGGGTGGTCCCTCGATATACCGCGCAGAGACAAAACAGAGACAAGATGGAGGCAGGTTCTGGGTGCAACAGGTCCAAGTTTATTCCACTCGCCGTCCGCCTGACGGCCTCTGCAGTACACCGCACTTCACCTCACGGCCCATTTCTAGGGCCAGTTATACACACCGTACTTTCACACTAGGGACGTACATGCACGTACCGTCCCTTCTTCACTGTTTGACGCTCCTGACAGGTCCGTCTCTGTGGCCGCCTTAGGCCCGTAAACCAACAGCAATTTTACTGGTCAGGCGACGTGTCAAATACGGTGTCCCACACCCGGTGTCTCGTCTCCACTGCAGTACTTTCCTGTCAGGACCACCCCCCCGACGTTCTCTCTCCTCAGTCCCCGTGGTTCGGTTCTCCTCAGAGCGCACAGACTGTTGTAGTCCTCCTGTCACCTGAGCTCCCCCTGGGGACTGGAACTTTCTGGACTGGAACCCTCCCTCAGTATTTATACCTTTCCTGGTTCCCTGTAACTCCGCCCCCCATGATCAATGGTTTCCTAAGGCCTCTTTCACACTTCCGTTTTTTCTTGTCAGTTAAAAGCCGCCAAAATGTCGGAAAGCGGATCCGTTTGTAACTGATGCAAACGGATGCCATCGGACCGTTTTTTTGACGGATCCGTTGAAGGGAGAATTTTAAAGGAACCGCAGGAGAGAGAGAGAGAGAGATCGATCCCCGGCAGACTTCCTTTCTCCGGGCATGCGCACTGTAAAATTCGGATCCTACAGCAAAAAAAACGTTGCAGGGTCCGTCCAGGCATTACCGGCGGATGCAAACATTTTGGCGGATCCGCAAAAAAACGGATCCAACGGATAGCCATCTGTCAAGATCCGCCGGTAATGCAACTCAATGGGGAAAAAACGGATCCGACAAAAAAAATTGCGGATCCGTTTTTTTCAAAAACTGGTGGATTTTGACTGATGGTCAAAAGCGGAAGTGTGAAAGAGACCTAAGGGTATGTGCACACGCTGCGGATTCTGCTGCGTTGTACAGTACCTTTATTTCCTATGGAAATAAAAAAAAGCTGTGCACATGCTGCGGATTTTTCCGCGCGGTTTTGCTGCGGTTTACAATCCGCAGCATGTCAATTGTTTGGTGCAGAAACGCTGCGGTTTTACACCTCATCCATTATGAGGTGTAAAACCGCAGGGCAAAACCGCAGAAAAAACACAAGATAATCCGCAGAAAAACCGCAGCACTTTGTCCTGCGGATTTCCTGCGGTTTTCTCTACAAAATCCGCAGAGACTAAAAACTACGTGGGAACATAGCCTAAGCCCTAAGCTGATGTCAAGTCCTTTGCTCACACTCCTCCCTGCCCTCTAATGGTCAACCCAGGTACTGCACGTCCACTACACTTTCCTAGCTGTTTCCCCACTGTAGTAACTGACAACTATCTGAACTGTGCAAACCTTTCCTTCTCTATACTGACAGGTCCGTCCGGTCACCTTCCCTACACATGTCTCGTGACAGCGGTGACACATGTACGGGTATGTTCCCACGGTCAGTGGACGCTGTGTACATCCGCAGCGTCCAGATGTTACAGCACAGTGGAGGGGGTGTCATCATATCCCACGCCCACTATGCGGGCAGACGCCTCCGGCTTCCATGTGGAGCATCTCTCCCGCCCGCAGCATGTCTATATATGTAGCGGAGACGCTCTGTCTCCACAGGATAAATCTCACCCGTACAATGTAATGGGAGCCGTGATCCCGCACGGTTCAGTGATCACATGTGGAATCAGCGGCGTTCAGAAGCCGGCAGCGCTGTGGATGGAGCGGACATGTGCTGCCAATACTGACCGTGGGAACATCCCGAGGAGTGACTGACAATCCCTGCATGTGCCGCTGCTGTCAATCAGCCACGAGACATGCAGCCGCGGGGACCAGAGCATAGTATTCGAGCACGCCGGGCACTATGAGCACTCGAGCATGCCCAGATAACACTTCATCCGGCCCCGCTCACTCATCACTGATTCCACGGTGTCGACGTTGCGCTTTTTTACTTCTCTCCTATAAACCGACACAGAACACACCCCAGACAGACACCATAACGATCTATGGCCCCTCTGCTCCGTCCTGACAGGAGGGGGCGCTGCAGTAAGGCAGAGGGTGAGAGGGGAGCTCGTACTGACGTCACTGGGAACTAGGGGGTGACACATACACTGTACCCTGCTCGGACCGGTCACTCCCACACGTGAGCGCGGACACGAGGCCACGTGACTCCGCCCTGATTCACTGTGGCCGCAGTTTCGGCGTTAACCCCTCCGTGCCTGTTGAGGTCCCCGGATGCCATGAGGAGCGCGCACAGAGCAGAGACCCGGATGCAGGCCGCAGCCCACGCGTCTATGACAGGGCCTCCCTCAACAGGGGTAACGGCGCACACTCTCCGCCAGGGGGCGGCTTTCTCACCTGGCTCGGCTCTTTTTCGCTCGTATAAATACAGCGCGGCTAGGAGGACGATGTGCTCAGTGTAGCCCCCAGCACGAAACCCCCCAGAAAGCGGCGGCTTATAATCCTGTAGGAAATATGTCCTGACATCTTCACGTAGTTGTAAAAGAGGAATGAACCGGAGCCGCCACCTGCTGGCCGGGAACAGTACAGCACTTGATTTGGAACCCAAGGCGTGCTACCAGCGACATCTTGCGGCCAGACTTGTTTATTGCATGTGAATAAATTGTATGTAGACGGGCGCCACCTACTGGCGCGGAATAAGACTGCTGCTGTGCTGGTGATCGGACATGAGGCGTCACATATCTGAGCTGTGATTTGGGGTCACCTCAGGAGTCAGGTATAGGTGTAAGCAGGGCCGGACTGGGGCGAGAATTCAGCCGCGGCATTGTAGGTGCACAGGCCACGTGTGGGATGAATGTGAGACATCTCCGTGCACTTGTAGGTTGTAAGAAGTGAGGTTGGAGTAACACGACTCTATGGCCGGGGTCAGACTTGTGAGAAACTCGGACGAGCCTCGCATCAATACCCGGCACTGCCGCCGGCACTCGGGACCGGAGTGAGCGCTGCATGTATTTCTATGTGGCTGAGCGCTCCGGGCCGAGTGCCGGCGGCAGTGCCGGGTGTTAATGTGTGAGGCTCGTCCGAGTTTCTCACTTGTCTGACCCCGGCCTATAACACGGTCGCAGGTGGTCCAGTATCACAGCTCCGTCCTATTGCCGCCACTTTACCTACATATACCGGGGTCTCGTAGATAATGATGAGGACGCTGCGCTCTCCATGGTGCTGGGGGTCTTCATACAGCTCACGGGCCGGGATGTAGATACCCCCGGAGCTAATGCTGATGACCCATGCTACAGACAGCGATCAGTCTCAAGTCCCCAATCATCACTTTTAACCCTTTAGAGACTTAACAATTTTCTGTTTTTTGCGTTTTCCTTTTTTTCCTCCCCTTCTCCCCAGAGTCATAACTTTTTTCTTTTTCCGCCAATACACCCACATGAGGGCTTGGTTTTTGCAGAACAAGTTGTACTTTTGAATGACACCATTGATTTTACGATATAGCGTATTGGAAAATGGGGAAAAATTCTAAGTGCAGTGAAATTCTAAAAAAAAAGAGTGCAATTCCACAGCTATTTGGATTTTTTTAAAATTTACCATGTTCATTAAATGATAAATCTGACCCGCCTTTATGATTCTCCAGGTCGTCACGTGTTCTCAGATACCAAACATGTCTAGTGGTGAAAAAAAAAAAAAAAAGCAAAGATTATAAGAAAAGAAAGGCGCCATTTTCCGAGATCTGGAGCGTCTCCGTTTTTTGTGATTTGGGTCAGGGCTTCTTTTTTGCTGCTGACGTTTTATTGATACCATTTCGGGGTAGATACGATCACATTTTATTGCAATGTTGCGGCAACCAAAAAAGTTATTTGGGCGTTTTGATTTTTTTTCTCGTTACGTCATTTACCGATCGGATGAATTTACTTTATATATTGATATTTTGGGCGATTCTGAACTCGGCTATAACAAATATGTGCATTTTTTTATTTACTTTTTAATGTTTTATTTTGAATCGGGCAAAAGGGGGGAGATTTGAACTTTTATATTTTTTAGCCCACCATATGTAGCAAATATCATCATCTATGAACGTCGGCCACGGGCCAGCGTTCATATTAGCTTCACAATGACAAGCACGGGAGTCTCCTGCAGACATCCGGCTGTTGTGACAACCCATTGGCACCCCACGATCATGTGACAGGAATGCCAAAAGGCGGCTCTTGTGACACGCTTCCGGTTAGCGCGAGTTAAATGCCGCTGTAAGAGGTTGACGGCGACATTGATTACCAGCCATGGGTGGATCGTGAATCCACTCACTGCTGTTAGATGCACATGACAGCTGATCAGATCAGTAGTCATGTGCAGGGAAAGCTGCGGGCTCCGGCACAGAGACACCATCTTGGAAGTATCTATATGTCCAAGGCCGTCAAGGGGTTAAAGGCCAATGTAATTTAATAGAATATAATAATGGAATGCATGTAAGCCACCGCACAAATAAAAGAAACCCCAGAGTGGTGCTTTACTGCAGCTTACCAATAGATATAAGGGACATGTTATCATTATTCTCTCAGTACAATACTGCAGCTTATGGAGAGAGTCCACTGTGACTGTGAAAATGTTTTTTAGCTCCACGTTTTGCATCTTCATAAGGGTAACGGGAGACATTGCACCATACAATTTGCTGTGCAATTTCTCCTGAGCGTGCCGATGCCCCAACGGGCATTAGAGGATCCCGGCTGGTAATGAAGCTCTACACATGATGCACCTCCTGCAATGTCTGGGGGCTCCTTAGGATGGGAAAGTGCCTTTACTGGTAACTTTATGATCTCTAATATATGGATTCATTTAATTTACACTATATGTCTTATAATATACTGATACACGTGTGTGTACATTCTGTATATACAGTATATCCCTTGCATTGTTTTTTTCTTATACCCTCCATAACCACTAGGGGGCAGGATTGTACTATTTTTTGGCTCCCAGGGCTAATGTTGTGTATCCCTGTGTCTGTACTCCACATTGATCAGTTTATTTCCTATTTTTCTAACATGTCATGCAATGTGCACCATTTTATTTATATACCAGTCGTTTCATTCTGCAGTATATTTCCTTTTTTAATTGTTTTATGTATTTTTGTTGAAATGGAGATATTTGATTATAAATGCTTTTCATGGGAGTATTTTTTGTAGGTTTTCTTATACTCTTCTCTTTGTGGGAATGCAGCTCCCTCAGAGCAGTATCTGTACGGCGCGTGTTGGCAAGAGGTTAAAGGAGCTGTCCTGCCTAAAATGTAAAGTCTGCAGTCACTCTGTGTGACTGCAGACTTATGAATCCCTCAAGTGCAGCGCTGTGCGCCGTAAGGATTTGCGCGTTTCTGAGCCGGTAGTGGCGGTGATGTATAAGATATGCATACTCCCGGCCAGAGCCCGTCTAGTGGGCATAACCCTACCTTTTTATCCTTTGCTCCTAGTGGCCAATTACCAAACTCCAACTTTCCCTAGCTGATACATTCTACCTCCAACATCTACATGTAATGGTTACAGCACATATACATTTGTCCTATACACTCAAACAGGTCCAAGTCTTAGTCCACCCTCCTACATACCCCCTTCCTGTGACCATTGTCGTCCCCGACAATCCCTTACCTTTCTTTTTTTGTACTTCCCCAAATTGCTTTTGTCTGTGTGGCCGGTTGCCGAGCAGAGCCCGGAGCACTTTAGCTCTACATGGGGTGCTGGGCAGAGCCTGGAGCAGTTAAGCTCCGAGTAGCTGACGGCTACTCGCAGGCGCTTGCGCCTATATGACAATTTCCATTTTATTGGGGGTAGGACCACCCGGACTCCTCAACGCGTGCTTTCCCCCACTTTTCTTATGCTTCCAGAATCGTTTTTAGTTCTAGGGGCGGAATGACCGAGGCTGCCATGGAGGCTACCAGGTAATTGTTCCCCCCTCCTGTTTTTGGGATATTTCCCACCGAGGACCTAATCAGTGGACCGCTGTCTGCACCAAGTCATAAACCATCATATGAAACTTTCAAATGCTTTCTTTTACATTTTGTCATGGCAGGCATTTCACATTTTCCTATATATCTACATTTTTAACATTTTCATCTATAACATTTTTAATATTTGCAACATTTTAAATATGTATATTTTCAACATCTTCCATCATTTTCAAACATTTGGCAACAGTGCTCTCCCTTCCTGTGCGGGAAGCACTCCGTACATCCCTGCCACGTCAGGAGACAGGGTTTCTTACCCTGAGGGGATGCAGAACAGTCCCCATGCTGTGCAACCGTGCACGGTAGTCCCAGCAGTCCGTTTCCTTCAGCGGTGCTCGGGGCCGTCTCCTGGTGGCTGATTTTTTTCAGCCGGTAAAAAGGAACTCCACTGCCGTGGAGCCCTCAGGATGACTGGCAGTCTCAGATTGTGCATACGTGCACTCACTAGAAGGGCAAGAAGGGGCCACGGAGAGTTCCGCAGCTCGCATCCCGTGCCGTGTCTCTACGGGAGACCCGAACCCTGGCACGGGCCGAAGAGGACTCTGCAGCCGAAGAGCGCCCAACCCGTGAAGGATAAACGGGCAGAGACGACCTCAGCTGCCTCTGCACGGGGACCGACATTTTCTCCGGAGGGCTTGGTGGTCTCAGGGGACGCCAGGCGGGAGTGCGGGTGCTCAGTGACATGGACCTTGGGCCCCGTATCCCCGCAGTGGGACAGCATTGGGGCTGCGTGGTCCGCCACCGGCTGAGGTAGAGATGCACTCACCCCCTTTGATGTTGCAGTTCCGCTCCGTCCGGCCCTCATCTCCTGCAGGTACTGCTGCATGCTGGAGGCCGGGGTCTCCATCGGTTCCTCGATTTTCTCCTCCTGAGTTGTCCCCGCTGTCTCGCCGTCACTTCCGTTGCCGCCGTCTCGGGTGCGCTGGGGTTCACCTTCCGCCTGCCGCCCAGCAGGAACAGCTCCCAGGTCTTTCAGTTCCTCTAGCTGCAGAGTGGCTTCCACTTCCCACGCTGTCTCTGGTGTGGACCGTGAAGAGTGCGGACGCATCTCCGCTGGGCGATCCGGCTCCGGGACATCAGGCGCAGATGTCGGGGACTCCATATGCGGCAGGTCTTCAAAACAGATGAGTGCTTGCTGCTTTTGTAACTGCTCCCAGATCCGCAGGTCCTGCTGTTGGTGATTCCACCTCCCGCTGTAGTCCTTCAGAGTGCCCGGCTTTCCTGCCGCGGCACCCAGCTTTCCCAGCCGCATCACTCCCGTTCCAGGGTGGGGATCTCGCCGGTCTCTCCACCCATTTTCCAGCATTCCATGGGGAGGACGCTTGTCACTCGGCGTATACGTGGACCGTGAAGAGTGCAGACGCATCTCTGCTTGGTGATCCGGCTCCGGGACAGCAGGCGCAGATGTCGAGGACTCCATCTGCGGCAGGTCTCCAGGACAGCTGAGAGCTTGCTGCTTTTGTGATGGCTCCCAGGTCATGCTGTAGCCCTTTAGCGTGGGAGGGTACCGAGCTTTCCAGCAGCGGCATCCAGCTTTCTCAGCAGTGTTCCAGGGGCGGGCTCGGCTTAGCTGCCCCTGATAGTCCAATGCGGCAGCAAACTCCTGCGATTCTTTCAGGCGCTTATATGCCACAGCCATTTCTGTAAAGTCCTTTTTCCTCTGATTAAATCCCGCAATCACAATCATAGTCCAATTTGTAATCCACAGCGGTAAATCTTCAACCTGTTCAGCTTGGATCCTTTGGATCTTCGGCGCGCTCTTACCGCTGCCGTTGGTGTATTGGCGGTGGTGATCCTGCCAACTACGCCAATTGTAGGTATGTGTACCAACTGGGGGGTGGTCCCTTTGTGCCGCGAACAAACTGGAGACAGAAACCAATGTACGTTCAACAGGTCTTCTTTATTGGTCGTCCTCCCGACGACCACAGCAGCACGACAGCTTCCGTACACACAGGCCCGGGTACCTTTCACTTCCTTCTCTTTCATGAAATTGATGTCCCTCGCAGCTCTATCACTGTGGCTGCCCTAGGCCTACCACCACAACGCTTCTCCTGTCCGAGTCCGTCCGTCTGGTACCCCTGGACTTCCTATGTCCTGCGGCTCTCCTGTCAGGGCCACCCCTCTGACCGTTTCGCCTTCCAGTCCTTCCTGGAGTTGTTCCGCTCTGTCTCTTCCGCCTTCAGTCTCCTTCTCTGCTGAACTCATCCTCCTGGACTGGCTCCCTTCTGGAACTCTCTCTGCCGCTTTATTCCCCTCCGAGGGAATTTCCCTCTAGAGCCCCTGTAACTCCGCCCACCATGACTACCCGGTTTCCTAGCCTTAAGCTGTTAAGCCCTTTCCTCACTGTTCTCTGCCTCCATCTTGTGGCCAATCTCTAGTACTGCACCGTCTCCTTTTCCTGCTGTTCTTGGTCTCCCTCTAGTGGTCAAAACCCAGTACTTTACCATCTTTCACTGTCTCTAGCTGTCTCCCCGCATACATATTCATCAGTTCACGTCAAGCACTTTTACGGTACATTTTGCATTCACCTTCCTACTGCAGACAGGTCAACAGGTCAGTCCACTTCCATACACATACATGGATAGGGATGGAGCCATGCATACAACGATAGGGATGGGGCCATACATACATACATTGATGGGGATGGGGCCATGCATACAAGGATGAGGATGGAGCCATGTATGCAATGATGGGGATGGTGCCATGCATACAAGGTTGGGGATGGAGCCATGTATGCAATGATGGGGATGAGGCCATGCATACAAGGATGGGGGTGGTGCTATGCATACAAGGATGGGGATGGGGCCAAGTATGCAATGATGGGGATGGTGCCATGCATACAAGGATGGGGGTGGTGCTATGCATACAAGGATGGGGATGGTGCCATGAATGCAATGATGGTAATGAGGAGGCCGTGCATACCAGGATGAGGGGACAACGCATACCAGGCTTATACTTGAGTCAATAAGGTTTCCCAGATTTTTTAGATAAAATTAGGTGCTTCGGCTTATACTCGGGTCGGCTTATACTCGACTATATATGGGTAATTAAAAAAGAAAATAATATTTTTTGGAGAATAAAAAACAATGATAAAAAGTAATAAAAAAATAAGAATTAGAAATTGGAAAAATATTGTTCCATGGTACCCAAGGTCACTCTCCAGCAACATTCTAGTTGTACCAACAAGCGTTCTACATCACCCCCCTAATGCCACAGTGGAGCCAGTAAATGCCTCGCACCTTAAAACCAGTAGACTCTCAGCTATGTCAGGAGGTGAAGTGCCTTGGGATGGTCTTGAGCAGGAAGATGTCATCAATCTCATGTGCTGCTTGGATATCTGTGACATGCTGTCTGGTCTGTACAGTGGGGAAAAAAGTATTTAGCCAGCCACCAATTGTGCAAGTTCTCTCACTTAAAAAGATGAGAGAGGCCTGTAATTGACATCATAGGTAGACCACAACTATGAGAGTCTACCTCTACATTACATTGATGTAATGTATTACAGGGTTATTTATTTGACCTCTTCCTATAGCCTATTATGCTATTATGTTATGTATAAATTTTGGTGATGCCATTTTATGTTTCATGTGTACACCCATTTTTTTAATAAAGGGTATTTTATCTCACTTTTTTGCGTGTAGCCATATTTTATTACACGTATTTGATCCCTGCCAGTTTCAACTTCCATCCTACTTAGTGTGCATTGTGGTTTTTTTCCAAATCAGACAAGGTGATTTTCTGGATTTGTTTTCTCATTTTGCCTCTCATAGTTGTCGTCTACCTATGAGGTCAATTACAGGCCTCGCTCATCTTTTTAAGTGGGAGAACTTGCAAAATTGGTGGCTGACTAAATACTTTTTTCCCCACTGTATATACCCAGAAAATGAAACCTATATAAATCAAATAACATGTACATGTGGCATAGTAAATAACGAGTAGTGCCACATGACATATAACTTGTGATTTTAAATAGTTTTCATCTGCAGAATAAAATGTTAAGGACCTAATGATGTTTTTACATGCATTAGTCTGGTTGCAGTAGCGTAGCTACCGGGGGGGGCAGAGGAAGCGGCGACCCCGGGCCCCGGCTCTAGAGGGGGCCCACCTGGAGCTACGCTACAGTAACTGTATCGGCATGCACAGCGCACCGATACAGTTACATTCTGCGGCAGAGCAAGGAGAATCGATCTCCCTGCTCTGCCGCCCGGCCGCTATGGGCAGGTAGGGTGGGCCCGTTGCCGATACAGCTTACCTCCCATCATTCCCCTCTTGCTGACAGCGGGTGCGATGACATCACTGCTCGGCGCCCGCTGTCAGGAGATGAGCTGGAGCAGTGCAGGAGCCGGGAGCAAGAGAGGTGAGTATTAGATTTATTTTTTTATATGGGGGTGCATTATACTACAGTCTGCCTAGTGGGGGCTTCCTTATACTACAGTCTGCCCATAGGAGATGGGGAGGCTGCCTTATACTACAGTCTGCCTATAGGGGATGGGGTGCTGCCTTATATTACAGTCTGCCTATAGGGGATGGGGGGCTGCCTTATACTACAGCCTGCCTACAGGGTGGGGGTGCTGCCTTATATTACAGTCTAACTGTAGGGTGTGGGCTGCCTTATACTACAATCCACATAGAAGAAAAGGTCGCACTCAACGAGTCACGTAAATTTTCACAGGTTTATTGACACATGCAACACGTCAGGCCGGGGGAGGGTCCCGTTGAAGCGCTCAAACAGCGCGAAAGGGCCGTGGTCAGTCTTTTCCGCACTCCTATGTCACTCCCCTGGCCTGACATGTGTTGCATGTGTCAATAAACCTGTGAAAATTTACGTGACTCATTGAGTGCGACTTTTTCTTCTATGTGGATTCCAAGGATTGCCTTTTTAAGGTCGGGCACCCGAGATTCCCAGCTGTCAGTTTCCTGCATGCCGCACGCCATCTGAGCTTCTACGGTAACAGCGGTGCTGTCCGCGTTTGTTTCTTTTGATTTCACATGCCTTATACTACAGTCTGCCTTAGTAAGATTAAAATTGACAAATCACCAGGCCCTGATGGCATTCACCCTCGGGTATTAAGGGAGTTAAGTAATGTGATAGACAGGCCTCTATTCCTTATATTTAAAGACTCTATAGAAACAGGGTCTGTTCCTTTTGATTGGTGGCAAGCAAATGTGGTACCAATATTCAAAAAGGGGTGTAAAAGGGAACCTGGAAACTATAGGCCTGTAAGCTTAACATCTGTTGTGGGTAAAATTTTTGAAGGGTTTCTATGGGATACCATTATGGAATATCTCAATGTTAATAAATGTTTAACTCCATATCAACATGGATTTATGAAGGATCACTCCTGTCAAACTAATCTGATCAGCTTCTATGAGGATGTAAGCTCTCAAATGGACCAAGGAGAATCATTGGATGTCATTTATCTCGACTTCTCTAAAGCATTTGACACTGTCCCACATAAGATTGGTAAGTAAAATGAGAAAGCTTGGGCTAAGGGAAAATGTGTGTAGATGGGTAGGTAGCTGGCTTAAAACAAAGAGTGGTTATTAATGGGGCATACTCAGATTGGGCCAGAGTTACTAGTGGGGTACCACAGGGTTCTGTATTGGGTCCCCTACTATTTAATATATTTATTAATGATCTAGTGGATGGCTTACTCCGTAAAATATCAGTATTTGCAGATGATACAAAACTATGTAAGGTAGTTAACACAAAGGAGGACAGTTTGCAACTACAGACAGATTTGAGTAAATTGGAGAATTGGGCTGAAAAATGGCAAATGAGGTTTAACACAGATAAGTGTAAGGTTATGCACATGGGAAGGAGAAATAGATGCTACAATTACTTACTAAATGGGAAACTGCTGGGGAAATCAGACATGGAAAAAGACTTAGGCATCTTAGTCAAGGATCAACAATGCAGAACAGCTGCACTAAAAATAGGCTGAACTAGATGGACATAAGGTCTTCCTTCAGCCTTCAAAACTATGTTACTATAGGGGATGGTTAGGCAGCCTTATACTATAGTCTGCCTATAGGGGATTGGGAGGCTGCCTTATACTATAGTCTGCCTATAGGGGATTGGGAGGCTGCCTTATACTACAGTCTGTCTATTGGGAATTGGGAGGCTGCCTTATACTACAGTCTGCCTATAGGGGATGGGAGGCTGCCTTATACTACAGTCTGCCTATGGGGTATTGGGGGGCTGCCTTATACTACAGTCTGCTTATAGGAGATGGGGAGCTGCCTTATAATACAGTCGGCCTATAGGGTGGGGGTGCTGCCTTATATTACAGTCTGCCTATAGGGGATGGGGGGGCTGCCTTATACTACAGTCTGCCTATGTACGAAGTACATTTGATCAAAGTATGAGGCAGTTATAACATGGATGAATGTGACACGCATCTCTATTCTCTTCATACAGGTAACCAGCTTTTTCAATCTCTGCTCTGAATCAACTCCTGTGTGTCTCCACTCCATTCCATGTCAGCAAGCAGTTAATCCTGAATGCTACATATGTGTTTTCAACTATGCAAGCTTATATCTGGAATATAGTTATTTCAACTTACTCTGCTTGTCCCCTTATGCTGTGAGGTCAAGAAACTTTTCAAAGTGGTTTATGATGCATGTAGGCCTGGACATTGGTTTATCTGAGCCCAACATTTATTGTGCCCTGCTGTCTTCGTTTAGTTTGATTAACGAGAAGAGAGAGAGCAAAAAAAGAAAAGATCTAAGCCTTAGCCTCCTATATATTCAGACATAGCTTGGGAAAGGCATTTATGCAGGGGGCATTTATGCACATTTAATCGAAGTACATTTGATCAAAGTATGAGGCAGTTATAACATGGCAGTTAGACAGGGTAGGAGACAGGTAAGACATTTAAAGACATCTATTTCCTGCACATTTGGATTACAACAAATATATACGATATGCACTTGTGTAATTTATATCCTGGCCGCTGCATTCACACACATCCACTGCCATGGCATTAACTCTCTACACTCCATCCATATCGGCCCCTCACTCCTTTCCTCTCCTATGTATAGCACGCACGCTCTTTTCACATTGCTAAATTGCACAGATCCATTTAGTCCCACCATTCAACATCAGAGACGCTCTCACAAATCACTTAACCATCTGCTCACTCTTTCTATCCTCCTCCTAGTCGCAGGAGACATTGCTCCCAACCCTGGTCCCCCATGTTATAGAAAGTCAAACCCCCACCTGCAACACTCAGAAACCCCTCTAATCTTATTAATGTTCCCTGCATGCCATCTGTCTCTTAATTGTGCCGTTTGGAATTTTCACTCAGTGTGTAACAAACTCTCCTTCATCCATGACTTCTTCCTTTCGAATTCTCTTAACCTTCTGGCTCTTACTGAAACCTGGATCCTACTGAAACCTGGATCCAGCAGTCAGACACTACCGCTGCTGCTGCTCTTTCATATGATGGACTACACTTCTCTCATACTCCAAGATCAGACAATAGAGCAGTTGGAGGCGTTGGTCTGCTCCTATCACCCAAATGTGCCTTTCAGGTTATCCCTCAAGTACTCTCACTTGTCTTCCCTTCTTTTGAGGTCCATGCCGTCAGACTCTACACCCCCTTCTCCATGCGAGTGGCGGTGGTATATAGTCCTTCCGGCCCCTCCCATCAGTTCCTGGATCATTTTGGCACTTGGCTTCCACATGTTCTCTCCTGTGACATCCCTACCCTCATCATGGGCGATTTCAACATCCCCATTGCTCTTCCCCTCTCCCCATCTGCTACTCACCTTTTATCTCTAACCTCCTCGTTTGGCCTTTCACAGCTTACTAATTCTCCAACGCATGAAGATGGAAACTCCCTCGACTTGGTCTTCTCTCGGCTTTGTGCAGTGGATGATTTTGTAAACTCCCCTCTCCCTCTCTCTGACCACAACCTTCTTTCATTCTCTATCAAGAACTGCCAGGCCACTCAGGTCACCCCCACTGTCCATACTTATAGAAACATACAGGCCATTAACACCCAGAAACTTATGAAGAACTTGCAGTCTTCATTGGCCCCTATCTCCTCCCTCTCATGTCCTGATTCTGCATTGAAGCATTACAATGAAAAACTTCAAAGTGCCCTGGATGAATTTGCACCCTCTATATATAGAATACCACAACACAGATGGCGACAACCCTAGCACACCCTGCAAACACGTTTCCTGCAGCGGTGCTCCAGGTGCGCCAAACGTCTGTGGAGAAAATCCAATCTACACGAAAATTTCATCCATTATAAGTTTATGCTTAGAACATACAACACTGTCCTTCACCTCTCCAAACAAACCTATTTCAACACCCTCGTCACCTCACTGTCCAATAACCCTAAACGTCTCTTTGACACTTTTTATTCTCTACTCAACCCAAGAGTACAGGCCCCAACCACGGAGCTTCGAGCTGACGATCTGGCCAATTATTTGAAAGAAAAAATTGAGCAGATCCGACAGGAAATTATCTCCCAATCACCTCATAGCATGCACTGTCCTCCCTCCTCCACTGCATCTAGCTCACTCTCTGATTTTGAACCAGTCACAGAAGAAGTAAGCAGGCTCCTTGCATCTTCTCGTCCAACCACTTGTACCAGTGACCCATTTCCATCACATCTCCAGTCCCTTTCCCCTGCTGTCACCACTCACCTAACTAAAATATTTAACCTCTCTCTCTTCTGGTATCTTTCCCTCATTTAAGCATGCCATCATACATCCACTACTTAAAAGACCATCCCTCGACCAAAACTGTGCCGCTATCTATAGACCTGTCTCTAATCTTCCCTTCATCTCTAAACTCCTGGAACGCCTGGTCCACTGCCGTCTTATCCGCTATCTCTCTGATAACTTTCTTCTCGACCCTCTCCAATCCGGTTTCTGCTCTTTACAATCTACTGAAACTGCCCTCACTAAAGTCTCTAATGATCTACTAACAGCTAAATCAAATGGTCATTACTCTATGCTAACTCTCTTGGATCTCTCTGCAGCATTCAACGCTGTGGATCATCAGCTCCTCCTCACTATGCTCCGTTGCATTGGCCTCAAGGACACCGTTCTCTCCTGGTTCTCCTCCTATCTCTCTGACCGCTCCTTTACTCTATCTCTTGCTGGTTCCTCCTCTCATATTTCCATTTCTGTTGGGGTTCCTCGAGGATCAGTCCTAGGCCCCCTCCTCTTCTCTTTGTACACTGCCCCTATTGGTGAAACAATCAGTAGATTTGGTTTCCAGTACAATCTCTATGCTGATGACAACCAATTATACGCTTCTCCGGACATCACGCCTGCCTTTCTAGAAAACACCAGCGATTGTCTAAATGCTGTGTCTAACATCATGTCATCACTATATCTGAAACTGAACCTGTCAAAGACTGAACTCCTTGTGTTTCCTCCCGCTACTAATGTACCTATACCCGACATTGCCATTTCCGTGTGTGGTTCCACTATTACTCCCCAGCAACATGCCCGCTGTCTTGGGGTCATACTTGACGCCGAGCTTTCCTTTGCTCCCCATATCTGATCATTGGCTCGCTCTTGTTATCTGCATCTCAAAAACATTTCTAGAATTTGACCTTTTCTTACTTTTGACTCCGCAAAAACTCTTACTGTTTCTCGTATTCATTCTCGTCTGGACAATTGTAACTCTCTTCTAATCAGTCTCTCTCTTACCAAACTCTCCCCCCTACAATCTGTCTTGAATGCTGCAGCCAGGATCATATTCCTCGTCAATCGTCACACCGATGCCTCTACCTTGTGCCAGTCATTACACTGGCTACCCATCCACTCCAGAATTCAGTATAAACTTATTACCCTCACCCACAAAGCCCTCCATGGCTCAGCACCACCCTACATCTCCTCCCTTGTTTCAGTATACCACCCTACCAGCGCCCTCCGTTCTGCTGATGTCCTGAGGTTAGCATCCTCAATAATCATAACCTCCCACTCCCGTCTCCAAGACTATACATGTGCTGCGCCAATTCTTTGGAGTGCACTTCCCAGGTCAATACGATTAGTCCCCAATCCATAAAATTTTAAGCGTGCCCTGTAAACGCATTTATTCAGATTGGCCTACCGCCTCAACATATTAACCTATCCCTGTGTGGCACAGCCAAAAGTTTTACCATAACCAGGTTCCACGCATCATGTTCCCACATGCTTTATACATCTATTAGCCCTCTGTGTCTGTACTGTTACACACTTAACATTATGGCTGGTCCAAACAATCAGGGCAACTGTTACCACCCACCTTTCGTGTCTCCCTTTTTCCTCATAGATTGTAAGCTTGCGAGCAGGGCCCTCATTCCTCTTGGTATCTGTTATGATCTGTGTGATTATTGTTATGCTGTAATGTCTATCGTCTGTACAAATCCCCTCTGAAATGTAAAGTGCTGCGGAATATGTTGGCGCTATAGAAATAAAATGTATTATTATTATTATTATTATGGGGGAGTGCTGCCTTACATTACAGTCTGCTTATTGGGGGCTGCAATATACTATACTACGTATATTGAGGACTATCTGGTGTGTTATACTATATGGAGGCTGTCTAGGGGGCCATCATACAGTGTGTAGATTATAGTAAGGGGGCCATCATACAATGTGGATTTTTCAGTGAGGGGACCATCATACAGTGTTGGAGCCATCATTGGGGGATACTAAGGGGTCAGTATATATACAGTGAGGGGGCATTATATTGTGTATAGGGGAGCGGTACAGGGGGTATACTCAGGATTTTATTAAATGTAAAGTGGGCACTTATTGTTATAGGGGAACTCAGGTTACTGTGACTGTCAAATGGGGCACACAGAGGGCATTATTACCTTCTAGGGGACAAAATGTAGGCACTGTTTTCTAGGTCACTTGCACCCGGCATTACTGTATTATAGAGGGATGCTTTAGAATTTAGAGGGCACACAGAACCACACAATAGGTGCAGTAATAGGGACACATACAGCAGCAGCGGCTCAGCATTGGGGTATCGGGTGCAGTAATAGGGACACATACGGCAGCAGCGGCTCAGCATTGGGGTATCAGGTGC
This sequence comes from Dendrobates tinctorius, assembly GCF_039654945.1. Lineage (NCBI taxonomy): Eukaryota > Metazoa > Chordata > Amphibia > Anura > Dendrobatidae > Dendrobates > Dendrobates tinctorius. Next base: position 30,250,028 of record NW_027361738.1, read on the forward strand.
AGTAATAGGGACACATACGGCAGCAGCGGCTCAGCATTGGGGTATCAGGTGCAGTAATAGGGACACATACAGCAGCAGTGGCTCAGCATTGGGGTATCAGGTGCAGTAATAGGGACACATACGGCAGCAGCGGCTCAGCATTGGGGTATCAGGTGCAGTAATAGGGACACATACGGCAGCAGCGGCTCAGCAGGATGAGGGGTTTGTGCAGGTTGGGGATACATGGTGATGGGGCTGGAATATTAGAAGTGAAACGTGTCAAATATTTTATATTTATTTATATGCATCTCCAGTTGGAGTACTGAGGGTTTTGTTTTGTTGTATAACTATATAATTTCACATTTTTTTACTTGTGGAATCTGCATAGCAATTATTTCCTAAATTGTGTTTTTTGTGTTGTGCCTTGGCGGGGGTTCTGTAGGAGGACCATTGGATTCGTAATGTATCTTATTTTATGCTGTTTTTGACTGTATATTAATTACTGCTGGTGTCTTTGTCCAGGACGCGAACTTGCGGTGTTCCTGCGGTGGTTCTTCTGAGCGATGGGTCCTGGCTTTCTTCTTCGGCGGTCAAATGGATATATTCCCTCTGACGCCTATTTTTTGAACTGACAATCTCCTCTTCCCCTTTAAAAGGTAATTTTTACCCAAAAAAGCTGATCCTTTCTATAAAATCTACAATATCCTCTTTTAAAATATTCCCCTCTATTACAAATGGCTGAATGGTATAATTTATGTTTTCATATTCCCTTTCTATATATCAAAATTATCTCTGACGAAATTCTCAGTTATAATATTGAATTATCCTTCTCTTCTCTAAAATTTGCTTTTTGAATGTAACCTTAGATATAGATTCATTTCCATACGGATATTTTTTTCTGTCTACTAATTACTGATAGTCCTTTACTATGACATCATATATATATATTTTTATTATTCTTAAACAATAAGTTTTCTCTTTTGAAATGCTTTCACAGTTATAAATATCTGCATGTCAGTACGTCGACAGCGATGTCTTTTCTCTCTGACAAATCCATCTTTGTATACTCACACGCATATTATTTATACTTTTTAATTATGACGTTTTTTTCAACAATAAGTGATGATGGGTTTCTCCTTGGATATGATCTCGGCATAATATCGGCCCCAGTCTGGGAGTTTGCGATGTCTTGTGACTTTCCCTCACTCTAGAGCAGGGTTCCCCACCTCCAGTCCTCAAGGCCCACCAACAGATCATGTTTTCAGGATTTCCTTAGTATTGCCAGGTGATAATTGCTTCACCTGTGCAATACAAAGGAAATCCTGAAAACATGATCTGTCGGTGGGCCTTGAGGACTGGAGGTGGGGAACCCTGCTCTAGAGCTTCGAACAGAAAAAATCCCCCTCCCCTTTTTATATTGTCTTCCTCTTTTTTATATTGTTTGTACTGGGAAATGGATTTATTTTACATGGTAAAAACGATCACTTTATATTCATAATTATTAATGGACACAGTTCACTTAGATTTTTTAAATATTTATTAATTTTTTAATGTGTTTCTGCTCCGCAGGTTCTCGTCCATATCTTCTCTTTTGAAGAAAGCTGGGATCCACTCATTCATTTCTTCATTTTTTTCTTTAAATAATTTTTCAGTTGTTACCCGTTAATCTGTGAATAGAATTGAATTGATGATTAAGAAAGGGATCCTTAATGTATATGTTTAATTCTATACCGATAAAGACGTGTTAACCTTTTGTCAACCATGAACTCTGACATCATGCGTCATTTCATCGTTAGGCGCCATTTTTTGAATTTAGCATGTGCTTAAACCTTGCAAGCACCTTGTCTCTTCATATTGTATGTGGTATTTCCTGACGAAGGGGTCATTGGAACACCGAAATGCGTTGAATAAGCCACTGGAATATTTCAATAATTTCTGGAATTAATCTATTGCGGCAGCGCGGAGATAATCCACACTTCCTACTGAGCATATCTCTTCATAAGGTCGTGGATCGACCTGTGGATCTGCGGCAGCTGCCATCTTTACATGCCTGTATTCACCTGCACCAGGTGAGCAGTTTTCTTGGTGTCTCATCTTTGTGATACGTGGGATAAGACCCTATTGCGCTTTGTGTCTCCCCTCTTTCTTTTCTATATATAGCAAACTGATGATACCGCTTAGAGTTTGTAAATCTTTCAATAGAAAAATTATACTTACGTTTTATTTATTGTGTTCCCGCTCTGCTGAAGCAGCAGGTAAAAGCTCGGAGGAGCCAGCTGTATAGAATGGAGAAGAAAGGAAGGGAAGGTGTTGGTATCTTCCATTAAAAATATACTGTACAATATAGAATAAAGGGAAGACACAAAGTATATCTACCCATATTATGGGCCTTAGTGTAACAACATGTCACATACAACAATGGGGGAAGCTTTTCCTTACTTTGTTGGACGTCTCTGTTTCTTTTTTATCACTTTTGCTGCTGGAGAAAAAGAAAAAGTGATCACAAATAAATATATAAATATAATAATCAGGAACAAATCCTAGCATCATAGGGATACATATAATAAACATAATGTATGCCCTGTCTCATATACTTCACCACATCATATAGATTGCTAATTATTAGCTCATTGAATACATTTCACATGCACTTGCAAGCGGACTGATCTGCCTGTGTAACTACCAGGACAAATCATTGTATAATTTTGCATCTAGAAGTCAGCGTTTAGGACATAAGGGCACATCCATTTGTGGGAAGGGTTAAATACTTACATGTTTTTGACAGTGGTCTGGTTCTTTCTTCTAAAGCATTTCGGCTTCCACCATTTATGTTTGTGTCTTAAAAAATCCAAACAAACAAATTGAGACTCAGACAATTCACATCATCATTCTGATCAGTCTATGAGAATTTATACAGTGATATTGTCCTGTGTAATGTCCTATGATAATGTCACAATTAGTGATGGGTGAACCCCTGGATGTTCGGGTCCGGCGGGTTCTGCCAAAAATTTAAAAAAAAGTTTGGTTTGGGTACCAGAACAGTACCCGAAACCGAACCTAGCCCCATTCAGATGCATGGCGTGCCCGAACACCCATTGTTTGCCATGCTGTCATTTGCAGCACAGCACAGCAAACACTGTCTGTGATCAGTCAGAGAGCTGTGGTTTCCAACACCAGCTATGAAAGTTTACCTCTGTTCATAGAGGCGTCGGCTGATTAGAGAGTACTATTCCCAGCAGCCTACGCCTGCTGCCGCTAATAACAGCGAGATCAGGTGTCGTTGATGGGAGTATTCATCAGTCAGTGCCTGCCAGGGCCGGACTGGGACAAAAATTCAGCCCTGGCATTTGAAGTTACACAGGCCCACTAGTCACATGGTGACTATATAATATATTTGTACACTTGTAGGTTGCAAGAAGTGATAAGAGATTAACACGACTATATAACATGTAGCCACAGTTGTGCCCAGTATTTCAGCTCAGTCTATTTATTGCTTTTAGGTACAGAGCTCATCCCAAAGCTCTGTCCCCTTTTGTATGCATGATGACAGAATTCCTGGCAGAACTGCTATCCATTGGGCAACCAGACCCCCTGGTCACAGCCGCCCCTATCATACCTCCCAACTTTTGAAGAAGGGAAAGAGGGAGAAAGACAGCGCCGCGCTGCTGCAAATTTTAGGCCACGCCCCGGCCACATCCATTTCACAACTAGTCACACCCATGTCCACGCCCAACCGCACCTATTTAGCACTGCTGATCACAGACTGGTACTGATGGCACAGTGGCTGGCATTATGGGCACACTGACTGGCACTAAGGAAGAGAGAAAACAGAGAGAGAGAGAAAAAAGAAAACAGAGAGAGAAAGAAAGGAGAGTGAGAGAAAGAAGAAAGAAGAGAGAGAAAGAAAGAGGGGAAAGAAAGAAAAGAGAGAGACAGAGAGAGAAAAGAAAGAAAGAGGAAAGAAAAAGAAAGAAAGAGGGGAAAGAAAAAAGAAAGATTAGAGAGAGAAAGAAAGAACAGAGAGAGAAAGAAAATGAGAGAAAGAAATAAAGATTCTATAAAGATACTATAGCAGCCCGGCTCCCATTGTAGTGCCCACCTGAGCCTCCCAATGCAGGACATATCATGATCCGCTCACATGGCCGGCATCCCCGATTCCAAGGCGATACTGCTGTCTGCGCTGTTGGAGGAGGACATGGTGATGGAATTGAAGCATTCCCAGTTCCGTCACAATCTCCTCATGAAATTACCTCATTTCCGATCAGCTTCCAGCACATCACTTCTGGTGGATCATCATGTGTGAGTTTTAAATGCTCCTTGGGGCTCCGCGTGTACTCCTGTGTCCGTGGGAAAAACCCGCTTTGTATGCTTCGTACACACTTGGCTCCGCACATCCCGCACACACAAGGCTCCACTTCGTACACGTGCGGCTCCGCTCATCCCGCACATGCGCGGCTCCTCTCCGTACACCCCGAACACGTGGCTCCTCTCCGTACACCTCGTACATGTGGCTCCTCTCCGTACACATCCTGCTCCGCTCCGTACACACGCGGCTCCGCTCCGTACACCTCATACACACACAGCACTGCTACATCTACCCTGAAAACCACCCCTGACCCCACACATACTTACCTCATCCAGCACCATGAAAACCAGCACAGCAGAGTCCGGCAGACACCAAGAGGCAGGGCTGTGCGCACAGGACCTGTGATGAGGTCACAGGAGGGGCGGAGTCAGGGGGTCACATGATCAGGAGCCTTTGTCCAGACCCTGGGTCTGGACAAAGGCTCCTGATCATGTGACCCCTGACTCCTCCCCTCCTGTGACCTAATCACAGGCCCTGTGTACAGAGAAGAGAGCAGGCAAGCGACGCTGTAAGTGGCTGGGGGGGTCTCAAGCTAGGGCAAGGATGGGGTGCGTGGCGGCTTATCTCCCTGCAGTGTGTGCAAGGCAGCAGGAACAGCAGCCAGGCCAGTGGCCGCATGAGAGCGGCCCAGCGGGAAAATGCCTGGTTGGGCATAATACCAATCCGGGCCTGGTGCCTGCACTATAAATAAACACAATTTTTTTTAAAAAATGACGTGAAGTCTTTCTATTTTTGATTACCAGTATGGTAAAACTGACAGCTGTGAGCTGCAACATTTAACTGTCAGCTTTAGCAAAGATGGTTATCAACAATAGAGGGGTCCCAACGGCATTTAAAAAAATAATAAAAAAAAAATGGAATGGGATCCCCCCATTTTTAACAACCTGCCAAGAATTAATGCTTAGGAAGCCTATGGATAAAGTTATCTGACTGGATATAACTGCTATCCATGTATTCTTGAGTACATTTTTTTCCAGGAGACTCGGCGATGTTCTGGGAGTGTTGGCGAATACATTATAATCTCACTATCTGTCTACTTACAAGCTGATATTCTCATTGCTTCCTTCTGATGTGGCATTCACCTTATCCACCTCTTCTTCCTCCTCCTCCTCTTCATCTTCCTTCTCCTCGTCATCCTCCTTCTCTTCTTCTTCCTCCACTTCACTATTGGATATATAGCATACACTTTATTTAGCAATTCTCAAACTGCCATTGTTGTTACAATTACTCATTTTATACGAGAAATTTCTCTAAAAACTTCTGAATGTCTATCCATCGTCACTGTTATCCTCCAGTTGCCAACTATTAGCAGAATGAAGGCTGCAATTTATAGTAGACTGTGTATGGAGGACATAAATGGTTTCATAAAACTCCCAGGCATGATCAGTAAAAATCACTCGAAGAAAAGGTGTCCGTGTTACTCACAGCAACCAACCAGATCACTGCTCTCATTTTAAAGGAAATTGAGATGTTGAAATCTGGATTCTGATTGGCTGTGAAGGGTCACACTGATACTTTGTCTTAGAAGAGTTTTTATACATGAGCGTGCCTGTGTCTGCTGATGGTGGCACAGTGACAATGAGGGGATGTGAAATCCTCATGAATTTCCAACTCTTTCTTACATCATTTCCCCTTGTAGATACTGTACATTGATTATGACAATAGTATATCTGAGGGAACAGCTCAGAAATATGACTCTGTTTATAATACCAACTTACAAGATGGTCTCCAGGGTAGGCGCGCGGGATGCTCTTCCAAATTTGTTTTTCCTATAATAGAACATACAGCTCTGGTTAGAATCATAACACACTGGCTCATCATCTGCGGCTTTTTATAAGTCACTTTCCTTATATGTCTTGTGGTATTTGTTGCTGTTTTGGCACAGAATTCATCAAAATAATGTGCGTGATTCATGAATTTGTCGCAAAGTAAAAAATAGGCTTTTTTCGTCTTTTGAACTGCGTTTGTGATGTTTGGTCTCATATTTTGGAGTCCTGAAAAACACACCAGAGGGAGGAAGAAGGAGACTAGAGAGAATCTGTCAAAAGCTACAAAAGACAAAATGAAAAAAACCCTGCTATAATTAAATAAGTAAAAAGCAAAAGTGCATTTAAATCATACGGAGTTCTTAGTAATACTGTAAGTGATTAAACATAGCATAAAAGCCATCCCATCATCGACAAGGTGACTGTGATCGGGGCGGTCCTACACTGTCTAGTATTAATAACCTTATGTGTCAAAGTTGACGTCTGTGTGAATAAGGGCAGACAAGGACCGGGTCCCAACCAGTGGACACCAGTCAGGGGAAGCCTTTAAATACAATTTCCAGCTCAGGAGAGGGAGGCCACACCCCAGCTTGCAAAAATAAATTTTTGTGTTTTTTCTTTGTATTTTTGCATTCTGTGCAAGCTGGGGTGTGGCCTCCCTCTCCTGAGCTGGAAATTGTATTTTAAGGCTTCCCCTGGTGTCCACTGGTTGGGACCCGGTCCTTGTCTGCCCTTATTCACACAGACATCAACTTTGACGCATGATAAGGTTATTAATACTAGACCGTGTAGGACCGCCCCCGATCACAGTCACCTTGTCGATGGTGGGATGGCTTTTATGCTATGTTTGATCAAATACAGTATTACTAAGAACTCCGTATGATTTAAATGCACTTTTGCTTTTTACTTATTTAATTATAGCAGGGTTTTTTTTTCATTTTGTCTGTAGGTTTTGTATGCTTTTTGGCCATATGAACATGCATTTATATGCTGCATGTGTACCAACTCAAACCAAGCTCAATTTTTGTGTTGTTTTTTTTTTTTAGAGAGAATCTGTGCCAAATCAGGTGAAAATATCTGGAATTGTTAAAAAACGGCCAAAAAGCAGCAAAAATTAAAAAAAGGCGAGCACATGTAAAATTGACTTAAAAAAGGTGCAAATAATGAAAAGGGTGAAAAACAACAAAAAAAGGTGCCAACACACAAAAGTAGACATAAAGTGGACACAAAGGTGGTGATGAATCTGGGCCACGATCTTTATAACCTGTCCCTCAGATAACAGCATGGACATAACCTCCAGAATCTCTCCAGCTCTGCCATCACATAGATTGTGCTACACAGAAGGATGATCCTTTAATCTCAGGCTCCAAGACAACATTTGGTTGGTCAAGAGTCCGGATAAATTTGGGGCATTACTGTAATTGGCTCCTGACCGTATTGTTATTCTACGAATAAAAGGGATGAGGAACAGTATGAAGAATTAATTTGGGTCTAAGTTCTTTATTATTGAAAGCAATGTCATCCTTCTTATGGAAACAGTGTAAATGCCCCTGAGTGGGAGCAGTAATGCCATGATATCACCACCATGGAGTCCTTCCCTTATTGGGACACATACTACTCCTATATGAATGTGGAAGGAAGATATAATAAGATACATACTCGAATTCTACCTCCCATAGCTCTATGCTGACTCTCCATCTATTAAAGAAAAAGAAAACAGAATGAATAATATTACACATACACAGTCACCATGATGGTAGGAAGAGGAATGATACTATTGAGCCTTAATATAACCAATGCAGACTCATAGGGAACATCTCTGTGGTGGATCATTACAGGGAGAGTCCAGGAGGATCAATAATCCCAGTTATATGATATACATACAGCTCATGCAGGAACTCCTTGTACTCCTTGTACTCCTCTTCTAACGTCATCCTACTGAAGAGTAAGGAAGACAATTAGGAATTATTGTATCTGCTCCATAGCTGATAACAGATCATCAATGGTCACTAAAATGTACAACTGTTGTATGTCAGAAACCTGGCGTAGTGTAAGCCCCTGTTCACATGTACGTGTCTCCAGGGCGTCTGGCAGCCGTTTTCACCCGTACTGGAGACATATATCCACGCGTACCCATTACAACCTATAGGGCTGCTCATATGTCCGCGTTTTACCAGCAGCACAGATGACAGAGGCCAATACAAGTCTATGGGTTGATTTTTACAAAGCCATACTGGAAAAAAACAGATGTCACATGGATGGTGGCACACTAATGGCTCATTGATGATACAGTGATAGCACTCGGGTGACACTGGTGACACACTAATGGCACACTGATGACACCAAGTCATCGCCAATTGTGGTACTTTACAAATTAAAATAAAATCTTTAGTTCAGTACTAGAAAAAATATTTATACAAAAAAACACCAATTAGAGTAATATAGGACTAATTACCCCATTTTCAAACTATTTAATTAAAGTTTATATTCTAATAATTTGTAAAATATCACAATTGGTGGAGAATTGGTTTCTAAATAGTGTGTACTCTAATAACACAATAACGCTTTGAGCTTTCTCAAGGATGACACACAGATGGCTCACTGATACTACACTGATGGCACACTGACAGTACACTGATCCAAAACACTGACACCGGTACTGTTTTTTCCGGTATTGGTATCATATGGACGTGTGAAGGGGGCCCACAATGTCCTCCCCCATGAATGAATTTCCCAAAATTTGGACACTAAATCTGCCACATCTGAACTTGCCCTTCGGCTGATGCTCGGCGGTAATAGAGTCACCCGGTCATTCTGACATGGAGCTGCAATGTTTCCCTGTGGGAAGCAGAATTGCAGGAGATTACGGGTGACATGGAAGGTGACTCTCCGCCATCCAGGGGCTCCAGTCTATCAGAGAAATTGCAGATTTAGGGTAAGTAAGCATTTACCTCATTCTCCTCACTAGATTCTCGCTCATAAACTATAAAATAATAGAAAAAGAAGAATTATAGCAGACATTGTATTTCATTCCTGTTTTGATATTTGTGAAGAATTGCAGGGATTAACTACATAACGATTCCATTATTAAAGGGAAGTGATGTCCTGACATTACAGGGTTAACACCTATAGATAAAGGAGAACCTATCAGAACATAATAAAGGACACAAAAAAAGAGGCTAATACAACGTTTCCTTCCACTTTACGCCCGACTGCAGCCCTCTAGTGAGTGTCCCCTCGGCAGGCACCATGATGTCACTGTGTGATGTCATCCCATTTCATGGATTACTAATCACCAGTAACAGCAGTAACTGTCAGGAGTGACAAAAACCTACAACCAATCCCATATCCATGAAATAGGGTTTTAAGGGATTGTGCAGGACTAGAAAAACATAACTGCTTCCTTCTAAAAACAGCGCTGCACCTGTCCACGGCTTATGTTTGGCATTGTAACTCGGCTTCATAGAGATGAATAGAGCTGAACTGTAATCCCGGACACAACCAACAGACAGGTGTGGCGCTGTTTTTTGAAGAAAAGAGAGAATTTTTCAAATCTTGTACAACCCTCTTAGATTCTTTACCTTAAATCAAAACTTTATCAATGTAATCACCTAAATATAAAGCACATAGCCTCTTCACAGAGGAAGAGGACAGGAGCTCTAGCGCCACCCATTAGAGGAGGCAATCCTAAAAGTCAATATCGACCCTTTCATGAGCCTTGGTACATGACTTTGGATAGGAAACCAAACCAGAAACTCCATTTACAGACAATGGTTTTGGATTTTTTTTGCCACTTATTAACACAAAGTCATCGCCAATAGGTGGCACTAGAGCTCCTGGCCTCTTCCTCTGAACAGGCACCCTGCATATTAAAATTCCCAGAGGAGCATTACTTGGCCTATAAGTCTCCCCACACCAACTTGGCGCCTCCACAAGGGACAACGTTACCCCTTAGACCCTGTAAATGTTATGCAACTGTTACAAAATGGTAAAAAATAAAGGTTCATGGCAGTTATTTCTATATTCCTAATTATACCTAATCTATACATTGCACTGTATTGTTCACATGGATGGTGGAGGATACAAAGAGAGAATGCCGGTTAGATAGATGACACAGTTTAAACATTAGCAAAAAAAAAAGTTGAGTTATTATTAGAGAATGAGGGAAATGAGGAGAGAGAGTCACAGACACATGGGATATAATAGGACATAAATCAGGAGCGAGAGTCACAGACACATGGGATATAATAGGACATAAATCAGGAGCTAATATAAATGATGTTACTCACACTCCACTAACTGAAACCCTCAGAGGAGTTCCGTTCGGCAGTTGATTCTATGTCATCGTGATGTCACAACATTCCGTGACCTCATAACCGGCAGCCACCTACAGCCGATGCTCTATACATGAAATAGGCTTCTCGCGACTTATGGGCACAACTGGTTTTGGCCTTAAAAGGGTTCACCGAGAAATGTAATAAAATAAATAAATACACAAATAAACAGTTTTCTAAATACTTTTATTTAGCAAAAAGCTATGCTTTATGGACTGCGCCCTGTCAGGATTTTTGCATGAAAGAGTGGTCCAAAATTCAAGTTGAGAGGTGTAAGAAGCTCTTGATGGTTATGAGAAGCCACTGATTGCAGTTATTGTTTCCAAAGGGTGTGCAACCAAGTATTGAGATGAGGGTGCCAACAATTTTGTCATAATTTCAGTTTCTAGAACAATTTCAAGGGTTCCAACACTTTAGGCCATTATTGCGTGTGTAATATGTATACACAGCAGTCTCGGCGTCTCCTATGTGATGTAGCCGTATATACACCATTCTAGGTGCATCCTGTCCTGTGTCATGTATATAGCTATAGTGCGGTGTTAACATAGTGGGTAATATTTATATATTGAGCTTTTTTTCTCATACCGAGTCAGTATGGGAAAAAAATATTGCACTTCCTCATTCAATAGTATCTGATAAAAGAAAAAATATGATAAAAATAAAATATCGGATAGCACACACCCAATTTATACGTTTGTGTGCATGAGCCCTTATTCCATGTATATATACACTGCACAGTACGGGTTCTCCTGTCCTGTATACTGGGTATAAGGGCTCATTCACACTCCTGTATAAAATATTGATCTGATGTTGCTTCAGAAAAGTTGGACACGTGGAATCCGTATGGCTGAACTTATGCCATGCGAGTGTGCAATTTGTTTTCTCCCCCAGTATCCGTATGACATCTGTGCGACATGCATATGCAATGTGTTCTTAACATCATCTTTTACATACTATAATTCACTATGTAATTTAAAACTAGTTTACAAACTAATAAAGCAATCTTATACACAGATATATGATAGAATAGCCCCTCTGCCATTCAATCAGAGACCCCGCAGCATAACGTGGGATCTCCACGGCTGCCACTAGGAATTTCGGGGCCCCATACTGCCAAAATTTTCGGGGCCTCCTTGAGACTCTGCCCAGGCTCCACCCCTCGAACTGTCCACAGTCCCACCGCTCTCTCTTGGAAAAACTCCACTTCTCACCTATCACACATTAAGGCTATGTGCCCATGTATGCAGAAAAAAACCTGCACTTCTTCCCAGGAAAAACGTGCGGGTTTTCTTACGTCTTTTTACGCATTTTTGCCGCGATTTTCACATAGTGTTTGACGAGTGTGACCAACTTTTTACTATTGAGGCCGCCTATGCAGCATCAGTAGTAAAAAGATCTAATGTTAAAAATAATAAATAAAAAATCTGGTTATATTCACCTTCCGGCATCCCGCACAGCCTTCCCAGGCCCGGACCTCAGCGATGCTCCCGTTCCCAGTAATGCCTTGCGACACTTTTGATGACGTTGCGGTCTCACAATGCTGTAGCGATCTCGTGAGGAATAGGGACCGCTACAGTAATCGCGAGACCGCGACGTCATCAAAGGTCTCACAAGGCATTACTGGGAAAGGATATCTTTGCACTAAAGCACTTTACATATATGTATATAATTGTCTTGATGTCAATTTTCTGTGCTCCCACATGTGCTATTTATAATGTAATTCATTTTTAATTACTTATGTAGTCACCCAGTTTTCTTATTTCTTGCCATCTTATTTCTGTATGGTCTGCCTAGTCTTATTTTATCTTGCATTTACTTGATCAATAAAATTAACAATTTTTAAACCTTCTTTGGAGGTCCTTTTCTCTTGTTCTTTGTTTCTGGCTTCACGGTCCTCCATGTTATGGATTTTTTTTAAATTTTTTGATTTGTACTCTAACCTATTAAACATTTGTTAAAATATCCAATACAATTTAGGTATATTTTTTATTTATTTTTCAATTTTAAAAATATCACATCCAAAGGGACAAATACCACCGCACCATGACCGGACAACATATTACCACCACATAATTACCTATAATACCACATACAAGGAATAAATACAGCCAAACCATGACCAGACCACATATTACCACCACAGTGACAGAATAATAGCACATACAAGGGACAAATACCACCGCACCATGCCCAGACCACATATTACCACCACATGGTGACTGAATACTACAATACTGATCATTAATATAAAAATACATAATACTATCACCATAAGTGCCATTATACACAGGAGATCTGTACTTAGTATGCTGTGTATGTGTACAGGTAATACAGTGATCAATGACATTACACACAGGAGCTCTGTATATAGTGCCAGTGTACAGGTAATACAGTGATCACTGGTGACATTGTACAAAGGCACTCTGTATATAGTGTATAGTGTCAGTGTACAGGTAACACACTGACTCACCAGTGACGTCTCTAGGTGAAGTCCTTCAGCTTCGCTTTTCATCTTTCATCCAGCACAGACCACCATCACGTCTTCCAGCCAGGGCTCGTCTCTGCAGGAAATAACACAGTTATCTAAAGCTCCACTTGCAGAACACATTACTGAATTTTTTTTCCAACTTCTACAATACACCAGATGAAGAAAAAAGGTGACATAGTGTCACTCTGCACAGTAACTGGAACTTCCCCCATTTAAAACAGTATCCTCAAAAAAATAAATACATCACTGCAGTAATAATATCCTTTAATTAGCCCCTATGGTAATAATTTCCCCCATCCTGGCCCTCGTGTGTCTCATTCCTGGCTCCAGTCATATTTTCTCTCATCCTGCCCTCATGAGTATCCATTCTGCCCCCATATGATCTCCCCATCCTGCCTCATCTGTCTACATCGTATCCATCCTGCCCCATTATCCTGCACCATGTGTCTCCCCATCCTGCGCTGTGTCTCGTATCTTGCCCCTCCTGTATCTCACTGTCACTTTCTGCCCCATGTCTCGCATTCTGCCTCTGTGTCTCGCATTCTGCCCCCATGTCCACCCTGGGAAAGTTGGATGTGTTTTACATGCTCCGGTACTGAGTATTCAGATTCTATAAGATTTTTTTCCCTCCAGCTGAGCAGGTGCCACCACTGGACCTCTTGCCCTGGCACTGTATCTTACCTTTCAGGTGGGCACCAAGCCATGCTTACACCCAACAATTTAGCACTCTGCCACCATGGCCACTATGTCCCAGGTCCTATATCAATTACCATAGCGGAGGGTACAATGGGGACCTGGGCACATCACACTGGAATATACCCGTGGATCGCCCCGTGCCAGGGCCGAGGGGTACTTGGAGCCGGGCCCAGTGGATTTCAATGGGAGTTGTCACGGCAGCTGTGACCCGGTCCGTGGCCCTGGGCGTCCATTGTAAAAGGGGGTGGAGAGAAGGGATGATGATTAAAGTTTGTAAGTGAATGATTCGTGACGCCACCTGTGGTGTTTGGCAATAGAGATGTTAAGCCGACGCTGCAGACAGATCCTGAGACAGATGGTGTGGTGCAGCAATGATGGTGTAGCCCTCCACAGGCAGGGCTGTAGTCCCAGGGCAGTGTAGATGAAGAGGATAAGTGTTGAGGAAGAGGGTGTAGTGTTTGGCACAGAGATGTAGCAGTGCTGAGCGGTTTGGCGCAGGAATAAGCGGAGGACACCAGGGCATGTAGTTCCAAAGCTTTACTCACAGTCTGTTGTGCAATCAGGTACCCGCCTCAGTGCTGTGTCCTCCAGGCCAGGGGCTCAGCCAACCTCCAGGCAAGATGAAGTACTCTGTTCCAACACTCCGCCAACATATGTGCATTTTCTGAACGTCTCCCTTTTGTGCCTATAGTGAAGTACTCTCAGTACTGAGTTACACTGGAGTTCCTCCTGTCAGATGTTCCTATGAACTCTACTTGTATGGCAGACAGCTGTAGCCTGCTTCGGGGACTCCTTGCTACTAAGTCCCGGCTCACACTCGTTGCTGTTGTGTCCCCAAGTCTTGTGTGGGAATAAAGTGATGACAACTTCTATTCCTCCGGTGTCTGCTGCAGGACAATTAGTATCCATACAACCTCAGGGACCGGACCCCGGCCATACACTGTGAACTTGGGAATGGTTCTGCTCTCACCCTAATCCTTAGTCCTCCTCTCCTTACGTTCCGTACTAATCCTTCTTTCTTATGGAGAGTCAGGCTTTCCATCAATGTACCTTTCTTGTGCCAGCGGACCCAGGTCCCTGAGGTCGGCTGCAGCACTTCCTTCATCCATCCCTCTCTGGGGAGCTTCTCTGACAAACTGACGAAATCCTAATCTCTTCCCGCTCTTTTAGTGCCAACTAAACTCCACCCACCTCCCAGCACGCTTCGTGTTCCAAGCAGGGAGCCACCAAAGGGTGCTTTGCTACACTACTAGGTTGTGTGGGATGCAGGTATTGGAGTGTGGTCAGGAGTCTCCACCTTACCTGAATGGTGGGGTACCACACATCAGGAGGTGCAGTACCTCTGTGGCGACTGAACCCTCAGGGGCACCACACCCGCACTCCCCCGTGCGGGCACACAGGGCTGACACCTAGGCACACACTGCAGGAACACTGTCACACCCTGCACACACACCGCACTGTAGGTCTGTGCCGCTGGGCCTGGTATGGGCCTGCTGAACCGCAGCCTCATACACCCGCACACACCGCTCTTACCAGCCACCGCTGAGGAGGAATACACGAGCCGCTGAGACTCGGCCAAAGCCCTGGCCTGGAGTAGGACAGCCATCCGACCGGCCACGGACACATGGAGGGGAGGAGACAAGTGCCGAGCTCCGCCTCTGAATGACAGCCGGGAGGAGGGGGCAGCCGCCTCCACACTGACCCCGCACCAGCGCCGGGGATGTAACCAGGGATGAACAGATGCCCACACAGTTGAACTGCCACAGCGCCGCTAGCCAGGGCCCAGTTTAGCCTGCCGGTAGGGCCCGGTGAGCAGATGAGATGGGGCCCAATGCGGGCCCCTCTGCTCACTGGGCCCCATACGCCAGTCAGGGCAGTAATGCTCTGATGGCGGCCCTGGGGGTCCCAATCGTTGTTATGGTGAGCAGATGCTGTCATGATGACATCTGGGTCACCAGATCTAGGAAACTTGTTGCAGCGCTGCAGCTTCTATGGCATGTAGATGCTGTTTCATCTGCATGCTATAGAAGCGATCAGCCTGCAAAAAAATGATTGTCCCAATGTGGAACAAAGTGTAAAAGTTATGAAACAGTAAAAAATTTTTTTTAAAATAATTGTAAAAATATTTATAAAAAAATCAAAAATAATAATTAAAAAATCAATATATTCTATCACTAAATAAATATTTGAATGAAAAAAAATCTAAACAATAAAAGTAGACATATTTGGTATCACCATGTCCGCAACGACAAGACCTATAAAACTTTCCCACTAGTTAACTCCCTTAGTGAACACTATAAAAAAAAAAAAAGGCAAAATGCTTTATCATCATACTGCCGAACCAAAAGTGGAATCACACACGATCAAAAAGACATATATAAATAAACATGGTACCGCTAAAAACATCATCTTGCCTTGCAAAAAATGAGCTGTCATACAGTTCCATCAGTGGAAAAATAAAAAAGTTATAGCTCTCAGAATAAAGCGATGCAAAAATAATTACTTTTTCTATGAAATAATTTTTATTATATAAAAGCGCCAAAACACAAAAAAAATATGAGGTGTCTCTGTATTCTTGCTGACCCAAAGAATAAAACTGCCTTATCGATTTTATCACACACGGAATGGTATAAATGCCCCCCCCCCAAAAAAAAAAAAAGAAATTAATGAATTGTTGGTTTTTGCTCATTCTGCCTCCCAAAAATCGGAATATAAAGCGATCAAAAAATGTTGTGTGCCCAAAAATGGTACCAATAAAAACGTCTGCTCATCCCGCAAAAAACAAGACCTCATGACACTGTGGGGCAAAATATGCAAAAATTATAGCTCTCAAAATGTGGTGATGCAAAAACTATTTTTTTTGCAATAAAAAGCATCTTTTAGTGTGTGACAGCTGCCAAACATAAAAACCCGCTATAAGGCCTCTTTCACACATCCTGATATTTCCGGTACCGGAGATGCTAGTGACTGTGTAATACTTGCAGCACACGTGTGGCATGCAATACCACAAGGACAGGCGCCAGGGAAGAAGCGTTATAGTAAGAGCTGTTCCTAGGTGCCGAACACGGCTCTCATCATTCTCCCCTGCTCTGCCAGCGATCGTCAAGAGCAGGGGAGTAGAGTTACATTTAAGTAATAAAAGAGACAGCAGGCAGCAGCTGATGGTTACTATTACTCCCATCAGCCTACCCCTGCTGCTGCTAAGTACAGTGACAGCAGGAGCTGCGGATGGGAGTATTCATCTGTCGCTCCTGCGCTGTAAATACGGTAATTGGATGACATCAATGTGTGTTATGTGTATACACGTGTGCTGGATCTTGTGTGGCCTGTGCTGACACACTGACATGTGCACAGACCCATGCACTTAAATAGGCAAATAGTGCTCCGTTCCTCCAGAGTCTCTACGCATGGCTTAGTATTGCACAGCCACATATGGGGTATTGCCACGTTCAGTAGAAATTATGGGACAAATTTTGTTGCCATTTTTACCTGCTTCTTGTGTGAAAATGGAAAATCTTTGGCTAAAACAAAATTTTGGTGGAAAAATGTAGTTACTTTGTCCTCACTGCCCAATGTTATAAAATTCTGACACACCCATGGTGTCAATATGATCACTGAACCCCTAGATGAATTTATTGAGAGGTGAAGTTCATAAAATGGGGTGACTTATAGGGGGGTTCTGCTGTTTTGGCACCTCATGGGCTCTCCCAGTGGGTCATGGCACCCTCAAACCATAACTGTAAAATCTGGCACTCCTTCCCTTCTGAGCTTTGCCATGTGCCCAAACAGTGGTTTATCCCACATATGGGATATCATCCTACTCAGGATAATTTGCACAATAACTTTTGGGGTCCAATTTCATCTGGTATCCTTGGGAAAATAAAAAATTTGGGGTGAAAAGATCATTTCTGTTGAAAAAGTATGATTTTTTTATGGCTCTATGTTATAAACTTCTGTGAAGAACTTGGGGGTTCAAAGTGCTCACCACACATCTAGTTCCTAAGGGGGTCTAGTTTCCAAAATGGTGTCACTTGTGGGGGTTTCCACTGTTTAGGTACATCAGGGGCTCTTCAAACACGACATGGCATCTGGTCTTAATTCCAGACAATTTTGAGGTGAAAAAAGTAAAACGGTGCTCATTCGCTTCCAAGCTGTGCCATGTGCCCAAACAGTGGTTTACCCCCACATATGGGGTATCAACGTACTCAGGACGACAAATTGCACAACAACTTTTGGGGTCCAATTTCTCCTGTTACACTTGGGAAAATCAAAAAAATTGGATCTGAAATAAATTTTTTTGTGAAAAAAAGTTCAATGTTCATTTTTTGTTAAACATTCCAAAAAATCCTGTCAAGCACCTGAAGGGTTAATAAACTTCTTGAATGTGGTTTTGGGCACCTTCAGGGGTGCAGTTTTTAGAATGGTGTCACTGTTGGGTATTTCCTATCATATAGACCCCTTAAAGTGACTTCAAATATGATGTGGTCCTTAAAAAAATGGTGTTGTAAAAATGAGAAATCGCTGGTCAACTTTTAACCCTTATAACTTCCTAACAAAAAAAATTTGGGTTCCAAAATTGTGCTGATGAAAAGTAAACATGTGGGAACTGTTACTTATTAAGTATTTTATGTGACATATCTCTGTTATTTAAGGGCATGAAAATTCAAATTTGGAAAATTGCGACATTTTCAAATTTTTTGCCAAATTTCTGTTTTTTTTCTACAAATAAACGCAAGTGATATCAAAGAAATTTTACAACGATCATGAGTTACAATAATTCATGAAAAAAATGTCAGAATCACCAGGATCCATGGAAGCGTTCCAAAGTTATTACATCACAAAGGGACAGTGGTCAGAATTGTAAAAATTGGCCTGGTCATTAACATGTAAACCACCCTTGGGGGTAAAGGGGTTAAGATAATAAATAAATAATTTACAAGAAATATGTGGGTCCTTCCTCTGTTTGATAAGCAGGAAAGGTAAAGCAGACAGCTGTAGGCTGCTATTATCAGGCTGGGAAGATCCATGGTTATTTGGCCCTTCCCAGCCTAAAAATACCAACCCGCAGCTGCCCCACGATTGGCTCATCACATTAGATACGCCAATTCTGGCGCTTTCCTGATTGCCCTAGTGTGGGGGGATCACTGGTATTTCCTGCTAGGCCACAAGTCCAACTAACAAAGTCAAGTAATGCTCTATGGGCTTCCCTCACACTAGCTGTCCCTCGTTCCATTTACTGCACAGACCCGGACAGAACCCTAACAGGTAATCTCTGCATGTGTTGTGGCTGTCGAACAGTCGCAAGACCTGCAGGCGCGAAAACTAGAACATAGTATTTGAGCACGCAGAAGTCACTAGGTTAGTACCCAAGCATGCTCGGATAACACCTTATCTGACCACGTTTGCTCATCACTAGCAGTAATGTTACTCACTGCTATTCACATTCACAGTCACCGGATTGGGGGGAATGCTGGACAACCTCAGGGCTGCATGGGGAACAATTTTTTAAATAAATTGGTGAACAAGTGACATTGTGTTGTTTTTTTTTTCTGTTTGTGTTTTTCCATTAGTGGACTACGGCAGATTTGGTGGACTGTGGCAGATTCCCTTGAGGACAGCGGACCGGTGTGGCTTTTTTTTTTTCAATAAGAAATTGGTGAACCAGGAAAAGTGTCGGAGAGTGTTTTTTCAATAAAATTTATTTTTCTGTGTGTATTTTTTTCCATAACCTTGTTAGTAATGGAGGTGTCTGATATACACCTCTCCATTACTAACCTCAGGGCTTGATGCCAGCTGTGATTTTTGACATGCGCAGCTCATTGTCTCTGCTGAATATCCGGTTGGACACTCGCATCATGCCTACATTCAGCATGACACCATGGTGCAGGGCCGCCATTAGGGCATTACTGCTTGACTGACGTATGGGGCCCGCAGTATCGGGCCCCCTCTCTTCAGCTCACGGGGCCCCAGCGGCAGAATTCTGCTGGTGCAGTAACTCAACCTGCATCCGAGACTCAGGTTCAGTTAAACCCTATTGCCGTGTGGGCCCACACAGCAATAGTTAAAAAGCCGCTAGCCAATAGGAGACTGACAGCTGACGCTAGTGTGCTCGTCGCCGGCGTATGAGGGTATTGTCATTGGCCGGAGAGTCCGCATTTGAAATTCCTGGGGTGGACATCGGCGCTGGACTGTGGCCAGGTAAGGAGAAAATGTTTCTTAATTATTTTTATTGAAAGCGGCAAGCCGCAAAATGCTTGGGCGGCAGGATGGAGCCACATGGAACATGTGTCTCCATCCTGCCCCATCTGTTTGATGTCTATGAACTCTATGACCTGGAAAATTATATCAGGTCAGTTTTAGCATTTAGTGAACATGGTGAAAAGAAAAAATCCCCCCAAAATTGAGGGATTGCACTATTTTTGCAAGTTCACCGCACTTTGATTTTTTTTCCCGATTTTGAGTACACGTCATGGTAAAACTAATGGTGTCGTTCAAAAGTACAACTCGTTCCGCAAAAAACAAGCTCTCACATGGCCAAATAAAAATATGGCTCTGGGAAGAAGGGGAGCAAAAAATGAAAATGCAAAACCAAAAATACCTCTGGGTCATTAAGGGGTTAAAGAGCAGTGAAGACAGACTTTCCCATTACTGAGATAGAATCTTATCAGTAACAGCCACCATCTCCTATGTAGATGGGAGGAGCTAAAGGCAGAGCTCCTCCTCCATCCTCTTATCTATACAGAATCTCATCAGTAACAGCCGTCGTCTCCTATCTCAGTAATGTAACTATTTCTTTACTGAATAGAGAATTTTAATAATGACTGATCAGTTCTGGAAGAGAATGAAGCTAATTTTTTCTGATAAGATGTATGACAAAGTTTCTTATTTTCACATGTACTATTCATTAATGGAATAAAAATTAAAATGACAGTTACTCTTTAATTTTCATTAATTAGAAAAAAATTTTAAACTTAATTTTTACCCAATTGTAACTATTGTTTGGGAGCATGGCAGGGGTCAGAAAGGAAGGAGTGACATTTTGGAACGCTGACTTTCATGGATTAGTCTGCGGGTGTCATTTTGCATTTGGAGAGCCCCTGATGTGCCTACACAGTAGAAAACACCCACAAAGTCACCCTTTTTTGGAACCTAGACCCCTCAAGAAATTTATTATTTAGATGTGTGGTGAGCCCCTTAAAAGGAAACATGTCACCCCCCCAGGGCATTTTTCAGTTAAAGAGCCACCTTCAGCAGCACTAAGGCTGCATTCTGTGAAGGTGGCTCTTTTTCTGACCCCCAGTAACGCTGAATTATCAACTTTTATAACTAGCTCCTCACACCTGTAATGTGTCCCATAGGTATGTTGTGTCCCCCTGTATCAGCTGCCTACCTTTCGTCTATCATGCCTGTCCGGTGCCTCGGCGCCTCCCACCATCTGTCCATCATGATGCCCCATGCGTCGCTGCCTCCTCCTGTTTTTAATGGCGGCGCCTGCGCTGTGACAAGAGTTCTCTGGCATGCGCAGTGCGCGCTGCCCAAGAACCGACATCAGGCTATTGCGCCTGCATGTTGCGGAGGCCCCAGATCCCGCCCCGCAGTGTGATATGATGTATTCACACTGTGGGGCTGGGGCCTTCACAATGCGCAGGCGCAATAGCCTGATGTCGGTTCTTGGGCAGCGCGCACTGCGCATGCCCGAGAACACTTGTCACAGCGCAGGCGCCGCCATTCAAAACAGGAGGCAGCGACGCACAGGGGCATCATGATGGACAGATGGTGGGTAGCGCCGAGGCACCGGACAGGCATGATGGATGGTAGGTGGCGGATACAGGGGGGACACAACATACCTATGGGACACATTACAGGTATGAGCAGCTAGTTATAAAAGTTGATATTTCAGCGTTACTGGGGGGTCAGAAAAAGAAGAGCCACCTTCACAGAATGCAGCCTTAGTGCTGCTGAAGGTGGCTCTAACTGAAAAACGCCCTTGGGGGAGTGACAGGTTTCCTTTAAACACACAGGTGATTCACAGAATTTAACAACGTGGATCTATAAAAATGAATATATACACACAATTTTCCCACAAAAATGTTGGTTTTAGCCCCAATTTTTCATTTTCACAAGGATAGCAGGAGAAAATGGACCCTAAAACTTGCTGTACAATTTCTCCAGTGTACATTGAAAACTACTTTTGAGGCACAGTGCAAAAATTAGAAGCGAAGAAGCACCATATTGGAGTTCAGCTTTTGCTGGACTGGTTTGAGGATACTATGTCACATTGGCAGAACCCCTCCATAAGAGACCCCATTTTACAAACTACGCCTGTCAAAGAATTAATCTAGGGGTGCAGTGAGCATATTGACACCTCAGGTGGGTCACAGAATTTTATACCATTGGGCATTGAACAAAAAAAAATTATATTTTTACCACCCAAATTTTATTTTAGCCCCAGATTTTCCATTTTCACACTGGGAAATGGATAAAAATGGCACCAAAATTTCTCACAATTTCTGCTGAACATAGAAATACCCCACGAGGCTGTTCAGTACTACTTAGCCACACGGCGAGAGTCATGAGAGATGGAGTGCCAGTTCCCTCCTGGAGAGCAAATTTTCCTGGAAGAGTATGCAGACATCATAAACAGAGCACCTAAGTGCTAGAATAGTAGAATCCCCCTCAATGTTGGAAATTATACCCCTTTGGGAATTTATCTACAGGCGTAGTGACGATTTTCAGCAATGGATGTTGGAGTGAAAATTGCAAACTGTCAGTGTAGTGACCAGTATGTTATGCCCAGCCCGTGCTTCTGCAGACATACACCCATAAGTTAGGTGGGCTGTCATTGCTACAGGAATGCCAAACATGTGGACCCTCACTGCGATTTAGACACACTGGAGCTCGGAAGGGAGGGGGGCATTTGAATTTGGGAGCGCAGAGTTTGCTGAATTTGTTTTGGGGGAAGCCATAGTGCTTTTCCAGAGCCTTTATGCTACCCGTAACATGGAAGCCATGAGTGGGGACTTTTATTCGGTGCTCTACCCCTAGCACTTTCTTTGGGGTTACCATCTATATCTTAATACTTTTACAATTTTTCATTTTTACTTTATCCCATTATGGGGTCTTTCACTTTTTTTGCCGAATCGCTTTTAAAGCATAGGAATGCAGGAGCTTTCCTAAACGGCCTGTCACACTAAGCGATATCGCTAGCAATATCACTATACCGTCACTAGTTCTGTGACGCAGCAGCGATATTGCTAGCGATATCGCAATGTGTGATACTTACCTCCGACCGCTCCCCCGCTGGTTATTGCTGATCGCGCGAGATCGGCCTGGGCCGTTTCTCGTCGTTGGCTTCCTGCTGTGGCGACGAGTGGACGCGGGAGGACGTCTTAATCGCCTCGTCTGACAGGTAAGTAGCGACCGCCGACCACTGCGATGTCGCTGGAGAGATCTGCCTGTGTGGCAGCTCACTAGCGACCACTTAGCGATGTACCAGTGATCCTGACCGCGTCTTATCGTTGTCGGGATCGCTGGTGCATCGCTTAGTGTGACAGTACCTAAAGCCTTATAACCTATCAGCGCTGCACTGACAAACCTGCTACATCATGCTCTGAGCTCTTTGTAAGGGGCAGGCACAGCAGCAGGCAATATGTGGGGGCACAATGGAGGACATTATTATGTACTGCCGATCACTGTTGGGTTAACAGTAGGGGCAGTAATAGGAGCAGCAGCTCAACGTTGGGATATCAGCATGAGGAGCTAGTACAGGTTGGGGACGGTGCCTGATATGTGAGAAGTCAGATGTGAATATTTTAATCTCTGCAGATGAGTTATTTATGGGTTTTCAGGTCAGTCTGGGTCAGATGGAAAAGTGAACGACTAGATCAAAAAAACCGTCATTTGTAAATCACCATCTATAACTGTACTGTGATCTCATATGTTCTACCATTATATGGTCACCATATGACAGAGATATCAGTGCTGGTTTTTGTATAGCGAGTTATTTTCAGTAACAGCATTATCATCTGCTGAGGTTCCCATATACCGATAATTAGGCTGCACCATATTTGTAATCAGGATTTCCGGTTAGGGGTCCACCCAGATGTTTTGTGCCCCCCCCAACTTAACCCCCTAGCTACACCGCTGGAAAGCTTGAAGGATGTTCTGAAGGATGTTGCTTCGCTAGTAGGTCCCTGTGGGAAAATATGGCAGACAGCAGAAATATGGCCTAAAACTTGCTTAGAATCGAATATAATCAGCCATCCTCCTCTTACCTCAGCTGGAGGAGTGAGGGGTCTGGGGAGACCCTTTATAAACCTGTCATCTAAGAAATATTAGTATCAGACTCTAGGAGAAGCAACAAGTAGTGCAGATCTGTCCTCCATCATACGCGGTCACCGATCCAATTTGTAACACTTATTATTTTATACCCTTCATTTTATATTGTTTTTGTCTGTGTGCGTCTTTGTATTTCATCTTTTTTCTTTTTTAAGTACTACTTCTTTATGTATATTAAATCTAAAATGTAATATTTGTTCCCTGTAGTTCTAAACATACCAACAAACTCTGATTGGGGTGACAATAGATTGGTTGTGCTGTTACCCTTTATATGCCAGTGCGCAAGAAGAGTATGACCCAGTACGGGAGTCTTGCTGGCCTATGAAAAAGGCAAGTGGAGATAGTGTGGAGTGGATGTGAGAACGGGCTGTGGGGTGCGCTTAGCTCATTGTCATCCTATTGCAATAGGCGAGTGGACAAGGGAGAGCGAGAGATATCCGTGACAAATTGGTGGAGGCGGAAGGGACGGTTCATGACACCATGTTTTATTTACATTTTGATTCCAAATCAAAATCCAACTCCTGCCCTATGGTCACCTTGCATTTATGGATCTTGAAACACCTAAAGGCAGCAACACTAGTGATGAGCGCAAGTGCTTGTTACTAGGGTTTGCCGACGTGCTCGCGTATGCACCGAGTATCGCGGATGCTCAAGTGAGATGTTCACGTCCTCATGGCAGAATGTTTCGCATCTGTCAGGCTAGTTTCACACTAGCGTTTATTCGACGCAGCGCACGGCGCCGCCAAGCCCCGCCCCATCCGGTCATCGCCGCCTACTATCGCACATGGACGCTTGCGATCTGCGCACCCTATCTTTAGCATAGGGTGCGCAGATCGTGCGCTGGCCGTGCGCTAGTAGGATTTTGGCGTGCGCTGCGCACTTTTGAAGGTGCGCCCCGAACGCATGTTGCATTTTGGCGCGCACGCCAAAATCCTACTAGCGCACGATCTGCGCACCCTATGCTTAAGATAGGGTGCGCTGATCCCAAGCGTCCATGTGCGATAGTAGGCGGCGATGACCGGATGGGGCGGGCAGGGAGCCGGCAGGGGGCGGGGCTTAGTGGCGCCGTGCGCTGCGTCGAATAAGCGCTAGTGTGAAACTAGCCTTAGACAGCCACAAAACATGTGGGGATTGCATCACAAACAAGTAATTCTGGTATATTTTGTGGCTAACAGTTGCGGGGATGCGAACATCTCACTCGAGTACCCGCGATACTCGGTGCATACCAGAGCACCCTCGGCAAACTCAAGTAACTAGCCACTAGGCAACACCTAAAAAGGAATGAGGACTACAAAGTTTCTCAATTACAATTAAAAATAATAAAAAAAAGGCAAAGACTGGTTCAATATTTACCTGTAATTATTTATTGTTCATTTTCATATACAAAAAAAAAAAATGATAAAAGTCCTTTCTAAAACGTCCTCCTATTGTTTATGGTGTGGCTGCTTCACACAGGGTATATACTACATTCATGACAAGGTTTTCTGGCACCCAGTGCAAATAATTTAAGCAGTCAAACCTGAAATCCATAATCTAATCTCAAACTCAATACTTTTCCTTCTTAAACCTTACTACAGTAAAAAAAAGGGACAAAGCTTCACAGCAAATGTATTAACTATGATACATTGTTCTCTCGAAAAAACACAGTAATTCTTGAACTGCAATGAAATGTGTTTGAGATATGGACATATCCATTTATACGCATTTCCTTGGTATAAACATATCCAGATAGGTTCCATCAGCTTCAAAATGGGTTACAGCAACAGGCTCCACTGTATATATATAGGTGTATATTTATATATATTCTTACACAGAATACAGTATTTTAGCGTAACGATTGTTAAAATCAGTAGTAAAAGCTAACACTGCTACATATCATCATAGCTACAAGAGTGAAACAGAACACATGATTTCACCTCTCATTTTTTCCAAATTAGATTTTGCAATTTGGGACGAAGGGCTGAAAAAAAAAAAAAAAAAAAAAATACATTTTTTCTTAACTCATCATCATAAAAAGTCAGCCCACCGGTACAGATACCAAAGCAAAGGGTTAACAGTTTTTTTTTCCTGCAAATAACTTTGTTAAGTACAATTCTCAAATCAATATTTATATAAAAAAAACAAAACAGAATACAAGTAGATGGGATTGAGAATTTTCCAGAAGCCAGCATAAATGTAAGAGAGTCATGTTTAAATTAATGCTAAATATTACATTCACAAATATCGCCCTCAAACCCTTTCCCATTAAATAAAGAGTCTTACAATTTTGAGATTAGGAAAATCAAGTTTCTGAAAAAAAACGGAAAAAAAAAAAAATACATTTGTTATACGTGCCGAGAAGTAGGCAGCTGAAATGAAAGAATTCAAGAGAAAAAAAAAAAAAAAAAAAGTAATGAAAATACTAGTATTCCTATCTTATAATAGCTGTCCATGAAATTGAACAAATACACAAGATACATGAGGGATATCTCATATACAGAAGACGGAGGAGATTCAATGGTCTTTGTCTTGATTGAGAAATTTGTGTGATAAAAATTCACACTTCAGTCTGCGGATTAAAAAAAAAAAATCAAATATAAAATATAACTGCGCTCCCAGACGGTGTCCTTTTGGCTATTAAATATGTACAGAAATGAGACTTTCTTTTACAAACATGTAATGAAGCCTTAATTTGCCTTTGAAAATGGCCTTATGAGGGTTAACCAGTAGTGAAAATTAAGACACTAGTGATTACGAACAATATTTTTTTTTTTTTTTCTTTTTTAATGTCGGTTTATACTTCAAGGAGATTCCTTGCATCTTACAATGTTTCTCCAGGACAGGAGACTTTACAATACCCTTGGACCAGATCCTTCAACAAAAGAATCCTCGGACCACTATGTACACGAACGTTTGACACGTACTCAAACACTGACAAATCCAACTCTTCTTTAAAAATCAGACTTACAGAAATATTTAATAAAAAGTTCATTTTCACTGAAAAATAAAATGCACCTTTCAGTCCCCTCAGCTATTCCCCACGTAAAAGAAAAAAAAAAGAAAAACTGAGTGAGTGAAGGGCTCTGACTCCTGACAGAGTATCCTGGCACCTTACATACCGGCATGAAATGACAAAAGAATCGAGGACCTGTGTGGAAATAACCTGATAAATTACTGCACTTCAAAAGACTAGATTGTTTGGCTTTTTTTTTAGAATTAATGCATTCTGCACAGGACAATAGTCAGCATTTTCATAAATAATCCAAAGTATTGTACTTGGATTACTGGCTACATAATAAAGCCTTTGCAAAAAAGTATGAAATCGCAAAACCTCTCTCAAATGGCTCACAAGGTTTTCTTGCAAATATCTTCAGCAAATATAAAATAAAACTAATCAAACTGGAGTAATCCTCAAGGAAATAATGTGCTAAGTCCATTGTAGGGCCTGGAAAGGTGGCAAGAACCTGAGATTAAGGCTGTGTGCACACGCTGCGGATTAGGTGCGCATTCATCTGCGCGGATTTTGTAAAATCTGCAGGTCAAAATACCTGCGGTTTTAACTGCGGATTGCTCTGCGGTTTTACCTGCGGATTGCTCTGCGGTTTTGCATCTCCTCAATGGAGGAGATGGCAAACCGCAGCAGAATCCGCAGTGCGTGCACACACCCTTAAGGCGCACCGCAGAGAAAATCCTAGTCAAGCACAGCCCCTCCAGGCACTAGACAGCGGGTTCCTTAAAGGGAATCTGTCACCGGAAATTTGTGGGCTATGTAAATGCCCTGTGTCCGGTCGGTGTTTCTTCTTCTTTTCTCTACCCCATCTGTGGCCGCCGTCCATATTTTCCGGAATTAGAGTAGTTCTCCATATTTTGTGCATGCGCAAAGCAATCTTGCCTCGCACACTCACAGTGTGCTTTGCCCAACTGCGGGCAAAGCCGAAAATCATTTCTGCGCATGCGCTGGTGCACTATGTCCCTATTTCGCTGTGTTCCGGGACATAGTGCACCGGCGCATGGACGTTGGCCACGGATGGGGTGGAGAAAAGAACAAACACCGCCCATCGGACCGGACCCAGGCCATTTACATAGGCCTCCAACATCCGGTGCCAGATTCCCTTTAAATGAGGACCCATCAGCGTACATGACATGTGTGCTTCATTATACACACACACACACACTATTTCACCTAGAAAGGGATAAATATATTAATCTCTGAATGTTACCAATCCTCTAGGGCGTGACCAGCACAGATTGGACAGCACCAAAGTATTAGACACACCCCCTTTCACAAGTGGAATAGCAACACCCTGTTGTCAATTTAGTCATACATTTCCAGAAGGAATTAACAAAATAATGCAAAGATCGATGCACTATTTTTTTTAAATGATTTAAAAAAAAAGTCCAAAGCAAAATCTTCTTATCCCTGAATTATTGGCACATTTTAAAGCATTACAGTAATTTCTCTATATCCAGTTTCTTTTTATAAAAACAAAAAGGCTTCAAAATTTTTTAAATGTGACTTGAAATGCTGAATCTAGTCCTGTGCGCCGCTATTCGGCCATGTTCACATGCAGCATTTTTTTCTGCAGCCAAAACCTGCTTTCAGAATGCGGATTCCGCAGTGTTTTTTGGTCTGCGGATTACCTGTGTGATCTGTCTACAGTACATGTTTAATAAAGTTCATTTGATGCATCAAAAACGCTGCGTGTGAACATGGCGGTAAACTTTCGCGTGACTAACAAAATCGGTTTGAAATTTGTTGCATAGATTAACAAATGAAAAAAAAAAAAAAAATGACTTTACGCCCCCGTGTAGGTAACATTAATTTTAAGTTTTAGGGCCCTGCCAATAATAAATATAAATACACCATTACTATCAATGAAACTATTGAAATATTAAAATCGGCATATATTTATGTATTTATGGCGACAGGGAACTTTCAGTTAATGCTTCCAACACAATACAAGCTGGCGGCTTAAGCCTATGCCGGGAAAAGAAAAAATATATAAATTTCCCTATTTTGCAATATATTTTTAATACAGAATTTGAGAATTCCACACAAAGATAAAAAAAAGGGTTCTGGGCGTCATATGGCAGAACCCCGAAATAGCGACACGGTTACACATGAGCGTTGAGGTAATTGGTTTTACATCGGTCACTGGATTGTAAGCGAGTCAGATCAAGAAGAAAAAATGAAATATCCTGCAGGGAAATTAAACCCATCCAGAAGCTTTGCACACACGTTTTTGTTCCCTCCCTCGTGAAACAAAGGCACAAACATATTTTTAACTTTTTAAAACATGTAAAAAGTGTTCCGTCACAGAGGAAATGATAAAAAGATTTGAGGTCTTGTCTTAATCCATGAGTTGTACAGAATGCGCAATCAACTTTGAAAAATGATACGAAAAAAAAAAAATAGCTGGAGAAAAAAAAAAAAGGTTAAAAAATAACCTTAGAGAAACATCGTCACAGTAAAGCGCTATCGCTGGGTGATTGCTACAAGACTAATTTCAAAGGCGCGTACAGAAAGCTAGAGTCGTATTGCATCCGAATCGTACAATAAATTGCTGGTATGGTTAAATTATTGCTAATCTGCCAGATTTAAAAAAAAAAAAAAAAAAAAAAAAAAAAAAAAAAAAAAAAGCACAAAAAAAAACAAACAGATTTTATGGAAACATAAATATTGAATTAATTTTTCAATTACCTAATTTTTGATATTCCAGACAAAAAATACTGGGAATCTGAGTGTACACCAAGTACTATAAGTGTTGGGCAGAGACCTTTACATCTACACTACAGCAAGGAGATCCTGATAAGAGACAGGTTGACAGACAAAAGGTCTATAGGTTTTTTTCTTTTTTTTCAATTTAAGTAACTCATTCCTTACTCTAGCCCACGTTCTCCATCGCCTTCTCTTGTGGGCCAGCCCGGGCTTGCTTTAAAGGGAATCTGTCACCCCATTTTTCGCCTATCAGGTGCCGGCACCACCATCAGGGGCTTATCTACAGAATTCTGTAATGCTGTAGATAAGCCCCTGATGTAACCTGAAAGATAAGAAAAATGAGTTATATTATACTCACCGGGGGGCGGTCCTGGTCCAATGGGTGTTGCGGTCCGGCGCCTCCCTTCATCTAACGGTGACGTCCTTCTTTGCTGCCTGTCGTGGCTCCTGCTCCTCCTGGGAGGTCCGACGCCTGCGCACTGCAGGACTCTGCTGTGCCCTCAACAGGGCAGAGCAGTGCGCCTGCGCAGGAGCCACAACAGGCAGCAAAGAAGAGGACGTCACTTGTGCCGGACCGAACCGTGACACCCATCGGACCAAAATCGGACCGCCCCTGGGCGAGTATAATATAACTCATTTTTCTTCTCTTTCAGGTTACATCGGGGGCTTATCTACAGCATTACAGAATGCTGTAGATTAGCCCCTGATAGCGGTGCCGGCAGCTGATACTTGAAAAATGGGGTGACAGATTCCCTTTAAAGGGAACCTGTCACCAAGTTTTTGCAACGAGACCACCATTATGTAGAAGCAGAGAACCTGATTCCAGGAATGTGTCACTTACTGGATTGTGTTTTGCCATTTCAATGCAGTGTTTTATCAGCAGACTTATGACTAGAGGACAACTGGCCTCATGCCATCTAGGCCAGTCATGCCCCCACCGCCTATCAGCTCAGCTGTCACTATACATTATACTCAGAGCTGTGGTGTTGACAGGTTATACATGGTCTGCTAGATCTGCAGACAAAACTGACCACCAGAACTGCTGCACTTAGTAAACTTAGTCTACTTTCACACTTGCGTTAGGAGGCGCAGCGCCGCCACTAAACTCCGCCCCTGGCCTCGCCTCCTCCGGTCAGCTCCTCCTCTGGGCGAGTGACGCTGCATGCGACCAGCGTACCCTATATTTAGCGTTGGGTACGCTGACTGTGAGCTGGCATGGTTTTGCCGGCGCATGCGCCCTTTTTGCGCTGTGCCAAAACGCACAAAAATGCAACATGGTGCGCTTGGCGCACGTCGTCGCAGCGAAAAACGGGCGCATGCACCGGCAAAACCATGCCAGCGCACGGCCAGCATACCCAACACTACATATAGGGTACGCTGGTCGCATGCAGTGTCATGCGCCCAGAGGAGGAGCTGACCAGAGGAGGCGCAGCAGGGGGCGAAGCTCAGCGGCGGCCCTGCGCCTCCTAACGCAAGTCTGAAAGTAGCCTTAGCGATACATTACTGGAGTCAGGGTCTCTGTACCTACCAAATACTGCTGCTAGATTACACAGCACAAACCGGCTGACAGATTCGCTTTAAATTAGTCCTTTCATTTCAAGAGCCAGCACAAGCTACATTGTACCTGCCCGCCTGCATGATACTTGCCCTGAAGAGAAAAGATTACCACAGGCTACAGGAAGACTGACCAGTGGCCATCAGCTCATCACCAGTGTAGATTACTTTATATAGGGCTCATCATTACCAAGCTGAAATGACAGCCATTGACTGGTAAAAATCTGTCCCAAAAAAAAAAAAATGGCGCTACCCTATGGTTACTTGTACATGGAAAGTTCAAACTGAACTAGGTACATAGTTGTGTGCGAATTCATTTAAGGTTATGCATTGGCTTCAGCTGGAAAGCCAAGTTTTGGATACAGAGCTTTGAATCCCATGCATAATTAAAAAAAGTACCTTTTAATTTGATTATTTATTAGCTTCTGAAAAGTTTTGACATTTTTAAAAGTGTTTTTAAATGTCATTTTCTTTTGCCTCCCGTCAAACACCATGCTGCTCAGTGTTGGCTTAGCTGCCTAGTACAGGCTCTTTAAGAACATGCTTTCAACTGCTGCTCAGCAACAATCTGGACCTTATTTAGATTTTGGGTAAGAAACTTGCTCTGTCCGAGTATAGGAGAGGGGAGCATGGTGGTTCAGCCAGGGAAAGTTCCTTAGTCTGGTTATAGATGGATTCTTGGAGATGCAGATCAAAGCAGGGACTTAAGTAGCTTGATCTAAGCAGTTAAAATGGCAATGCAATGCTGTGCTTGAGAGAGAGAGCAAAACACATTAGTAAAAATGTACTACAAAAACTCATCGGATTTAAAAATAAATTACATTTTGGCTGCCTAAAGGCACCACTAGAGGGCGCATAGGAGCTGAATGCAAACTATGCATACATTGAACTCAATAATAAAACAGTTTGCCATAATCTCCTTGGCTCCCTCTATTTGTGACTACCGGAATTGAAATCCAAATGCATGGGTTTTTTTTTTTTTTTAATAGCTCTGTATAACAATATAAAAATATATTATGAAAATTCTTAGTTTGTGTCTATATTTATACACATTATTATTATTATACACACTAATACTTAGTGTACATCTCCCTTAATTTCCTGTAATGGAAATTGTTTTTTTTTTTTTTTTCAATTCTAAGTAGTTTTGCCGGCCTTTGGTTTCAGAATAATTTTCTTCTGTAACACTTTGAAACAAGAATGTAGCAAAATTTTTCCAAAGAGAGGAATAAAGAGGATGAAATGTACACGCATGCCACATTTTACGGTGTTATAATGGATGACAGAAGCGACAATGCATTACTTAAATTCTAGAAAAACCTATATAAAATGTAAAACAATGTCAATTTTGTAACACGTAAATTAGTAGAGTTTATGATGCTGGCTACATAAATAATGATAAAAAAAAACCAAATATTTTTCACGTGTTATTTTCAGTTCACATTTTAACCGAGATATGTTGGTGATGCATCATATAGAGCTGGCAATTTGGTTTTCATTTTAGTAGGTTTTTATATTGCATCCTTCAAAAAAATTTTAACGTTTCCAAAAGTTTGGCTCTACCAAAATTCATTTAAAAAAAAAATAAATTATCGATATTTGTAAATATCACCAACAGCTCTAAAAGAGGAACTCTCGTTATGAATAGTCGCTGCAGATTTCATGTCGGTAAAATTATAGCGAATTTACACTTTAAAGTTTAAAACGAGCAGCTACATCATCCAAGTTATTCTCAATGGACCAGAAATTTACTGATCTGCCCCAAAATAGAATATTTTCTTTTTCTGTTTACATTTACTTTCAACCACGGTTCATAATAAAATTATAAAGTAACAATCTGGAATATTATAAAACCCCAAAATGCTTAATTTTTCTTTTTTATAGCAACATTCTTCTATGCGGATCAGAAGGTCTTAAGGAGACGTCCACAGTTATTGAAGACGATCAAATCAAATATGGCACTTAGACTAAATACATTAAAGCTTCGGAGATTTTCTTCTTTTTTAAATGTCGGGAGGAAAAGAAAAATGGCTGATGCAAAGTTCTGTGAAACTGATAGTAAGCCTCTCGCATCAACCAAAAAAAAAATATATACAATATACATATTTCAACGAGTATTCAAAGTAAGAGACCAATTAAAGATAGGCATTTAGTAAAAAAAAGTTTTGTGACTATAAAGCAAAAGGCACATAAACAATAATAATTGGCTTAATGTTTTCCTGTATTTTTAAAACGTGTATTAGTTTGCTTTTTTCATTAAATGTAATCTTAGCGGGGAGTTAAGTTATATAGTCAACTAACCCATTATCAGCATAAAGGGGTAATCAATAGTGATGAACCAGTATACTCGTTGCTTGTTTTCCCGAGCATGCTCGGGTGTCCTCCGACTATTTTGGCGTGCTCGGAGGTTTAGTTTTCTCGTCTCATCTGCATGATTTGCGGCTGCTAGACAGCCTGAATACATGTGGAGATTCCCTAACAAGCAGGCATTCCACACATGTATTCAGGCTGTCTAGCAGTCGCAAATCATGCAGATGAGACAACGAAAACTAAATCTCAGAGCACGCCAAAATACTCGGAGATCACCCGAGCATGCTCGGGAAAACGAGCAACGAGTATACTCGTTCATCACTAGTAATCAACTTTACTTTTTGAAAAAATCAGTAGGAATTTACAAATTGAAAAAAAAAAAAAAAACTTTTATGGGCCAATGTAGATTCTCTCATCCGATCGGTTATGCAAATGACTCAAAGTGTGTGATCCGACTCTCTCGGATGTGGAGAAGATGAAGGAAAAAAAAAAAAAATCCTTCAACTTCTCCATTCTGTCAGGCTTCGGAAATTGGACTGCACCACAAACGGTCAGGATTCTCCAGTGTCGCTGCAGAGAGTGGGCAGACATGTTAACGGGTTGCATACTTGTGGTCAAGTGCCGACTAGTCTTGTTTTAAATAAGCGAATTGAACAAGGCCGAGCACATCTAGTTGGAATGTGGCTGGAAGGCAGCGACTCCGGAGAATCCTGACGGCAGTGTGTGGTGCGCACGCTGTAAGGATTCAGTAGGTTGGAATCAATTTGGCCTGATCTGGTCACACATACACTGGAAAAAAAAATACAGGAAAACCAAACCTACAAAGAGGTTAGAACTCGGCTTACTAAACACCATGCCGTTAGGAAGCAGACTAGGACATTTTTGTTAAATGCAGAAAAGGCATATTTTCTATTAGAAAAGAGAAGTGTGAGACAGCCATAGCAAACGTGTGATTCATACCCAGTTATCTAACGTAGACCGATATTCTACAAATGTGTACAATTATTTACAGTAGTCCTCATATATATATATATAAAAAAAAAAAAAAAAAAAGACAAAGGAAAAAAATGAATCCCCACGAAAACTCAAAAAAAAGGTAGCACTTCCTAAAAAATTTGATTTTTTTTTTCGTTTTCCTTGTTTGTTTTTAAACTCCCTTGTCAAAAAAGCCAACTTTACATTAAAATATACTTACTACAAGACAACACAACTAAAAAATATATAATAAACTTATACAAGTAGAAAATTCTGAGGTAATTCCGGTTTGAGGTGGTTTATGGTCATGACATATTTTTTTTTTTAACTGTATTTTATTTTTATTTCTTGTATTGTAAGTGAACGCGTTGGATCAACACACTGCAAAGTGGTCAGTGTCATCCAGCACGCCAGAAGGTTGACCTTGGAAGCCACAAAAAATTTTTTTTTTTTTTTCCTTAAAAATAAAACATTGCTTGTTTGTCAGATGACAAAAAGAAATGTGTCCAAGTTTTGAATCAGCAGCATCAGAAACCTTCTCTGATTTGGGCAAAACTTCTGGCGAATCGAGTGGGATCTGAATATGCACCAAGCTAGGTTTATTTTTTCCACTTTGAGATACAGAGAAAGGCAGCCTTTCAGGCCTCATTCAGATGTCCGTTTTTCTTGCACGTGTTCTATCCGTGATTTTTTGTGGACAGTGGGTCAACCGAAAAAAATAAAAAAATCAGGTAGAAGTGTTTATTTTTGATCCGACTCATGGGACAAAATCACCCGTACGAGGAGAAGCTTTGCAATTTTTTTGGCATTTGAGAAAATTCACTGATGGAAAAAAAAACAGATACACTGATCAAATATGGATGATGACAATTTGATCCAGGACATTGATGAAAATCGGTCTATTTTTGAGAAACAGAAAAGAAAAACGAGCAACTGAATGAGGCATCAGTAACATGGTGGATCGGAGAGGTTGGCCAAAAGGATTTTAGCTCATGTTGACTGAATGTTGTTAAAGCTTCTGTTGGCCACTAGTCCCACGACCTGTTGGCGAAGATGAAATAATCTGGTTACCTACAGAGACGGTTGACTTCTCTATCTCCAACTGTCCAACGTAAGTAACCTAGGGCGCCATCACACCTTATTATACTGTGTGAAGAGCAGGACCTTCCTTTCTCGGTACGGATTTCCTACAGCAAAGCTTTGCACTTGACCAGCATCCTTCCCCATTTAATAAACAGTTACCTGAGAAGTAGCTTTGTAGCGTTAAATCATTTGCCGATTGATGCAAAGTGCCACCACAGTCTGCCCAGCCCACGCATCCTACCTCCTCAATACTCAGCTCTCCGACGAGAGGGAACATTCGGATTCTAGTTTCTCTACATGTTACAAAGACACCCGTTAAGATCCGCAAAAGACACAAGACTTTTTTGT
This sequence comes from Dendrobates tinctorius, assembly GCF_039654945.1. Lineage (NCBI taxonomy): Eukaryota > Metazoa > Chordata > Amphibia > Anura > Dendrobatidae > Dendrobates > Dendrobates tinctorius. The sequence goes on from NW_027361738.1 coordinate 30,285,963, forward strand.
TTTTTGGAGCAAGATATCCAGAAGTAATTACGGTTATTGAAAAGGATTCCTGTTGGTGGAAGGTGTATCTTATGTAACAGTCTTCAGCTTACTACAAAGTTTGCAGCATTTTTTTTTTCTTCTTTTTTTTTAGGTGGATCTCCTGTGGGTCCCCGCCTGAGGTCGCACATTAGGAGAAACCAACAGTGTTTCTAAAAAGGAGTTTGTTGAGGTTCTGAAGTACCTTCACCTTTCTGCATTCAAAAGTCGGCACCTGAATGCTTGCTGAGATGTTCGTTTTTTTTTCCTGTGGTTTTTTTTTTTTAATATACAACAAAACAACGTGCTGGTAAAATTGATCCAAACTACCCACTCCTCCCCCCACAAGAAACCAAATATTAAAAATAAAAAAAGGATAATAAAAAGTCAAGGTAAAATAGCAGCTGCATTCATGGGTCTGTGGATGCGTATGTTTGTTTTTTTCCTTTTTTTTTTTAGTTTATATACAAATTATTTTTTTGTGTTATTTTTTTCTTCAGTGTTTTAAAACGAGTCTGGAAAGACAAATGTAACAAATGACTCAGATACTGGACTCTTTGGGCGGCAAGTCCACGTTGGTGACAGATGTAACAATGGAAACCAGGTAGTCCGAGGTAGTGCCGTTCACCAATTTGCGGATCTGAGAAATACGTTCCTCAACACATCCAGCGGAGAGCCGAGCTTCCGCATCGTGGTCCCAGCACTCTTCAATGGTGACACATAACTGTGCCAAACCCTGATGAGGATAAAGAAGATTAAATGAGTAAGAAACTTGTGGTTATTACAAATTTCCAAATTCTGTCACATCAGACATGCAAACTTCAGTAAGTGCTGTATATTTAGCCACAGAATAGAACATACAAATATACAACATCTCGGTTGTAAAAAGATTTTCTAAAAATATTACTGTGTAAAGCAGAGGTGGGGAACCCTGGCTTTTTTTCTGCCAAGGGCCTTTTGGCAATTTAAATCATCCTTCGGGGGCTGTACAAGTTGTGCGCCATCTCCGCCCACTAAGCAATCTTGACGCTGGCACCGGTGTCAGGACAACATTGCACACACCTCATCGTTCAGCGGTGAATGATGCATGAGCGTGCTTACAGAGCAAGAATACATTAAAAAAAGCCGGTGGCCATCAAAACACAGCTGCCGGCCCAAGCACGGTGTTCCCAATGAATCGGCCCACCCATGGTCTAAAGAGTATGAAGGCACCAGCCAAATGATGATTGGGAGAGATGTTGATCGCACACGTCCGACTTTGAAATGCCAAACACATTGTTCTGCCAGAGATGAGCCACCGGCTGACATGTCAGTTGGCAGCTTTCTCTTAGAAATCAAAGGATCGCTTGGCCAAATGAGCACCTCTGTGTATGAGAGAGTCGGTCAAGGTGTCTGTTGGCCGAGTCATTGTTCGGCCGACAGACATCTAATGTGTATGGTCGGCCTTAGTCAATCTCAAGCAATAGGCATTTTTTCCTTGTCTGAAAAAAGCCCCAAAACTCTGAAATTGGAACATTAATTTTCTAAGAACAGTAAATAAACACTTACTGGGTGTTTCAGCCAGTGTTCTTTGAATGCCGGTCGCAACTTTTTGTGAACGACTACTTCCTGCAGATCTTCTAAGGATGGATGCTGACCAATCTCCTCTTCGAATGGCAACATGTACTCATCGACAGGCCCTGGAGGCATCGAAGTACATAAAACATTAGCTAAATCGGCTGCAAGTTGTAGGTCACTTATGGTCTATGGTACAATTCTCATATAGAGGTGACCTTTCACTGTAATTCTGTCTGTATTCACAATGAGATCTCTACTCAAGAGTGATCTCTGCAGAACAAGAAGAATCAGCCCAATATTAGGCGTCAACCGCGGCTGTCAAATTGTAAGCGTCGTTTGGATTTGTATTTTACTACTCAATACATGAAAATAAAACTATATTACAAAGCTGCCTATCGGAGAAATCTGCTTCTCCTCCTGGATTGATCATTCACTCTTAATTCCGTGGTAACATCTGTGTCCGATGATCACAGATGCTCACATTACGGAGATGACAGTTGGGGGTGTTCAAAATTCTATGGAGGAGGAGGAGCTAGAGGCGAAGCGACATTCTGCTGTGTGTTCTTCTAAAATGAGAGTTACAGCACTCCACAGAACTCTATGGGCACCAACTGCCATCTCCGTAATGGGAAATCCTGTATTCACTAAAGACAGTTTACTCGTGAATTGAGAACTTAGAGAATGAAAGATCAGTTCTAGGGGAGAAAAAAAGCGGAGTTCTCTCATAATAAATGCTACAAAGTTTCCTATCTTCTTGTGTACTTAAAAGAAAAAATTAAACTGTTAAAATGGCTGCCAATTGGCAATCAAGCTAAAATCAGAGAACGTGTAACAGCCTGTTTGCACCGGCCGTTGTTAAAGGGTCTGTCAGCTCAGAACGACTAGTCAAACTTAAGCCCCGTTACACACTGCGATATCGCTAGCAATATCGCTGTAAAGTCACCGATTTTGTGACGTTGCAGCGATATTGCTAGCGATATCGCTGCATGTGATACTTACCTCCGACCGGCTCCCCCGCTGGTTATCGCTGATTGCGCGAGAAGCTGCTGGACCATTCCTCGTCGGTCACTTCCTGCGGTGCTTCCTGTGGCGCCGACGAGCGACGCGTGGAACCGGGCGGGAGGACGCAGGATCGCCGCGTCTGACAGGTAAGTAGCGACCCCCATCCCCTGCGATGTCGCTGGTGAGATCTGCCTGTGTGGCAGCTCACTAGCGACCACCTAGCGATGCACCAGCGATCCTGACCGCGTCATATCGCTAGTCGGGATCGCTGGTGAGTCGCTAGGTGTAACGGTACCCTAAGTGTAATGCCCCAAAGTTGTTATGTATGTACCTTTAAGATGTAACAGAGATAGCAGCTTCCTCACTAGGTTTGCACAATGTTCACATTTCCTTTGCAGATAATGTGCCTTAGAATCCAGTACATAGAACTGGTTCAATATAGAAATCTTGCATGTTTTTAGGTGACCAAACACTTATTTTCCACCAAAATTTGCAAAATAAATCTTAACCAAATCAGACAAGGTGATTTTCTGGATTTGTTTCCTCATTTTGACTCTCATAGTTGTGGTCTACCTATGATGTCAATTACAGGCCTCTCTCATCTTTTTAAGTGGGAGAATGTGCACAATTGGTGGCGGACTAAATACTCCCCCCCCCCACCATATTTCCAAAAACTAAAAAGAACATTTTTCCACGTTGGTGTTGGTGGACATAACCAACATGAAGATAAATTACACTGATAGGATTGCAATGTAAAATTATTAGAAAGCTGCGCTGGTCACATTGTCCCTACAGGGCCCCAAACACTCACCGTCAGCAGCGGTACACCTGGATACAGTTTCCCAGAGCACCAGTCCCATAGCATACATGTCTATCCTGAGGAAAGAATCTCGTTGGAAGTTAATTGCTCCCTCCAGCACCTCCGGAGCCATGTACCGCCTGGTGCCAACCTAGATGTATAAACAGCATGCGCAGCATTAGATCACAGAATATTCTTTCAGATTTACGGTATATACCATAATATCTATATAGTGTAGAGAACACGAAAACCTACTCTTTTGCTAATCAATTCCATAAGCCGGAAATCCTAAATAAACATTTGTCATCAAAATCATTAGTCGAATCCACGAATTTCATCAGAACCTGTCAACCATCTAATGGAAATAGGGGTGTCTCGTGCTTACCGACCTTGGTGTCCGTATAAAAAATAAAGTAGTAAGTCACGCCCAGTGCAACCCGGGAATGCTCCAACCCCAAAGCTGTGGAGCTGGGTGTCCATTTTGGTGGCGTCGGAGTCTATAAAAAATGGACCGACTCCGAAAATATATAATAAATTGGGTTCAGTAATTTCATGCAGGATGTGCTGTAAAATGTTTTCATAAGTATTTGAGAAAGTTATGAAATGTCCCATTAATGTCTGTTCTGTTCCTGATCTAAGGGTCTCAGCTTTTAGCCAAAAGGAACCTGCCACCATGAAAATGCAGCCCAATCTGCAGGTAGCAAGGTATCTAGAGCAGGGGTGGGAAAGCTTTTATTCTGCCAAGGGTCATTTGGAATTTTATAATAGTGTTCGGGGGCAGTATAAAATTTTAACTTAAACATTAGCCAACTATATTTATTCAAACATTTAAATAACTTGCAGCTCCCCCAACACACAATATAGCGCAGCTCCCCCCAACACACAATATAGCGCAGCTCCCCCCCAACACACAATATAGCGCAGCTCCCCCCAACACACAGTATAGCGCAGCTCCCCCCCAACACACAGTATAGCGCAGCTCCCCCCCAACACACAGTATAGTGCAGGTGGTGCAGCTCCCCCAATACACAGTATAATGCAGACACACACACACACCGTATACTGCAGTCCCTGCAACCACATACACAATAATGCATACAAACACTCACACAATACTCACCCCATCTCCTTGTTCCCCGCACTGCTCCAGGCTCTGCTCCGGTCTTATCGGCTCCACTGCCCACTGAGTCACAAGAGAAGGGGGAGTGATGGGAGAGGGAGCGTCTGACGCTCTATCCTCCATCACTGCTTTCAACTGTATCGACGTCTATGATGCCGATAAGTTGAATGAGCAATGGGGGCGGCGCCGGGCCACATAGCGGCCCTCCACGGGCACCTCTGAAGAATTAAAAATCCTGCGACCAAAAACGGGGAAAGCGGCTGCGGGCCGCACCAAATGATAATGTTCCCCACCCCTGGTATAGAGCAAGGGGAGCAGAGAAGATTAATATATGGCTTTGTTGGAAAAGATTCAGTATAACCTGTGTTTTCATCATTTAAACCTTTGCTTTCTTGAATTCTGGGTCCAGTGGGCTGTCCTATCGGTGACTGACAGCTTCTTTTCTATAAGAGCACATACAGAGATAGCTGTCAGTCACTAATAGGACCGCCCACTGGACCCAAAATCCAAGAAAGAGTAAAGGTTTAAAGGATGAAAACTGAGGTGATACCAAACCTTTTCCCACAAAACTATATCTTATCTGCTCAGCTCCGTATCCACAGCACTGCCCAACGCTGCCCCAGAACTTACCCAGCCCAGGAAATGCATTTGAATAATCATAACGGTCCCATAACATTTTAGGATGGGATGCTGTTCCTTTCCCTCACTAAGAACACAGGCATTCCTCAGCAAAGCCAAGTGACCAAATGTCTATCAGGGGTGGAGAGGGATAGACGTCAGCTGAGCAAACAATCTAAATGGAGTGATTCATTTTGAATATGGAAATCTACTAATGGTTGACAGAAAAAGCTATTCCAAATGTATAAACCTAAAAGAAAAAAAAATAGCATTACCTGTCCGTGAGTATCTCCAGGAGGTTTTCCGGGTTCAAACCGCACAGCTAATCCAAAATCTGCCAAAACTGCTGTCAAGTCGTTTTTCAGCAAAACGTTTTTACTTTTAAAATCCCTATATAAAGAAAAAAAAAAATAAAATAAAACATACAGAAAAAGATTTATCCTACTCAATAGAAGTAATGAAAGCATCATATATTGGTATTCTGAAGTGCAATCACCAGGGTGGAATGCGATGCAACATCACAAGGCCCAGGTAGCGGTAGAGGCACCGGCCTGAGGATGCCGGCCACAGAGATGAAGTCCGTCTGCAATAGAGGACTGCACAAGAGGTAGGAACGAGCTTTAATTCCCGAATACCTTTAAATAGCAAATTAAGCTTTTTTTGTAATAGGTAATTACTAAAAAAAAAATTAAAACAGCCGCTAACTTGTTACACCGACACAAACCTGTCCCAGAACATCCATAGGACCATCGCCTGTGAGCATGTACAATACGAAGCTCCCTTGTGTTATCTGGAATTAAATCTAAACCACGAACTGTCAAGCTGTCTCCAGGTCACAGCAGCAGCTCAGCATGGTGACAGACATTGTGGACAGCAGTGTGAACAGCCTCTTACCTCAGCACTCCTAGTAATGCCAGTATTAGATCATATACACAGGGTGGACAACAGTGTGAGCAGCCTCTTCTTACCTCAGCACTCCGGCTATGTCCAGTAATAGATCAGATAGACAAAGTGGACAGCAGTGTGAGCAGTCTCTTCTTACCGTCAGCACCCTGGTATCTCCAGTATTAGGTCATATACACAGGGTGGACAGCAGTGTGAGCAGCCTCTTCTTACCGTCAGCACCCTGGTATCTCCAGTATTAGGTCATATACACAGGGTGTACAGCAGTGTGGGCAGCCTCTTCTTACCCTCAGCACCCTGGTATCTCCAGTATTAGGTCATATACACAGGGTGAACGGTCAGTTTTTTAAAATTTGTATTCATTAGCCTTCTGAGCACTCAGTCTTTTAGCCTCAGGCGTTTTTAATCACAGCAGGACCCTACCCCTCCACAAAGATAGAGATTTCAGTCCAAGAGAGGATTCACAGGCTCCCATACACATAAAGACTTTAGTCTAACAGAGGTTTGGCAGTGTTAGGTCCTGGAAATCAAGAATCACCTTAACGTGGCTTCTAGATACACATGAATTGGCCAATTGATGCGCTAAGCATTCTCAATTTTTCATATTTCTAATGCAGTTATGCAGTTCAACTTTCATGTTTGCAAGCTATGGCGCTACAGAGTGCTGCCTTCTTTCTTTGAATATATACGAGTTGGTGACTCTAGGTAAGCACCTGTTCACACCTAGTCTATGTTTGGATGACGGTCAGTTTTTGAAATTTATATACACAGGGTGGACAGCAGTGTGAGCAGCCTCTTATCTCAGCATTCTGGTATCTCCAGTATTAAATCATATACACAGTGTGGACAGCAGTGTGAGCAGCCTCTTATCTCAGCATCCTGGTATCTCCAGTATTAAATCATATACACAGGGTGGACAGCAGTGTGAGCAGAGTCTTATTACCCTCAGTACCCTGGTATCTCCAACATTAGATGAGAATATGCACTGGGAGCACATCTACCTCCACATTAAGGGGGTGACAGAGCTTTCTATTGCACATTCTCACAGACACTAGTTCTATAAATATTTTAGGATAGGTTTTTATCAGAGTTTTATCAGTATAACACATTGTATGTGCTATAGTGATTAACTAGTTAAAGACATTTCATGTGTTTATCCATTTCTTTTCTTATTCCTGTATGTAGCAGATTGGGGGTCATTTAACAAACACAATTGCGACATGTAAGCCGGGCATTAGACTTGTGATTTGCTTAGAAAATACCAGTCATGCGTTGTTTAAAGATATCTATGGTACATATGGCTTTAATTTAATTACTGGATGAGCAGATGGCGGCGACTTCCATGCTTTGCATTTAATTCTGACAGCAAGTCCCTGTAGTGACAGATCTGATAAGAGCAAGATAGGGCTAAATGTGATAATTAAACAAGTAAATACAGTTTGTAGGAATGTCACCGCGCCAGACTGAAACCTGCCACAAACGCATTTAGGTACATCGGTCAGAGCAGAATAAAGCCCCCGTTACACACTGCGATATCGCTAGCAATATCGCTGTAACGTTATCGATTTTGTGACGTTATAGCGATATCACTATGTCTGATACTTACCTCCGACCGGCTCCCCCGCTGGTTATCGCTGATCACGCGAGAACGTCCTGGATCATTTCTCGTCGTCAGCTTCCTGTGGCGCCGACGAGCGGACGCGGGCGGGCGGATGTCAAGATCGCCGCGTCTGACAGGTAAGTAGCGACCGCCGACCCCTGCGATGTCGCTGGTGAGATCTGCCTGTGTGGCAGCTCACTAGCGACCACTTAACGATGCACCAGCGATCCATATCGTTGTCGGGATCGCAGGTGCATCGCTAAGTGTAACGGTACCCTAAGTATCAGCTGTATTATTTATTGCTAAAAAATCTATATAATCTGCTTTTTTTTGGCCATGCTTTTGGCAGCAGCCATCTTGCCCAAGATGTGAACTGGATTTAGATATGTTTAAGCTTTAGAGGAGCCACATGGACAATGGGAACCTGTAGCCTGGAGAGGTTTACTGCCTTCTATGGAATATGTCCGTAGCCATTGCTCTGTGACCTGTGCAGAGATCATTGTACAGAGAGGGGGAGGAGGTGAGCTGTGACCATAACTTATTAAGAATGATAGAACCTATCTTATCTATACATTTAGGTGTTACCTTTCATTGTAATCCTGCCTGATAATAGTGAGATGACTGCGGGAGAGTGCTCTCTACAGTGCAGGATATTCTGGCCTAATATTTGGGAACAGACAATGTTTGGGAAGGAGCACAATGCTCGTTCACTGGTTGAAATTATTTTTAAGCTTGTGCATAGCCTGCCTAATCAGGCTATTAAACCGCCATTTGGCTTGTTTATAGCCAACTGGTAGCCATTTAGTGGCCAATATAAATCTACTCCTAGCGCACATTGTAAAAATTGCCTATGTCTTTGGAATGTGGGAGGAAACCTGAGAACCCGCAGGAAACACACGCAAACACGGGGAGAACATATAAACTCCTAGCAGATGTTATCCTTGGTGGGATTTGAACCCAGGAACTCAGCGCTGCAATGCTAACCACTGAGCCACCCCAGAATGCAGGATAACCCCTTTAATTACTACAGAAGAGTACCGTGTTAAGGCGCCAACAAGTCAAAGAATTTCAGGTAATTGGGAAGATTAGCAGCAAGAAACTAGCACCCTATGGGTCAATGCAGGTAGCAGTGGGGCTGTCGGGGAGGTTCTCAACAGAATATTCCCACAGCGCTTCTGCCGTCTCCTGGGACCAGCTACAGGTACTAGAGTTGGTGCAAACCAGTTCACAAGACACGATCCAGTAGTCACAATAGTAGTCCGTGGTCGCTGGAAGAGAGCCCTGAGATCCACCACTTGTCTTACGGCATCCTTAGCTCCTCTTATCATTAGCCAACCTCATGTGACGTCATCGTTGCAGTGTAATGCACGTGTGACATCATGCCAGATCGACTAATTACAAGAGAACCCGTGGATGCAGCCAGGCAAGTCTTGGTTTACAGGGCTGATGTCTGGCAGCCACAGAATACTGACTAGGCCGCTGGACCAGGTATTGCAAATCGATATGCAACATCTTTAATGGGTACCAGTATCTTCAATGGCATCAGACGAGGCCTCGCATGGTAAACGTAAAATGTGCAGTGAAGTCCTCTGTGCACAGACAGTATTTCATTGCTATAGCCTCCTGTATTTGGGCTATCCCCCGTCTGACCTGTAGGTGTCACTCCTGTCATGATACATGGAGAAATACAGTCCGTAAAAAGCTAAAGCAGCAAAACTCCAAGCGGGAGCATCTGGACTCATAAATTATCACAGCCGGCTAAGACACATGACAGAGCATAACCTCAGGTTGTAGTAAAGTGAATTTTTTTTTTCCCTCTTTAGTGGACCTGTTTCAGAGTCAGCAATAGCCAAGTTATTGTAAAAAAAAAAAAAAAAAAAAAATCAAACTAAGAGGTAACACGAGCATTGTCCATAGATTAAGTCTGAGGGCGTTATAGCCAGACATGTAATCAGTGGATGTAGCTGCCTATTCCCTGTTGCAGTTCATGTCTGTCAGAATAGTTAAACCAACAGAAAGATGGTGCTACAAAATATCTCACAAATATATCAACTTTATGAGATATATATATATATATATATATATATATATACACTCAATGGAGTGCCAACAAATCTCCCAAGGCTATAAACAGTATATAATTGGTATGGCCACATATGAATTGCAATATATTCCCTAGTGTGTAGCCCTGCCCCACAATGCGTGTTTCACCCAGCTTCGTCAGAGCGCACAAGGAAGCGGTGCGAAACGCGTGTTGGGGCCCAGTGCTACACATCAGTACTGGGCAAGTCTGCATTTTATACTCTATTTGGTATATATGTTACCCACTAGCCAATGTAATGCAATAGAAATGTGGCAATACTAATTATCGTATTTGGAGGTTTGTTGCTAGCCCTCCATTCAGCTACTTTTTTTTTTTAAACAAAATCTGTTATATTTTATATTTAATAAAGCTGATATACCTGGGAGATATTTTGTAGCGTCATCTTTCTTTTGGTTTATCTCACGATACTTAGGGGCATCTCTATTGGTTGGTCCTAATATTGTCACAATCGTTGCATTTTATTTGGTAACACCAAAATAAAGATTATTCATTGAAGGCCACCATACACATGAGATACTGATGGGATAGGTGAACCATATCATGTCTACGGGGGACTCCTGACAGTCCCCTGAAAGATTATGTCAGAGCATACAAGGATCTGGAGGCGGTCAGATGGTACTGAAGCTCTCGTAGAAAAGAGCAGAAGCGCTAATATGTCCTCTACAATATCAGAATGACCCAAAATCTCACATTATACCACAGATTGACCATTTATATATTGTCCATAAAAAAGGCTGTAAGGTGAAGCTTTCCTTACAGAATGGCCCATTTATGCTTTGAGAAAGAGTGAAATGTAGGCCTAATGCAAGATATCCAAAACGGGACCAAATCCGAACACCCTTATGAAATAGCCTTGCCATAGATTTGGGGAGGGGGGGGGGTGTAAACATAAAAAGTAGCATCTCTTGCAAAAATATTAGATAAACCCATTCTTCCGGGGTAATAGTTTGGGGGCCAGCATTCTTCTTAAATTGGTAGCTTCCAGGATAACTTATATTGCTATGTGAGTGGGGGGAAATATCCAACCTCTGGGAAACCCGTACGTCGGGTGCACAAACTCCAGATCTCGGCTGGTCCATAAACATACACAATAATGAATGGGGCCCTGTTGCATTTCCCGACGCGGTTGATGGTCAGGAGCATCACTTTTAGTTTACCAAAACCCTGGCTTGTAGCAATTTGGAAGGATTATATGCAGCCTGTCAATAATATATACTCCCCCCCCCAAAAAAAAAAGAAAAATCAGGTTTGGTTCTATTTTTTCCCCTTGTTTCTCACTACTATCCGAATATTAGATGCCACATCAAGAGACGATGCCGAGACAAACCGCCAGACACAAAGATAAAGCTACACTTTGGAGGTCCATCTAAGTGGGCATCTCCGGTCATCCTAATGATCCCATAGAAAGTCTTGGAATGGATGCAGCGCCTCATTCGTCACATAACTATTTGGCAGGGAACACATTAGTCAGAGCAAATCCATTTCCCCAGCTTGAGACTGACTCCATCTGCACTGGAAAAGCCATTACAGAGGAGCCGTCCGGACATTTATATTTTGGATAATGGGTAGGCAGCGGTGTGAACCGGCAACTCTCCCTGCTGCGAGTTGTCCAAGCTGTCTCTTTAAAGAACTCCTGACAGATGGCATGTGTAAATGAGAAACACATTTTCTTTTTATTTATTTTTTTCAACATGGTGGAAGAACGTATTTTGAAGGCAAAAAAAAAAAAAAAATTAAAATGATTAACGTCTCAGGTCTGTGGTAATGAATAACAGGCTAATAGTTTGGAGCATTTGGTCATTAACAGGGGACAACATAAAGCCCAGGAAATTAATGTTAGGGGTTCGAAATAAAAGAAAAAGCAACATTTAAATTCAGGCTGGTAACTGGGAGACTGCTGGAAGAATGTACAATTTATGGAGTCTAATAAGCCTTATACACGGGTATGTTCTACCATCAACATTCCCCAAGAAAAGAAACTAGAACAAATATTAGGCTTCTAGAGAGAAAATCCTCACAACCCTCCCTCACCACCAGCATTTTACCAATAAATCATACAAAGGCTAGCTATTCACAGAAAGTTACTTCTACTCTATATTATATGGTATTTATTATGGCCTACACATAGCGCTTTATAACTTTTGGTCCCCAAATCCATAAAGTGAAGCTTACTTCCACGTTTTGTACCTTAAGTACATTGTAAAAAAAAAAAAAATAAGGTGTTGTTCTAACTTTGCAAGATCATCAATCCCAAGAAGAGCCCCTTTAAAATGGAGCAATGTCCGCCCCTTCGAGATTTTGCTAAACATTTATGGGTCTATGGGACTGATGGAGAAAGCTGAACTTCGCAAGTTATTACCTCTCCACGGATTGCAAAGTTGGGACCGACCCCTTCAAGATTTGTGTTCATTGCTGGAATTTCAAATCTTGGGGTAATAAGCATTACAGTAAAAACAAATCCTCTACAGCAAGAGGGGGCAACCAAAAATATATGACACCCACCTGATGATGCTGGTCCAGACCACCAAATATCCCTCCTAAACTAGTAGGGTCAGGTGCTCAACTCTCCACTTTTGCCATTGCCTCCCCACCATTGATTGTCCTACTTGTTGAGAGAGGGTGTCCTTCGTAGAGTTTACATCACACAGAAGCCCTCCTCCCCACCAACCATCTGCCATCACAGCAAGTGTAGGATCAGCAATATAGGGGAGCAAAACAAGTTGCAGGACCCTGGTCCAGAGGCCACATCGGTAGCCTGTGGCCCCTGAACATGAGCCCTGTGAGCCACTTCCAACAGTCCAACCATTACTCACACCACTTCATTTTAGTAGGCCCACCACTAAGTCATGTGGGTGTTCTGCCGCAACGATGACGACCTAGTAGACGGTAGGTAGAATATGCTCTTCTACAGCAGGCACAGATCAGTGAAGCGGCCACTAGACCAGGATCCAGCAAATCTTTCAGCTCATCTCTACTCAATATCTTTTTTACGAAGTCTGATTCACACATCCACGAGTGTTCTTCATGGATGAGTAAATTCCAAGGCTTTACCTATACTTTGCAATGTTAACCATGAATGGCATATGGATGCCATCCGCTTGCTGTATGCCCATAGACTTGTATTAAAAAGTAAAACAGACCGGTCATAAGGAGCGCAAGTGACGCAGTTCAGCAGGTATTAAAAGTCTTCATTTATTAGTTTCCATTAAAGTAATAAATGAAGACTTCATACCAGCTGAACTGCGTCACTTGCGCTCCTTATGACCGGTCTATTTTACACTTATCCTGTCTGATCCTCTCTTGAGTTACCCAGCCAGAGCTGCAGCGGACCATCCTCATTGTATCTACTCCCACCGCCAGCCTCGCGCTTCCTTTGAAGCCGCCTACCTGACTGTCTACAATCATAGACTTATATTGGCACTTTTCATCCTTAATACTGAAGAAAAATGGACATGTCTTGTAGGTCGTGCATGTGCACACGTTCCACAAACAACACCACATGTGAATGGCACCTTAAATTATAAGGCCTGTTTCACACTTCCGTTTTTGACCATCAGTCAAAATCCGCCGTTTTGCAAAAAAGAAAAAAAAAACGGATCCGCCATTTTTTTTGGCGGATCCGTTCTTTTCCCCATAGATTTGCATTACCGGCGGATCTTGACGGAGGGCCATCCGTTGGATCCGTTTTTTTGCGGATCAGTCAATTTTTTTGCGTCTGCCGACATGCCTCGACGGACCATGCAACTTTTTTTTTGCTGCAGGATCCGCATTTTATAGTGCGCTTGCCCGGAGGAATGAAGTCAGCCGGGAATTTAACCCTGAAATAATTTCTGGCGGACAGAAAAAATTCTCTCTCTCCCCGGGCTGCGGTTCCTTTAAAATTCTTCATTCATCGGATCAGTCAAAAAAAACGGTCCGGTGGCATCCGTTTACATCAGTTAGCAACGGATCCGTTTTCCGCCATTTTGGCGGTTTTTAACTGACACAAAAAAACTGAAGTGTGAAACAGGCCTAATGGGTATGTGTTCTACCCGGGGGAAAAAAAACAAACCACCAGATGCAACACCTACATGCAACATGGACGTCTGAATGAGGCCTTAAGGTTTTAAAGAAAGTGAAAATTTAGACCTTTTTTTTTTTTTATATAAAAACACAAGTTATTCCCAAAAACTCACTTTGAGAGCATTAATGCAAACAAAGAGGGAAAATCGCCCAAACACTGACGTGAAACACACGGTTATGTAACCGCCGTTTGCTCGAAAAGTTGTAATTAACAGATTATGCTCGCAGTTTTAGATAATAAGCATGAAATGATTGAAATTTATGAGATAAGCAATATTCCCCAATAGGGTCCTACCCTCTGCAAAATCCAAACTCTTCTGCTTTTTGTGGGGAAACACTTTTTCATTGGTATAACACTAGACGTTCAGGAGCAGAACGAGAGCAGTGGCAGCCGCCAGGCACGGCCATTCAGAGCAGGTTTTTGGCTCTGGTCCCGAGCTGATTGCAAACACCTGTGCAATCAGTAGGGGGTATTGTCGGTGTGCTCGTTCCTAAATGAGACCGTGCCATAGGCACTGCCCATGTGGGCCATTAGAGCAGCTGGCAAATCCAACAGTAATCAGCAGTGTTGACTGTAAAGTGAACCTAAAGCGCATGCGAGTAAGTAACGTTATCATTTCATTTTATGAGCTATGAAGTGAGTAGAAAGGTTTGTGCGGTGGAAGTCGGTGTCCTGTATGGCCTTCCCGATCACCGCTGATTGTGTGGTTCGTGCACAAGGGGTTCGGGTGAGGTCAGTACCTGTGGGCGATGGCAGGCTTGTGGCCTTCCCCTTTACATCGAGGGATATCTTCATGTAAATACGCCAACCCTCGAGACATAGTCTCCGCTATGTGGCACAATTCATTCCAACTCAGGACGTTTCCTTTTAGATAGTCCGTCAGGGAACCCTGCAAAACGAACAAACGGCATGTGATTTTGGTGCCGCTAACGCACAGTATTCCGGAGGCGTACACCTTTGTACAGAACTGTCTTTGATCAACAGATCAACAATCCATGACATGAATGCCTCCCTCTTACCCCAAAAAAACAACAAAAACAAAAGATAAGCATGAATCCATAACAAAGAAAACGCCACATTGCCCACAGCCAAAAGGCCACATTGGCAGACCAGTGTTTTTGTCTTTCCATCGGCCTTTTTTTTTTTTCTTTATTAAAAGGGAATTGCCATGTAAAATAACGCTATTAACCTGCAAATGTGGGGTTAATCTGCAGGTTAATAGCGCATATAGATGATCTTTGATCTTTATTTTTAAATTGCACTAACATATTCCGCAGCGGTTTACAGTTTGCACATATTAGCTTTGCTGTCCCCAATGGGGCTCACAATGTACATTCCCTATCAGTATGTCTTTGGAATGTGGGAGGAAACCTACGCAAACACGGGGATATAGAGCCCCGCTGCCAGGAGGAAATGAACTGTATTCCCCCGGGCACCGTCCAGCTTTCAGTTATAGGGGCAGCGCTGACACAGCTTCAGTCACTGTTCAGTGTATGGAGAGCGGCGGCTGTAGCAGCACCTCCAGCACTGACTGACAGCCGATCCCGATGCAGAGCTGCTGTCAGTCAGCGTCGGGGCGCAGTTACAGCCACCGCTCTCTATATACTGAGCGGTGACTGAAACCACACCAGCAATGCAGAAGACCAAAGCCGACATTACGCGCATTTTTTAATTGAGTTTTTATGTATTCATTTGAAAGGGTGAGAAAAGTTACAAAAATGCTGAAAAAATTGACATGCTCTGGATTAAAAAAAACAAACCAAAAAAAGGCATTGATGATTAAAGCAAGCAAGAAAAACGTGAATTAGATTTCAAAAATCTCAGTACTGCAATGTATTTTTATGCACACAAAAAAAGGAAGGTTTAAAAAACAAAACGCAAGAGTGTGAACATCCCCTAATCCAACACAGTGGAGGAAGTCAAAGAGGACCCGTTAGTAATCAAAGACAGGAGAGCAACCAAATAAGTACTACCACTTGACAGAACTGTCATGAAGGCCTAAGGATTCTAGAAGTTGAGCCCACCTTCTCGTGGAAGGCCGTGATCAGCCACAGCTCCATCTCCAGGTTTGTTCCTCTCTTCTCAGCCGCAATGAAGTGCAAGAGGTTTTCATGTTTCATTCCAGGGGTGTTGAAAATCTCTCTCTCGCTCTGCCAAGACTGCTTGTCCTAAGTACACATGAGAATCACAATTTAGTCAATGACGTCAAGGACATTAAACATTTGCACAGCTCCGGCTTACCTACGTCCTTAAAACAATCAAATGTTTTATGTAATATTACAATACTGCAGAATGGAGCACTCAGAACATTTTGGAGTTGTTTTTTTCTTCATTTTAGTAAAATATTCTTTGTAAGATAATGAAGGTGATAAATACGGTACGTTTCTGAGTCCTAGTTATGAATCTAAATGGCCAAAGAAGAGGGTGCGTTTCCTGCTCCCACCATTCGCACATCTCACACGAGTCTTCTGGCCTACTCCTAACATGGGTCCTCATTAGTGATGAATGAACGTGCTCGGATAAGGTGTTACCTGAGGATGCCCGGGTGTTAATAGAGTATCTTTGGCGTGCTCAAAAAATATGTTGAAGTCCCCGTGGCTGCACGTCTCGACGCTGTTTGCCAGCCGTAACAAATGCAGGGATTGCCTAACAAACAAGCAATCCCTACATATGTTGTGACTGTCAAACAGCTGAGAGACATGCAGGTGCGATGGACTCAAACTTATTTTTCGAGCCCGCTGAAATCACTCTGTTTAGCACCCAAGTGTGCTCTTATAACAACTTATCCAAGCACGTTGGTTTATCACTAGCCCAAATACACATTAGGCTAAAGTCTACCAATAATGATGTACAGCTGAAAATGTGCTTGATGTGTTTGTAATAAGACAAGATTCATCTCTGCTGTCCTGTGTTAGTTATAATCTGGCACAGCTCTGCAGCAGCAATGACAGTAAGAGGACAAGTGCTGCTGCAAATGTTTGTAATGAGACAAAGTTCACTTCTGCTGTCCTGTGTTAGTTATAATCTGGCACAGCTCTGCAGCAGCAATGACAGTAAGAGGACAAGTGCTGCTGCAAATGTTTGTAATGAGACAAAGTTCACTTCTGCTGTCCTGTGTTAGCTCTGAGCTCACTGTAGAGCTGTGTGTGATTAGGAGAACAGACTCTCAATCATTACATGTCTCACACTCGTAACGCCCCTTTTCATTTGAAATAAGCTCTGGTGGCAGATTCTCATGAATATTATGATCTATGTCCGGCACATAGATCTTAACTCATTTATATGTAAAATAAATTTAGATTTTTATGGAATAAGACATCAGATTGCAGATATTGCACATTTGGGAACATTTATTTTTACCAGATTACAAGCATTTAGTGCTAAAACTATACTTTGTGCACTGTGTTTTGCACTATTTTGTAGCTCTTTGTCTCCTCGCACAGTCAGCTTTGATGTAGTCAGAAATCCGCTGAGAGGAGCTCAAAAAAAGACTGATAAGTCACAAATTCTGCCGTCAGACCACAAGAACAAGCTTACTTGAGGATCCTCCGTTAACTCATTCTGCAGCCAGCAAATATTTTAATGAAATCCAATTGCAAAAATTATTTTCAGCCCCAATTACCTGCATTTAAGTACAAAAAAAAAGTATATTTCAAAAGGTTTTGTAAATCAGAGCCCAATCGTCATCATTTATAGTCCAAAAATATTTTAAAGGCAAAGAAAAAGTCACTAAAAGACAGCAAAAAAATACCCGCTTTCTCTCCAAACAGCGCGAGTTTCACACACAACTCCCTACATGCCGACCTTTCAAAATATTTTCAGCAATAGAACACAATCTTGACTTAATGAGCACAAACCCAATCAAGCCTTTATCCGGCTACAAAAATAGGGTTTGTACACTTTTCCATAATTGTTCTTGTGTCTCCTTTTTTTTTTTCCTTTTTGGAAACAGAGAAGAGCCTTTAAGTGAGTGAAGAAAATTAGATTCCTACCCAAATTTCCATTGCGGTTATTTTATTTAGCTCCGAACTGGAGAACTTTACAAAAGGGAATCAACAGTGAACTGCCATGTTTGGAATGTGAATGAGCCCTCGGCACAGAGCGGTGTACAGAGAAAGCTCCGCTCCCCGATATACGGGGCACTGCCAGCTTTCACCTCCTGTGTTTCTTCTGGTGAGAAGCCAAGAGCGGGCCAGGGCTTAGTCTGTACAGTGTTTAGCGCACACAATGCCATGAACAGGAGACGCTCAGCTGAGATTCTAATGGGAATGAACGTGGAAAAGCAAATGATTTTTCTTCAAATTAGCGTATCCCGAATGCCTTTCAAATTCTTGGGTAATAATGTCATTTATACAAAACGGCTCTGTACATGTAAATGACCATTTATCTAGCTGCGCCCCCCCGACAGCACAATGCGCTGAATTTGCATTAAAGGGACGGCATCACTGAAATAACCAAATGTTCCCCATATCTGGACTAAATTTAACCTTGCCGTATATGTTTTAGGATCCCATCATACTCATCGTACTGACTTTAATCTGCCATAAGAACTTTAGATGAGATCAAAAATATATGGGCTTAATTCGGAAACCGCTGGGAAAAAAAAAATTGTTCCAGTTTTGCCATCAATAAATCCACTGCGTACAATTGACCACACACACGAATACTGAGGCGTGTAATCCTTAAAATTGATGTATCCTCAGTTTTAAGTAGTTTGCAAAAATTGTATCAGCTCAGGCTCTGACATTAATAGGCGCTAAAGGTCAGGTAAAAAATAAAGAACTCATTCAGAGCCGATCACTTGTCGCTACAGTGTATTTCTGAAATGGCCAATAAACACTTTATTGATCATCTCTCCTGTGTGTGCAATAATAAATGCAACTAAGGCCAGATTAACGGTCCGAGGACGGACCACAATTTCGGGATTAGTTGTGGGTTTCTGACTCGAACTTAGTAGCCTTGTGTATGTTTTGGAGGCTACCGGTCATGGGTCTCTGACCCAAAAGCAACAACCTCCTATACTTATACAAGGCTACTAAGTTCGAGTCAGAAACCCACAAGTAATCCAGAAATATATATTATATAATCTAATATATATATCTACTATATAATTGTCTAATTCTGTCTGTCTGTAACGGAAATCCCATGTCGCTGATAGACCGCTCCCGGCCAGCTGCAACCAATCAGCGCCAGGTGCAGTCCGGCCGCGAATTGGCGTGGAATTCAAGGGACGGACGCCACTGCTACTGTCGGGAGATCTGTGGCGCTAGCCGCTGATCTCCCAACGGTTGCTGCGGGTCATCTCCTGCCGCGCGGTGAAGCAGCCGGGAGATGACCGGCGCAGCGCTCAATGTGCGGATGGTACCCAGGGTCCGGAGGAGAGGAGACTCCTCTGGACCCTGGGTACCATAAACCTGTAAAAAATAGAATTAAAATAAAAAAGTGATATACTCACCTTCCGACGGCCCCCGGACTCTTTCCCTCCCCTCACCACGTGCCCGGCATCTCCCGGTCCCAGTAATGCTTTGGGCGAAAGACCGCTGATGACGTCACTCTCACGAGAGTGACGTCATCTCCTGTCCTTCGCGCTAAGCATTACTGGGTCCGGAAGATGCCGGGAGTGTGGAGAGGAGATCGGGGGCCGTCGGAAGGTGAGAGTCGAGAGAGAGAGGACAGAGAGAGAAATATTCTAGAATGCCAGATGCGTTAGAATCGGGCCACCATCTAGTATGTGTAACATACATATTAATCTCAATGCACAGCCAAGCAATGTAGGAGTGGTTTAAAAATTTAGACCAGCCTCTCCATAATACGTCGGCACCCTCACAAATGGTCTCACGACAATCATGCTGATCAAACCACAGCAGAGTAAAGTGTAGGTATAACATTTTTTGTAAAAGCATTCATGTCTATAGCAATTATTTCTTAAAGAGACTCCGCCCCCTTTGGGGGGACATTTTTGTTTTTCTTTTTTTATTTATATGCATGTGTTTGAGGCAGATCATCAATTTTGCCGTTGGGTTTTTGGGTTTTACTAAAAATGTTGCGCTGTTTGGCTTTAACAAGGTCCTTTGCTTCCTAACACTCTTGTGGTCTGTGGTCATATTTGTGCAAAGACCAAGCTCACCGACAGCTCCTCAGTTAACTCATTCTGCAGTCAGCAGTAGTCAGTGCCACACAGAGGATATGGAATTAAAGAATTGTCCTTAAAAGGTGGAAATGTCCTTTAATTATCAAAGATACATTTATAAGCAGGAGAGATCTGAGCAGGAGACAATCTGCTGTCCCTCCTTTATTGGGAGACGGACATTTGCTGCAAAGATTCTTCTATGCAATAGTTTAATGTAGAAAAAAAAAAAAAAAATCTCTGGAGGGCTGAATAAATGATCAGTTCTACCGTTCACAAAACGATCTTTGAATTAAAAAATTGCAAATTACTTTATCCGGCAATTCCCAGGCTTCTATTCCTTCAAATCTCTGTAGTCGCAAAAATACCCCAAGAAACCCCCGATCCCGTATTTATTCCACAGCAATAAGTCGTTTTCACATCCTGAACACAATGTTCATGGGCTCTGGATTTTTAGCCGAGGCTGACCCTTGAGAGCAAGTTTCATCCACTGGGTCTTTTTTTTTTTGCCTTCTCCACACAATGGTTGAAAAGAAAGTCTCTGGAGCGCAAAGTACAGTGGCTTGGTAATGAAAATAAAATTAAGGAAGGCCTGGGGATTGCAGTGTCACGCAGATTAATGTTCAGATCACCAGGAGTGCAGAATGTAAGCGTCTAGCAATTAGGAAAAGCAGACTTCTCGCTGTGAAGTTACCAAGCTACTTTCCCAGCGAACACACCAAACTCCTTCCTGCAATTGTACCCTGGCTGTGTTCTTCAGAAACTAGATTGCTGACAATCAATAAGAAGGTAATCTATGTGCTAATGAAAAAGAAAAAAAAAAAAAACACTGAATATCATCAGATATCCATAGACTACATCTGTCCTAAAGAAAGTATGGAAATCCGCCGGACTGCAGGCTTGGTATCGGGAGTTATCCAGGTCGTTTTAAAGAAACTTACCTTCATATTCCCATCTCCAAGATCCTATCCCAATATGCAGTAGGTTTAATAATAATAACTCCAATTATTAATGTAGTGTAGTTCTTGTGATTAGCTATGTTGCTTACCCCATGTGCAGGGCATTGCAGTAGCTTACATATCCATATTTACAACAGTCACTATGGATGATTGTATCCATGGATACCTAAGCTACCGCAATGCCCTGCACATGGGGTAAGTGACAAAGCTAAGCAAAAGAACTATACTACCTTTAATAATTGGAGGTATTTGGTAATATTACAACTTCTACATAATGGGACAGTCTTGGAGATGGGAATACCCTTTTATCAATAAATAGTGTACCCCTTTATTTCTACAATATCTACATATGCTGCCGCACTTTACAACGGTCATCACTCACAAAAATCTCCTAAAACCAACAATTATGTGGAAACTGGACAAGCAATTGTTTAAAGGAGCTGTTCACTTGCAAAAACAACAGATTTGCTGTGTTCTATCTGAAATATAATTATATATAAATTACTAAAACCCTCGCATTACTAACGTTCTACTCATGTCCTGGTTTGAGTATTGATTCTCGGTCACGGCAGCTCCACCTAAGGTTTGAGCTAGATACAGAAGGAGGGTTTCCTGTGCCAGCGTGTCATCAGGGGGTCTGGCTGACCTGAATGATTTTAATAGCTAAGCCAGCCCCCTTCTTTGTGAAAGAAGTTGGGTGGGTTAGATACTGAAATGAGCCAGTTCAGAAGCTTTCAGGTACAGCACTGATGACATGTCAACACAGGAAACTAATCTCTTGCGCCAAGCACCAGCAGGAAGTATAGCACCGGGACACCTGAGAGCTTTGGTAAGAGAAGAATATTAGTAAGCTAGATAAAGATTTACTAACATATTAATTCCCCTGCAGCTCTCCATTAAAGGAAAAATAAAGCTTTACACGGGCCTCATTGAAATATGAAGGCCACTTTTTCATCACATTGTGCTTCCAGATCCTCAAGATAAAAGGCCCCTACACATTAAATGGAAGTAGGCCAAACCTGCAGATTTTGGAATGACCTATTGTGTAAGGGGGTCTTCCAACTCTTTGAAAAAGAAGGATTGGGCGACTAAAAGGCCAACTTAAAGGTAATCTGTCACCAGGTTTTTTGCTAACTCATCTGACAGCAGCATGATTTACGCAAAGAGACCCCAAATCCAGCGATGTGTTACTTAGTTTACTGTGTGCACCAGTTGTGACAGTTTTTAGATGTAGCATATACCAGAGCTAATCCCACCCACACCACAGATTTCTGAGTATTGTCTATAGATAGTGAGCCGCTCAACAGAAGAGTAGGTGGAGTCAGACTACTTGAGAATAAAACCTTCATTGTAAGTAAAGAACAGCACACAGCCTGATAAGTGACACCACTAAATTCAGTGTTTTAGCCCCTAACTCATGCTGTCCTTAGATAACATAGCAAAAATCTGCTGACAAAAGTCCCTTTAAGGGTATGTGCGTCGTCCATACACACTTCCATCAATACAATGATCACAAACTTTGATCTTTGAACACCATAGTTCTGTGCGCATAGGATCACTCAATCCCAATTATCAGCCAGTGTAGAACAAAGGACCACGCTAACTATACTGTCCGGTGTGAACACAGCCAAGGTATCAGTGGAGTGCCATTGTGTATATGAGAAACACAAGGAATCAGAGAGAACTGGGAGCGGGAGTCAGATGGAAACAAATCACCAGACGAGTCCTGAACTATGTTAGGCCTGACATAAAGCAGCTCTGCCGTCTCTCCCTGGTGTGACTGAGAAGAAACGTATGTGCAATTTACCTCTATAAACAGCTGGCAGGAACTGTAAATCACCGGACATATTATTACCATGGAGCTCGACCCCACTCTCAGCCTGTATTACATGTGTTCCCTTAAAGGAAAATTCCACCTAAATGCAAGACCCTGCTTAGTAGGTGAAGACATGCTGTAATTTATATTGTTTATGTGTAATTATAAATCTGCAGTAAATCATTGTAGGTTTATAGCAGAATCTACTTTATACACAATAAAAATTCTGCTTGCTTTATGTAGGAAGGAAGGGTAAGGGGGAAAGGTAGGGGGTAAAAATTGTGGGGTGGGAATGGGGGTGGTGAAAGGTTTTGGGATGGGTATGGGGGTGGTGAAGGGTAAGGGGTGGGTGAAGGGTAAGGGGTGGGTATGGGGGTGGTGAATGGTAAGAGGGGGGAGGGTAATGGGTGGGTAAGAGGAGGGAGGGTAAGGGGTGGGTATAGGGAGAGGGTAAGGGGTGGGTATAGGGAGAGGGTAAGGGGTGGGTATAGGGAGAGGGTAAGGGGTGGGTATAGGGAGAGGGTAAGGGGTGGGTATAGGGAGAGGGTAAGGGGTGGGTATAGGGGGAGGGTATGAGGGGGAGGGTAAGGTGGGGAAGTGTTTGGGGGAGGGTTATGGGGGAGAGGTGGGGTAACGGGTAGGTATGAGTGTAAGGGGGATGCTTAAGGGCGTCTAATCCTGTCCAGAGGGCATCTTCATATCACAACAAAGGTACAAATCCAGTATACACAGGGAAACATATGTAATGTATCCATAGGTTAGAATAGATCTGACACAGTGTACTACTACTATCTTCAACAAGAAGCATCTTCTGTATAGTTCTATAGTAAGCGTATGTACGCGTGTGTGCGTGCGTCTATCTATACAAGCATACATATACCTATGTACATATATGCATACCTGTATGTATGTCATAGGATTGATCAGAGTCCAAACACATATTTGCCCCACACTATGTACTCTGGTGCCACAAGTTGTGGCCACAATAGTGGCTGCACAGACAGATTTTCTGCCGAAAACATAAAAAGAATTACTATATAGCAAGCTAATTGATGCTTGCCTACATTTAGATGAAAATATTCCATGCAGACCCAAATATTTTCTGACATGTTTATTTTATAAGGCTCTTGCATTCTCTATAAAATAACTTTAGAACATCTTTCCTCAGAATTCTGCATTCTTCCTTCCTCCTTTGTTTTTCCTCCTAACTTGTGGGGGGGGGCACACAAAAACGGTAATTCCCCTTCAAAGAGGCGAGTCCCTCCACTAACAGCACTGATTGGACAGTGTCAGAGTATGCACAGACACACCCACAGCTGGTTACACACAGTTGTTCATTTATTCAAAACTTT